>NC_092786.1:18931277-19236277 GCF_047496795.1 Chiloscyllium punctatum
ATCAAGGTTCCTCTGTATTAGTGTTCTGTGATTCATGCACAAGGACACCCAGATCCCTCTGCACTAAAACACTCTGAAGTTCTTCTCCATTACAAAATAAGTAGCCTTTCCATTCCTCAGACCAAAATGGATAACATCTCGCATATCCATGTTAAACTTCACCTGTCCAACCTTGACCCATTCACCTAACTTATCCCTATCCATTTGTAAATGTATCGCAACTTGCCTTTCCACCCATTCCAGTGTCATCTGAAAATTTGCCTGTAGCACTTTCTATCCTCACATTCAACTCATTAATTTAGATTGTAAGTAGTTGCAGCCCGATGGAACCTACTGGTTATATTTTGCCAGTGAGAAAAAGACTATCTTATCCCAATTCTCTGCTTTCTGTTGGTGAGCCAATCCTCTATCCAAGCTAATAAATCACTACTTACCCGAGGTGATCTTAGGGTTGTGGACGTAAATTAAGTGACTGCCTGGAGAGAGACATTGATCACCATAACCCCACATTTCCCATGATTTATCCACCTAAACAGCATAATCTTGGACATTACAGATCATTTAATATGGCCAATCCACCGTACATATTGAACCCAGCTTCCTGGAGCTTGCGGCAGCAATGCTAACCTCTGGGCCATCGATGCCATGGGATAGTACACTGCAAATTGAGTGGGAGAGTGGAACCTCAGTTTAAAATAATGGATAGTGGATTTTCCGGTGATTACACAGTTGTTACTGCATTGTAGATAGACCCAACTCTTCCCCTGCAACTGCACCTAACACCCACTTCCCTGCTTGAGACCCAACACCATTCACACCCTCCCCCCAGGATCTGGCCTTACCACTCCTGTCCACAGACACAACCCACCTTCCTCTTCTGCAGACCCAACTCTCCTTCCTTCACTCTGGACCCTACCCACCTGGCACCCAAACCCCTATTCAGATGTCACCCTACTTGCCTGGCACCTTACCAGGCTGGCATCCTAATTCCCTCTACTTACCTGGCACCTTCCTCTCCTGGCACCGTATCTTATGTACTTATAATTTGACACCAACTGACAAAATGGCTGTCTTGAGCTTCTGGACCTTTATGCTTCAGAATAAAATGGCTGACTGCTCTCAAAGGGAGGGAGGGGAGGGAATGCTTTTCACTGACAGTTTCTGCTCTACAAGACAGCTATCAGAATAGAAGTATAGCTCCACGGTTCTGAGAGAGTCCCATTTAGAACCTCCTGTCAAAAATGTCAAGTTCTCTCCTTTCGTTTAAAGGAAGGAGTAGAGTGTAATTGGTGTCAGATCACCATTCCTAGGAATATCGAACCTAATGTCTCACATGGAAAATGCCCTTCTCTCAGCCCTGAAATTCAAGTGGGATTTGAGTGCACTTTCTTGTTCATTCTTCAAAATTAATGCCACCATATTCATCATCTAAGGGATCCCGGTGGATATAAAGCTTGACCACTGCAACTGATCTATATCTGGAATTTT
Source organism: Chiloscyllium punctatum (assembly GCF_047496795.1). Lineage (NCBI taxonomy): Eukaryota > Metazoa > Chordata > Chondrichthyes > Orectolobiformes > Hemiscylliidae > Chiloscyllium > Chiloscyllium punctatum. Next base: position 18,932,766 of record NC_092786.1, read on the forward strand.
CTATGACAGATAGGATGCTGATAAAACAGAGTTGTGAATGAGTACCTGGATTGGGATTTTCTCTCCTTGTGCTTTCACTCTGCCTCTGATATCTGTTTGCTTTTGAAGGAATTTTCACTTTTCAAAATAATTTGGCTGCAGCAGGTACGGAGATTCCAAGGGGTCAAATGTGATATCAAAATTAAGTTTTCAGGGAGGGGCTTTGCAGAGCTTTAACCTTCAGGAGACCTCACCTCAGACTCACAATCTCATGGAAGACCCACTTCAGTAAGCTCAGGTATCCAGCTCCCCAACCACCAATTCAGTTATTACCATCTCAGCTTGGTGTGGGTGCTCAGTGCGTCAGTTCAGGTGAGCACCTCAGTACCTGGCGCTTTTTCCCTGCTATCTGGCTGTCAGAGCTTCTGAAGGTTGCTGAGGTTAAATAATGATTAAGCTTCTTATTATAACCCTGGCACATAGAGAGCGCTTGTGGTGCATGGTAGTGTCCCTACCTCTGAGCCAGGAAGACTGAGTTCAAGTCCCATCTGCTCCAGAGGTGCGTAAAAACATTAGAAAATCTCTACAAACTGGAACACAATACGTGCTCCACACATGTCAAGCAGATTAGGCAGGTCTATTGCTTAACAGACTTCCAGTTTCATTGGCAGACGTCCTCATTTTCATTCCTAAGCTGATGTTCAAAGTCTGCCCAAGTCTAAATCTGTTTCGGCAATTCTTTCACGTGTCTTGTCATCGTGATGGATGCCTCTCAAGAGAGTGTGTTGTTGAGATTACTGTACTAATCCACTGCTGGCAGATTCTGATCATGGGCTGATATCTTGGGCTCAAAACAGGCCTTTGTTCTACAGGCTCTTCCATTCTTCCAGTTTTCTCTGTGCTGCTCTGAAAGCTAAGGTCGTCACATGCCCCCGTTGCATTGCATGTCCAGCTCTGAACTGACGCCTATCGCACAAACATTAGTAAACAGGAAATCATGAAATAGGTCTTTGCCTGCAGTTATTTCAGGCTGAGCAGATTCCATTCCTTACAACTTTGATGCTAGTCATCTTACACATCTTGATTTTCAGTCCTGAGGAGTGTAAGAAATAAATCTTCGATTTCATGTCTCTCTTTAACAAGAAAATTCTGATGATACATGGCAAATTTGCATTACAATATTAAGGCAATATTTATATATACATATAAAAGTCTGCTTCAACAAACATAATTTTAATAATATATTCATTATTCATACCACTGAAAATGTACATGACTTTATTAATTAAAATGTCATTATTTACTGATATATATTTGAAATGAATTTTTTCAAACCATCTTAATTCCATATTAGTATCAATATTAATTTATAATAAATGATTTCCTGGTGTTAACTAATTACATTCTCCCTTAAAAGAAGGTATAAAAGCTGCATTATAATCACTGTCTATTATCCGAGTGAAATAATCTAGAATATGAACTATAAGTCACCTCTTTAAAATACAAAGCTAATTCTGCTATTACAACTGAATGTCTGATTGCTCAATGATACTCAGAGTTAGGCCATTAACATGGCATTAGTGCTTCCATCTATGTACAAATTTACTGGCACCTTTATTACTTGGAGCAATTACACTAACATATTAATCTTTCCTAATAGCAAGTACTGTAATACTTAATCATCGTTTTCACCTTTACATAATTCTGCATCAATTAAACCTATCTGTGAAAACAAGAGCTTTGAGAGTGAGTACTGAATGCTAAATGAATACCCAATACACTTTTTAGATTTACAACAGAATCCACCCATGATCTATCATTGCTGTAAAGATTATTTTAGGAGAATTAAAAGTACAAAAATAAATTTCTAATTTTCTCAATTATTGATTGAAACATTAGTTTATGGTGTACATTTAGTGCTCCAGTCCTTGTACATTTACACTTTAACGTAGATTATACATTTTGATCATTTAAAAGTGTATGTAATAAAATAAAACTTTACATCCTTCTACTAAATATGAACTGTATTGACAGTTTAATATAATAAGTGTTTTACCAACAATTTAGTGGCTTTGTCTTTCTAAGTGCATTAGGAACATCACAGTGATTCTGATAACTGCTGTAATACAAATGGAGCACACTGCTTAAATATTAGAAACTAGCTCCCTAATTCATGTAATAAAGTTATACTATGACTGATAGTTTTTCACTCATATGGCTTTTAGATTCTTTTCAATATCTAAATATTGATGAGCTACAGATTATTACTTGTGGAATCGACTTTATTCCTGGAATAATGTATATCTAACAAACACTAAGTACAAAATATTCCAACTTTTAGACCCCACGTTTGGGTGCATTGTATGTTTTGAAGAGAGTGGTAATAGTAGAAGTGGAGAGGGAGCCATGAACATCAGCTAATGTGGGGCCCAGGAATGGCGACTGGGTAATCAGCAATTTGATGGAAATAATGTTGAAGGGGAATGAGATGATCCTCATAAACATGATGTGGAGATACCGAAGTTGGAATTGACAAGGTCAAAAATCAAATGATCGCAGGTTATCATCCAACAAGTTTACTTGAAATTGCAAGCTTTTGGAGCTCAGTTCCATCTTCAGATGTGGTATGATAGAGAGGAATAATACACAGTATTTATAAGCAATAAGTTCCCAACTTTAAAATTAGTTGCCCTTGTTGAATCCTCTAATCAGTTAGGAGATATTCTGCTGATTAAAATGCAAAATCCAGATTCCTTTCAAATCTTTGTCCCTTGATAATTAGAGGTTTTATCAGTGTACAGGAGGTGACACCTCAGGTTTGACAAAGTATTTTACGTGTAGTGTCCCACTTTGAATCTATGTTTTAAGGTGAAGTCAGGTCTTTAAATTTTTTTGACAGAAAAGAATCTTGAATGAAATAATTCCTGTGCGTACGTGTGTGTGCATTTGAGAGTGTGTATGTGTCCATTTGAGAGAGAATGCGTGTGTATGCACATGTGTGTGCATGCATTGAGAGAATATGTGTGCGTGTGCATTTGAGAGAGCGTGTGTGTATTTGAGAGAGCGCAAGCATGTGTGTGTATATGCACATTTGACGGAGTGTGAGTGTGTGCGCAAGTGTGTATATGTGCGTGTTTGTGTAAGGGAGAGGGTGTGTGTAAATGTGCAAGAGTGTGTGTATGAGTCTGTGTGTAGTAATATATAGTGTTGTGAGTTATCAATAGCGTGACACGAACCCAAGATCATAGTTGAGGCTGTCCTCATGGGTGCGGAAATTAGCTTTCAGCCTCTGCTCAGCGACTTTGCATTGTTGCATATCTCAAAGTCCACCTTGGAGGACGCTCACCCAAAGGACGCTGAATATCCTGGACCACCAACGTGTTCCCCCACTGGCAGAGAAACCTCCTTTGTGTTGATCACTGTGTGGTGTCCATTGATCCTTTGGCATAATGTCTGCATGGTCTCGCCAATGTACCTTACCTTGAGGCATTCTTGCCTGCATTGTATAAGCTAGACAACATTGGTCAAGTCACATGAGTATCCACCTTATATGTGATGGATGGTATTTCCACGTATGTAAGTAGTATCCATGTCGATGCTCTGACACGTCCTGCAGAGGTTGCTATGGCACGGTTGTGTGGTGTTGCGGTCAATGTTGTCCTCATGCACAAAGTGAGTCCAGAGGTAACAAGTTGGCAGGTGAAATAGAAATACAGAGAAATGAGATAGCTTAGACCTAAGCAGGTGGTGGGGCAAGAAGTACAAGATGTTAAATTTGGGGAAGGGAAAGAAGAGGCAGAGAATAAAAAGGTAGTGGAATGGATGGCCTTCAACTTTGCGACAGAAAATATCTCTGAGCGCCTTGCATTTGCTATTGGAGGTGGAAGAGGAAGGGCAAAAGAGGATGGTTTAAGAACACAGTTTATGGTGCAGAAGAGAATCCTTGGGTATTCTTTGCATTCTAGATGATCTTTGAATAGCAAGCAGTTTTAGCAAAAGAAGGTAGGATGCAATGATTCTTTATATGGTGGTTTGGATTGTGTCTTAATTTGAGGTAAAATGTGAGCCCTTGGAAATTTTATTGAACTCTGTTTTGACATTAAACAGTTTCCATGAAGGTGGGCTCCTCATCCATATTCGGTGAAACTCACGGGCTACACTTCACACCTGAATGCAATGAGGGAGGCAGTTATTCTCTCCTTGTGCAGTCATAGACTCCCTAGCAGTTTGATTAAAAAGGTTTGGACAGAGAGAAAAGTCGAGGGCAGGATTTTCCAGTCTCCGCCATGGCAAGAAGAATGGTAGGTAGATGAATTTAGTTGAGTGAGAGGCTAGAAATCGGGTTCACACCATAAAGAAAGATGTCAGTGAGTCATTCCTTCTTCTGGCGTAGGTCAGGTGATGTTCCCTACAGTGTGGAAACAGGCGATTTGGCCCTACAAGTCCACACCAACCCTCCAAAGAGAAACCCACCCAGACCCATTTCCCTCTGACTAATGCACCTCGCATTATGGGCAATTTCATATAGCCTATTCACCTAACCTGCACATCTTTGGAGGGTGGGAGGAAACTGGAGCACCCAAAGGAAACCCACACAGGCACGGGGAGAATATGCAACTCCACACTGACAGTCACCCAAGGCTGGAATCGAACCTGGGTCCCTGGCTCGGTGAGGCAGCAGTGCTAACCACTGAGCTATCTTGTTTGCGGTGTTCACTGCAGATGTGTGATGCAACCTTAAGTGATATGCTCCCTGGACCACATGCTCTTAGTCTCCATCATATTGCTCAATAGCCTCTGCAGCCTGACATGCTCAGGAGGTGTACGGCAGTAAATCTGGATTCCTTAGTCAGAGCCCAGATACGCAAGAGCTTGAGGTTATTATGAACATATGTAGATATCAGGAATTGGACTAAATGTTCGTTGAATTCTTCAGTATTACATTACCTGCATCTCCCTTATGTTGTGGGAGCTTGGTGGCATATCACATCAGAGTATGTTGCCAACACTTAGCATTTGGCCTATCTGCATGTATTTGTACCCAATCACTACCACAACTCACAGAAATTAACATTACCGTCCCAATTAACTTCCATCCAATTGAGAAAATCTATGCTGTAAAAAGCTAACAGCAGGCATGTAGCTGGAAAGCTGCGCTTCTTCATCTACCTCAGGGTAATCCCTTTGTTTGTCCTTATAAAGATATGGCTTTAACTGATGTTTAGAATCACCCACACTGTCATGTCATGAAGAGTGGGTGCATCCAAATGGACTCAGGCGTGCTGTCTCTCTGGAGTATCTCCAAGCTGAACTGGAACACAGCAGCGTGTGGCTCATGGACAGGCTTCAGCACATATCACAAGTCGGAAGTTGCTTATGGCTGAAAAGCAGGATTTAAACTAACTTGCAAAGGGCTGCATATGGCTGAAGCACATGGAGCTGCAAAAACAGCAAAGCAAGTCCGGCAAGAACATGCAAGAGTCAATCCAGGTGAATGTGTCCCCATCAGCCCGAGATTGGGTGAGGGTATGATTGAGCTTTAATCGGTTTCGATTCAGGTGAGGTGGTACATGTTCCAGTCAGTTTGGAGGCTGGGTTCCTGGGTGTCTAGCTGTTATCGGCCTGCAGTCAGTCTGGGATGGTGAAGTATCTGCCCACGGCGTGGTCAATACTGTGGCCAGTTCATGTTTAGAGCTTGATCCTTAGGACTCATGCAGCAGAGAGAGTAGATGTGGGGTGAGGGGTAGTTGTATGTTGCAGTTTTTGAAGGTCATGAGCAGAACGTGGACAGTCTTGTTGGGAACACTTTTAAGGAACCTTAGGGTACAGTTGACTTCAAACAAGGAATGTGATAGGCTCAGCCAAGGCCTTACTAAGAGGAATGACAAATGTCAAAGGACTCTGGGTGAAAGTTGAGGATCTCATTGCTGACAATGATTGTTATTGCATTGAGGAGGAGAGGTTGGGGACCAGGGGCAACAGGGAGAGTGAACCAGTGAAATTAAACAGAACAAGAGGTAGATTGTTGATCACGGTGGTGGTGATGGGAGCAGGGGGGGGTTTTGATAGTCAAACAGCCCAATTGGACTAAATGTTTCTTGGGTGACTCTAAGTGAATAAAAACGCTGAAAATGCACCAAACTGATTGCTTACCATCCTATCAAAAGAGAGTTTTTAATTTGTGCATGTAGTCACATCTTTGTCCAACTGAAGTGGCCCTATGTTATTGAGACGTACAGATGGTAGACAATCAGGTATAATGTCTCAACTACTGCAACATGAGCATTTGATCAGTATTCATGGGGCTTTGTTGCACCATGGTAGTGTCCCAAACTCTGCTCCAGGTTCAAGTCACACTACAGGTGGTGCTCACCTATAGGAGGGTCCCAGCAGGTTGAGTAAAAAAATGTTATCAACGTAATTACATTCCTTGAAGTCATGAATTCCAAGTACTTCTTCCCCCGATGGTCTCTTGGGATTTTTAAAATTAATTTAGAGTCATAGAGTCATAGAGTTATACAGCACGGAAACAGACCCTTTTGGAAAAGCTCTAACTGTACCTGCATCCACCACTTCCTCAGGATGTTTATTCCACATGCGAACCACCCTCTGTGTAAAACATTTGTCCCTAATGTCCTTTTTAAACTTTCTTCTCTCATCTTTAAAATACACCATTTGGTCTTGAAATCCTAAGCTAAAGCCACCTGCCAATACCCCTCATGATTTTTTAAACCTTGTGGGACTTGGGCATCTCTGCTGGCTAGCATTGATAACCCACCCCTATTTGCCCTGGTGAAGGTAGTGGTGAGCTGCCTTCTTGAATCGCTACAGTCCACATGCTGTAGGTTGATCCACAGTGCGGGTAGGGAGGGATACCAAGATTTTGACCCAATGACTGTGAAGGAACGGTGGTATACTTCCAAGTCAGGGTAGTGAGTGGCTTGGATGGGAACTTGCAGTTGGAAGTGGTTTTGGGTTTGGAAGGTTCTGTCTAAGGATCTTTGGTGAATTTCTGCAGTGCGCCTTGTAGATAGTACACATTGCTGCTACTAAGCACCGGTTGTGGAGGGATTGAATGAATCAAGCGGTGGCTTTGTCCTGGATGGTGTTAAGCTTCTTGAATGTTGTTGGAGCAGCACCCGTCAAGGGGAGTGCGCAATATTCTATCACACTCCTGACTTGTTCCTTGTAAATGGTGGATAGACTTCGGGGTGTCAGGGGGTGAGTTACCCACAGCAGTATCCCTAGTCTCTGACCTGCTCTTGTAGCCACTGAGTTTATGTGGTGAGTCCAGTTGAGTTTCTGGTCAATGGAAACCCCAAGGATGTTGTCAGTGGGGGATTCAGTGATGATAATATCATTGAATGTCAAGTGGCAGTGGTTAGACTGTCTCTTATTGGTGATGGTCATTGTCTGGCATTTGTGTGGCATGAATGTTACTTGCTACTTGTTGGCCCAAGCCTGGATATTGTCCAGATCTTGTTGCATTTGAGCACAGACTGCTTCAGTATCTGAGGAGTCGCAAATGGTGCTGAACACTGTGCAATCATCGGTGAGCATTCCCACTTCTAACTTTATGACATTGATGAAGCAGCTATCAATTGTTGGGCCGAGGATATTATCCTGAGGGACTCTTGCAGAGATGTCCTGAAGCTGAGATGACTGACCCTTCACAACTACAACCATCTTCCTTTGTGTCAGATATGATTGTAACCAGCAGAGCGTTTGCCCCCTGATACCCATTGATTCCAGTTTTGCTAGGGCTCTTTGATGCCAGACTCAGTCAAGTGTGGCCTTGATACCAAGGGATGTCACTCTCACCTCACCTGTGGAATTCAGCTCTTTTGTCCATGTTTGAACCAAGGCTGTCATGAGATCTGGAGCTGAGTAGTCAGGAACTGACTGCTAAGACTGAAGACCCTTCAAATTCAAAATCTAATGTTGATCTTGCTTTTGTGCACCTTTTGTGCAGTCATTAACTTTGTATGCTTCACTCTATTCAATCACCTTATGATCTGTATCGCCTTGTATGTTATGATCTGCCTGTACTGCTTGCAAAACAAAACTTTCCATTGTACTTAGCCACATGTGACAGCAATAAATCAAATCAGAGAAACAGGAATATTCATATGACATTGTCAACTCAGCAGATCTCCTGAAATCTAGACAGGGATACAAGAGATCACCTCGCCATTCTTCTGGTCATCTTGCTTCTCAGAAGAAACAAAATGGTTTACTGCTCTAGCGATAACAGCAAGAACAGCAGCAGCAATAGCCAGTAGCCACTGTAGACTGGCCTGCAGAGGTACAACAGTGTGCTTGAGTGGCCTGACCTGGACTGCAAGCTTTGGCCCAAAATCAAGCCGACAGCTATCTGCATGTGGCAGACTGTCAGTGTCGGTCAGACCTCCAAATGTCCCAGAGAACTGTCTCTCACACCTGTCAGCTGCTGGACTTGGAGAAATCCTAATCCAGTTGCCTTGAAGGTGGCAGCAGCCATTATGTTTCTGGTAGTGGATCACTTCAGGGAGTCACAGGAGACCTCCGGAGAATCTCACAGACATTCACTCACATCCAGGAGGTGATGGATCCTCTGCTTTCTGAGGTTCACGTATTTATTAATTTCAATTGGATTCTGTGAGTCAGGCAGCCAAGACTGGTAACAAATATCAGAAATTCACAGACCAATAGCAAGGGGAAGAACAATACAATAAATGCTTCCACAAGGGTCATCGTTGCACAGACCATACTGCTACTCAAGATGCTGTAGATTACAGAGAAGAAATTCCACACCATATAACATGATGGATAATCTATGTGCATTATCCGACACTGGGGAAGCTGTACACTGCATGTTGTATTGTTGAAGATTTATAGTGTCTGGCACATTGGACAATCTATTCACTGTAGACCATATAATTTCATCTATATGGATAGATATCTGCAAATACAAAACAGATTTCCGTAATTCCTGTCCAAGTTTACATATTTAAAAAATGTTATGGCAAAGTAAAGATGGTAATACACAAGAGAGCAAAGGAATTGAAAAAATAACAAGCCCCGAGTGTAGCCATTTCTCCGACTTGTAGAATCAAGTAGAGAATGCAGTGTACCTTTGGTCTGCTGAGCCACTATCCTTCATGAACTATGTCCTTACTTCTGTCTCCCTTGTGTTTTACTTTGTTTTATTTGTTCCTCAATAAGGATTAAAATTATTCTTTTAACTTTCACATGTGAGTGCATTTGGCTCAAGGATTAAAAGTTGATCAAATGAAACATGTTCATACCAAACATTTCAGTGAAAATCCTAGTTTCATGGCAAAAATATTTGTGTTACTTTTGGGACATTATCAGATAACTATGCATTTTACTGGCGATGTTTCACATTTTAAGCAGGGTTTGTCTCCCTCTACAGGTATATTTAATTTGAATCCTTCTCGACAGGTCTAGCAACAACATCTGTGACAGAGAGACAGAGTTAACGTTTTGAGTCCAGTGTGCCTCTTTTTCAGAATATTTAATCTATATAATAATTTTGAAGAGATGCTATTGTATATACTAAAAATCCTCAGCTCACTAATGTGACAACCATTCTTTTAAAATATATACTTTCCAAATTTAATTTTATCTTGAATAGATTTTTCATTTTATATGTTAAAGTCTTAGAGTCACACTTTTAAAAAATTTAATCTTTCCAACTTGTCAATGTGTTCATAAGAGAAGGAACCTAAAATTAATTGTGATATTCTTTCTTGGTTAGTAAGGGGATCAAGGTTAAATGGAGAAGGCAGGAGAACGGGGTTGAGAAACAGATCAGCCGTGATCGAATGGTGGAGCAGACTCGATGGGCTGAATGTCCTAATTCTGCTTCTTTATCTTATAGCCTTATAATAGAAATATTATATACAATTTCACATTTGGTCATAAGTAAGTTAAAGTCACTAATCAAAAGTCTTAGAGAAAGATCTGGTAATGAGCCTTATTGATAATAGTTTCAGTTCAACTGGTGACTAAATAGCAAGTAGGTCTCAAATTTCTCTCCTTTATTTTCCAATATCAACGAAAATCGTGCACCTATTTAAGATTTCTTATTCCTTTTATGAAACTTCTCACATTTGTCTGTAAAAAATGTACACCTGTCATTCACTGACACATCCATTTTAATACTCCGAAGATTCTTGAATGCTATCAATATTTTACACTCTTACCACTGATTGTTATATCTGTGCTCTTCTCAATATGTTTCCAGATAACTCCAAAAGAAATTAGCAACATTCCCCACTGTGTGATAGAATACTCTCCATATGACTGGTTCAATGCAGCTCCAACAACACTGAACAATTCACCACCATCCAGAACAAAGTAGCCTGCCTAATTGGCACCCCATCCATGACCATGAACATTCATTCTCTCAATATTGGCAGCAGTGTAACAGAAGCACTGTCGGAACTCACCAAGGTTCCTACAACAGTAACGGCAAAATCAGTCTCTCTACAACATCAACAACAAGTTCAGCCAAGGTCTTATTGAACGGCTTAGCACGCTCAGGGAGTCAGGGAGACCTATTCCTGCTTCTAATTTGTATGTTCAAATGTAACTTACAATATTTGGAACAGATAGATTACCTACAGCACCTGCAGGTTCTCCTCCAAATTAGACATCATCCTGACTTTGAACTATATCCCCATTGTCGCTGGATCAAAATCCTGGAACTCCCTTGCTAGCAACAAGGTTACCTATAGCTTGCAGTGGTTCAAGTGCACAGCTCACCACCACCTTCTCTAGAGGCGATTGGAGATGGGAAGTAAATACCACAACCACTGGTAAGCCTCTTTCACTCTTCATCACATTCTTCTCTCTATGGTCTTGAAATTTCAATCCAATTAACTAATTTGGCATTAATTCCAAGAGTACATTTCTTTGTTATAAACCTTCCACATAGAACAGTAACTAATACTGTCCAAAATCTGGGGGATAAAATCACTGCTTTTGTGGACTGACCAAATTTCATCTTCAAAGACTGTAGTAATTATTGCTTGCTTGAACCATGGCAGTTCTCCCAATATTCTGCCACAACTTCAGGGTAGATCCCTGGAAAAACAATGTAAGTGTCTAAAATGTCTTATGTCAATCTTCCACCAAAGTTCACGTGAAACTGGGAGGACCTCAGTCAAAATTGTATGCATCCCTAATAGGGATTAATATCATTAATGTCATTTGACAGGCACATGAAACAGTTTGTATAAGTGACCGAATTACCAAACAGCTTTATAAGGAGATAGTCACTGGGAGAAGTCAGCTTTCAGACTGGTTCTTGTAACTAGTAGAAATGATGTGCAGAAGCTTTAAAGCAGATTATAAAATGATAAACATACTTATTCCATTCCAAAACTGTTAATTATTTCAGATTTCTCACCTGACTTGGTTTGTAGTGGGTGTTGTAAATTACTTGCAGCTTTTTAAAAGTAGTGATTTTATGGTGATTTCCATGATTGCTTGTTATCACAAATCACTGCACAGTCGATGATTTACTTTTGAATGTGGTCTTTGTTGAAATCTATGTATGCTATTGTGCTCAGGAAGCTCTCACAGATAACAACATGGTAATAACCAGACAGGTGATTTTTGCGATGTTGAGAAACACATGTAGGCCACTGCTTTTCCTTGAAACAGTTGATGGGCTGAATGTCTCTTTTGTAACCATAACAACTGCGATTCTGTCACATCCAGCTAAATGGCCAACTGCTTCATGCTTTCTCCATCCCTCCCTTCTTCAATAGTGTTTAGGTTATAGATTATATTTGCTATTTCCCAGTCTGATGGAATCTTTCTAGATTATAGCAGTTTTACAAGGATACCAACACTTCTTCTAGCTCATTAGTTACCTCATTTAAGACCCAGCCTGAAGCTCCATCAGTTTGCTCGGTAGAGCCAGAGAGTCACAGAGTCATAGGTATGTACGGCAAGGAAACAGACCCTTCGGTCCAACCCGTCCATGCCGACCAGATATCCCAACCCAACCTAGTCGCACCTGCAAGTGCACAGCCCATATCCCTCCAAACCCTTTCTATTCATATACCCATCCAAATGCCTCTTAAATGTTGCAATTGTACCAGCCTCCACCACTTCCTCTGGCAGCTCATTCCATACACGTACGACACTCTGCGTGAAAAGGTTGCCCCTAAGGTCCCTTTTATATCTTTCCCCTCTCACCCTAAACCTATGTCCTCTAGTTCTGGACTTGCCAACCCCAGGGAAAAGACTTTGCCTATTTACCCTATCCATGCCGCTCATAATTTTCTAAACCTCTATAAGGTCACCCCTCAGCTTCCGATGCTCCAGGGAAAACAGCCCCAGCCTGTTCAGCCTCTCCCTATAGCTCAAATCTTCCAATCCTGGCAACATCCTTGTAAATCGTTTCTGAACCTTTTCAAGTTTCACAACATCTTTCCGGTAGGAAGGAGACCTGAATTGCATGCAATTTTCCAACAGTGGCCTAACCAATGTCCAGTACAGCTGCATCATGACCTTCCAACTCCTGTACTCAATACTCTGACCAATAAAGGAAAGATTTGCTTTCCCAAAATGCAAGATGGTACATGCTTCTACGATTGTGACTATCGATGATACAAATATCTCAGCAAGAGGCCCAGCAATCACTTCTCCAGCTTCCCACAGAGTTCTAGGATACACCTGATCAGGTCCTGGGGATTTATCCACTTTTATGCATTTCAAGACATCAGCACTTCCTCCTCTGTAATCTGGACATTTTGCAAGATGTCACCATCTATTTCCTTACAGTCTATATCTTCCATATCCTTTTCCATGGTAAATACTGATGCAAAATACTCATTTAGTATCTCCCCCATTTTCTGCAGCTCCACACAAAGGCTGCCTTGCTTATCTTTGAGGGGCCCTATTCTCTCCCTATTTACCTTTTTATCCTTAATGTATTTGTAAAAACTCTTTGGATTCTCCTTAATTCTATTTGCCAAAGCTATCCACTTTTTAATTGTAATTTCACCAATTTCCCCTCTTTCTTCTACCTCCTACAGTACTGGCTCAAAGGTAGGAGACATAGGATGGTGGTGGAGGGTTGCTTTTCAGACTGGAGGCCTGTGACCAGCAGTGTGCCACAAGGGATCGGTGGTGGATCCACTTCTTTTTTGTCATTTATATAAATGATTTGGGTGGGAATATAGATGGGATGGTTAGCTAGTTTGCATTTGATGCCAAAACTGAAAGTATAGTGGACCGTGAAGAAGGTCACCTCAGAATACAATGGGATCTTGATCAGATAGACCAATGGGCCAAGGAGTGGCAGATGGGGTTTAATTTAGATAAATGTGAGGTGCTGCATTTGGAAAGGCAGATCAGAGCAGGACTTATACACGGAATGGTTAGGTTCACGGGAATGTTGTTGAACTGAGAAACCTTGGAGTGCAGGTAGAGTCCTTGAAATTAGAGTCACAGGTAGAGAGGATAGTGAAGAAGGCATTTGGTATGCTTGGCTTTATTGTTTAGTGCACTGAGAGTAACAGTTGGGAGGTCATGTTGTAGGTGTACAGGACATTGGTTAGGCCACTTTTGGAATATTGTGTGCAATTCTGGTCTCCCTGCTATAGGAAGGAAGTTGTGAAACCTGAGAAAGTTCATAAAAGATTTGCAAAGATGTTGCCAGGTTTGGAGGATTTGAGCTATAGGGAAAGGCTAAATAGGTTGGGGCTATCTTCCCTGGAGCATTGGAGGCTGAGGGGTGACCAATTAGCAGTTTATAAAATCTTGATGGGGATAGATACAGTGAATAGCCAAGGCCTTTTTCCCCATGGTAGTGGAGTCCAAAACTAGAGGCATAGGTTTAAGATGAGAGGGGAAAGATTTAAGAGGGACCGAAGGGGCAACCTTTTCATGCAGAGGGTGTGTATGGAATAAGCTACCAGAGGAAGTAGTGGAGGTTGGTACAATTGCAACATTTAAAAGGCATCTGGATGGATATATGAATAGGAGGGATTTAGAGGGATATGGGCCAAGTGCTGGCAAATGAGACTAGATGAAATTAGGATATCTGGTCAGCATGGAGAGATTGGACTGAAGGGTCTGTTTCCATGCTGTACATCTCTATGACTATGACTCCTTGTTTATAGTTATTACTCTAATTTCTTCCTCTTAATTAACTTCTTAGTAATTCTTTGCCATTCTTTATATTCTGACCAAACATCTGACCTACCACCCACCTTTGCGTAATTAAATGTTTTTTCTTTAAGTTTGATGCTTTCCTTAACTTCTTCAGTAAACCAGAAATGGTAGGTCATCTCCTTTTCATCCCCATGGGAGATAATTTGTGATTCAAAAACAGGAAATTATAATTGTTGGCTTACTGATGACTCATTCCCTCTTGAAGCAGCACCTGCAAGTGAGGAATCCTTACTTGTGCCAGTAAAGTGAACAGAAAGACCTTCCAAGATTAAAATAAGGCCTTTAATTATGTCAAAATGCTACTTAGTTGGGAATTCATGGCAAAAAAGATTAAAAATATCATGTTTTGTAATTTAAAGATGACAAATCTTTAATCAGCCACAAAGATATGTTTAGATATTTCTTTTGATACTTTACTACTGACTCAGTGACTGAATCAAAATCATATGGTTCGCTTTCTTCCAAATGTTAATCTTCACTGCCTCCTTAAATTCACATAAATGTTACAGGAACTAAAAGATAATTTGCACATCATTATAATGACCTCAGTTGAGACAATGACTGAAAAAGGGTTCCCAAAATCAATGCACTTGCATAAATATACATGTAAAATAAAGTTAAATGTAGCAAATAGCTAATAATATGCGGTGATTAGAATTTGATGGCATTGTGCATCAGAATTGCTGGAAAAAAGGAGAAAATTTCATAAGCCAGCAGGTGGCACTAGCAGTTTAATGGCAGCAATCACAAATCCTTCAGCATTCAAATAACTGATGGAATATATCGCTTCAGCTCATGATTCACATTCTCATTACTCTGTACATTAATCTTATTTTCAGGATTACACTTTGCCTTGGGATTCACTGTGGGTACAGATAAATGACATGCCCCTGTTTTTCATGGGAATGAGTCAACTAAGACGACAACGGCTGTTTCCAGCACCATGAGAGGACAGGTTGATCAGTATGGATGCACCAACATTGGTCCAAATGTCCTCAGTTCCTTCATCAAAAACCTTAACTCCTTCATACAGAAGAACTGGTGGCAACGTCACTGGAGTAGCACTCCAGCACCCAGGCCAAAGTTTGGGAGGCATGGGTTTCAATCCCACCATGACAGATGGTGAAATCTGAATTCAATAATAAAATCTGGAGTAAAGCCCTGGCCTAATGATGACCGTGTAACCATTGTCAAGTGTTGTAAAAACACACATTGGTTCACTAATGTCCCTTCAGGAAGGCAATCTGCCGTCCTTACCTGGTCTGGCCTACACGAGGCATGGCAATTGGTTGACTCTTAACTGCCTTCTGGACAATTAGGGATGGGCAATAAATGTCGGCCCTGCCGGTGATGCCCACATCCTGTGAACAAGTAAAAAAATGTCAGAAATAAGATGTTCACTGACACGTCCCCACAGTATACTGTACTGTGTTCATTTTTTTATTTATTCAGGAGATGTTTCACTGGCTGGGTTAGCATTTAGTCTCCATCCAAGTTGCCCTAGTGGTGAGCTCCCCTCTCGAAACATCGCAGTCCATTTGAGGTCGGTACACATACAATGCTGCTATTTAGCAATATCTGGTTAGAGTTATCTGTTTTGATAGAGAACTAAATATAATGGATTAGGTAGGACACGTATAGATTGTAAAACATTTTAAAATAAAGGAACGTGTAGGAGTTAAGTATGAAAAACTCTCTCACAGCCAGCAGCAAAGGATATGTCAAAAAGTGAATATGGAGACAACACACATATGCTATTAATTAAATTAGTGTTCAGCACAAATAATAAAGAAAGCATAAGCAATAGTTTACTCACCAAAAAGGAGGCCTGGGAATTCATAGCAGGATCACAGCTGGGCATGAAAGTAAAGTGTTAATCTCAGAAGAAACCAGCCAAACCAGCCAACAATGACAAAGATCTTTATTGCATGAATACTATTAAAAAGCAAGATGAGACAACACTCATAAATTAATAAATTACATATCGTTGCTAATAAAAATTAACTGAAGGATTCTTATAAGATTGAAAAACTAAGGGAGAAAGCAAAGGAGTGTAAAAATTTACAACATAAAGTAGCCTTTACTCAATAAGGAATGATGCAGTTCCACATATAAATTGCACAGAGGGTTGATACCCACATTTGTAAAGCAGGAGGAATCAGAATAATATAAAAAAAAGGCATGTGCTGAAATATAAGAAGAATTTGGCACCTTCATATAATACTTCTCCCACTGGAGAAAATACCTTACCCACTCGGGGCTTGAGGGTAAAACTCCACTTTAAATATTGATGGACGTTCCATTTCTAAGTACTGTTAACTGCTTTATTCTTAGCTATTATAAAATATTCCTTAATATCCTTAGATAATCTTGAAAAATCTGATGTTAGATGCAGGCAGGAAGTTCCCAGTGGTGGGGAAGTCCAGAAACAGGAGTTATCCTTAAAGATAAGGGGTAAATGTTTCTATTGCAAACTGGGGGTTTCTATTGCATTTCCTATTACAGATTTTGATAGGTTTGAGTACAGCAGTATATGTATCCACTTAAAATATATTGTTTGTTAGCTTCTGATAATAAAATTGTAAAATTAATAAAACATCTCACTTAAGCTTTTTCTGTGACAACAGAAACAAACTTGAATTTCTTGCACATTTCGTTAAATGGGGAAGTGTCTTTTCTGAAGCGAAATATCTGGGACAGCTGTAGCATAGATAAGGCTTGTTAAAATTAAACAAGTTATTTGGAGGACGCTAACATTCTTATTTACTTTTATCTTAAAAAGCCAACGCCTTAAGCATTGATGAAATGGACTAGCTTGAACTCAGAGACAGAATTCATCAAGGAAATATGTTTAATCTAATTTACCTCTAACACAGAGTTAAATGTTAGAAATCACTTCAGTGAAGGAGAAAGTTTTTTTTACTCAGTAACACTGAAGGAACAGTGATATATTTTGAAGTTGGGATGGTGAGAGGCTTGGAGAGGAACTTGCAGGTGGTAGTGTTCCCATGCATTGTCCATTCAGATGAAAACGCTTGTAGATTTGGAAGGTGGTGTTTTAGGAGCTTTAGTGATTTTTTGCAATGCATCTTAAAGATGGTACATGCTTCTACGATTGGGCATTGATGATGCAGGCAATGAATGTTTTTGGGTTGCATGCTAATTAAGTGAGCTGTTTTGTCTTGGATGGTGTCAAGCTTCTTGAGTGATGTTGGAACTGCAGGAGGAGAAACATAAAAGATAGGAGTAGGAATAGCCCATTCAAACATTCGGTCCTGCTCCACCATTCATTCTGATTATGGCTGATCATTGAGCTCAATACCCTAATCCCACCTCCCCCAAATCCCCCATACAGTAACGTTATCTACAAGTATTATATCTACTTCCTTCTTGAAAACACATGATGTCTTGGTCTCAACCACTTTCTGTGGTAGAAACTTCTCTTCATCTCACTTTTAAAACATTTACCCCTTATCTTGAAAGTATAACTCCTGTTTCTGGACTTCCCCACCATTGGGAACTTCCTGCCTGCATCTAACATGTCTAGTCCTGTTAGAATTTTAAGGGTTTCTATGAGATCCCTTATTTTAAACTCCAATGAATACAGTCCTAACCAAGTCAATCTCTCCTTGTCCATCAGTCCTGCCATCTCTGGAATCAATTTGGTAAACCTTCACTGCACTCCCTCTAGAGCAAGAACATCCTTCCTAAACTGCACACATTATTCCAGATATGGCCTCACCAACACCCTGTATAATTGCAGCAAGACATCCTTGCTCCCGTACCTGAATCCTCTCACTATAAAGGCCAACATACACCTATATCTTCCTGTCTCTCAATTTACAGCCAATAATCTGCCTTCCTATTTTCACTATTAAAGTGAATAACCTCACATTTATCCACATTATACTGCATCTGCCATGCACTTGCCCACTCGGTCAGCCTATCCAAATCATACCACAACATCTCTGCATCCTCCTCACAGCTCACCCTTCCACCCCCAGCTCTGTGTCATCTGCAAATTTTAAGCCATTACATTGATTTCCTTGTTCTAAATAATGAACATTCATTGTGAATGGCTGGGGTTCCATTACTGAGCCCTGCAGCACTCCACTAGTCACTGCCTGCCATTCTGAAACCAATCCACTTATTCCCACTCCTTGTTTCCTTTCTGCTAAACAATTTTCTATCATTCACCCACAACACATACTCTCATTTTATACATTAATGTCTTACGTGGGACTTTTGTCAAAAGCTTTCTGAAAGTCCAAATAAATCATATCCACGAGCTCCCCGATTAATATTCGTAGTTACATTCTCAAAGAACCCCAGTAGATTTGTGAAGCATGATTTCCTTATTGTAAATCCATGCTGACTGTGTTTAATTCCACACTGTTTTCTACATGCTGCACTATAAATTCCTTGATAATACTCTTAAACACCTTCCCCACTACTGATATCAGACTCACTGCTTTAGAATTCTCTGTTTTTTTTCTACCTCCCCTTTTAAATGGGGTCAACAAGCTCTGCTCCCGTCTGTAGTATTTTGGATTGTAAATTATCAGGCCCTGGAGATTTAATGGCCTTCAATCCCATCAAATTCTCCAACACAATTTTGCTAAAATAGGTGGTATCATGGACAGTGAGGAAGACTATCAGAAACTGCAGCAGGACCTTGATCAGCTGGGGAAGTAGGCCGAGAAATGGCAAATGGAGTTTAATATAGATAAGTGTGAGGTCTTGCATTTTGGAAAATCAAACCATGGTAGGAGTTTCTTGGTGAATGGTAGGGCCTTAAGAGGTGTGGTGGAACAGAGGGACCTTGGAGATCAGGTGCATGGTTCTCAGAAAAATGGAGTCACGGGTAGACAGGGCAATGAAGGATTTTTGAATACTGGCCTTCGTTGGTCAGGGCATTGAGTATAGAAGTTGGGAAGCTTTGTTTCAGTTAAACTGGACGTGGGTGAGGCAGCACTTAGAGCATTATATTCAGTTTTGGTCACTTTGCTATAGGAAGGATGTTACTAAACTGGAAAAAAGTGCATAAGAAATTTACAAAGATGTTGCTAGGACTCATGGTCCGAGTTATTGGGAGAGGTTGGACTAGCTGGCACTTTTTTCCTTAGAGTGTAGAAGACTGAGAGGGTATTTTATAGAAATGTAGAAGATCATGGGAGACATGGATAGGGTGAATGCACTGAGTCTTTTTCTCCCAGTTAGGGAATCAAGGATAAGAGGGCATCAGCTTAAGGTTACAGGAGAATGAATAAAAGGGAGCCTGAGGGGTACCTTTATATCACAAAGGGTGTGCATATGGAATGAGCTGCCTGCGGAAGTGGTTGAGGTGGGTACATCAACAACATTTAAAAGGCATTTGGACAAATACATAGATAGGAAAGGTTTAGAAATGACATGGTCCAAGTACCAGGAAATGGGGTTAGCAAGGACATACATTTTGGTCGGCATGGACCAGTTTGGGCCAAAGGGCCTGTCTGTGTGCTGTAGGACCCGATGACTCTACTAATAAAAATTTGCTTCAGCGCCTCCCTTTCACTAAACCATTAGTACACCATTATTTTCGGGATGTTATTTGTATCAGTCTTTGTGAAGACCTTAGTTCATCAGGCATTTCTTTGTTCCCCGTTAGAAATTTCCCCAATTTCAATGTAAGGGATCTCCATTCATGTTCACCAATCTTTTTCTCTTTACATACTTAAAGAAAAGTTTACAGTCAGTTCTTTTGCTTCCCACAAGGTTTTTCTCATCCTCTATTTTCCCCTATTTAATCAATCCCTTGGTTCTCCTTTGCTGATGTCTAAACTGTTCCAAATGCTCAGGTCAATTATTTTTTCTTGCCAATTTGTATGCCTCTTTTTTGCATCTAATACTATCGCTAACTTCTCCTATAAGCTGTACTTTGGCCACTGTTCTCTTTGTGCTCTTGCACCAGACAGGAATAAAACTTTTTTGGAGCTCACCTATTCATGATTAGATTAGATTCCCTACATTGTGGAATCAGGCCCTTCGGCCCAACCAGTCCACACCAACCCTCCGAAGAGTAACCCACCCAGACCCATTTCCCTCTGCCTAATGCACCTAACACTATGGGCAATTTAACATGGCCAATTCGCCTAACCTGCACATCTTTGAACTGTGGGAGGAAACCAGAGCACCCGGAGGAAACCCCTGCAGACATGGGGAGAATGTGCAAACTCCACACAGACAGTTGCCCAAGACTGGAATCAAGCTTGGGGTCCTGGTGCTGTGAGGCAGCAGTGCTAACCACTGAGCCACCGTGCCACCCTTTGAATGTTTGCCATTGCCTATCCAATGTCATTTCTTTCTGTTATATTTCCCAGTCTATCATAGCCAACTCATGCCTGAAGCCTCTGCAGTTTCCCTTATTATGATTAAGGATCCTCATCCCAGAATCAATTACTCACTCTCCATTTTGATGAGGAACCCTACCATGTTATGGTCACTCTTCCTCAAGAGGTTTCTCACAACGACATTCATTTCTGATGATATAATACCCAGTCTAAGATGGCTTGTTCTCTATTTGGATCCCTAACATATTGGTCCAGAAAACTGCTCTTCTACGATGTTGTGATTAATTTGATTCACTTAATCTATGTGCAAATTAGAGTCACTCTTAATAACACATATTTCTTTACTGCATGAATCTCCAATTGTCTGTTTAATGCCATTCTCAACATCACCACTCCAGGTTGGTGGTCTATATCCCACTTCAGTAATGATTTTTGTCCCTTAGCATTTCTCAATTCTACCCTCACTGTATTCCATCACACTCCGTAAGACCATAAGGCTGTAAGACAAAGGAGCAGGAGTAGGCTATTCGGCCCGAGTCCACTTGCTATTTGATCATGGCTGATATGTTTCTCAACACTGTTCTCCTGACTTCTTTCCAAAGTCCTTGATCCTTCCTAAACAAAAACCTATCTCTGGCTTAAATACTCCTGACTCGTGTTTGTAGATGGTAAAAGGCTTTGGGGAGTTAGGAGGTGAAGAATTTCTAGCTTCTGAATAGCTCTTGTAGCCACAGAATTAATGTGGTTAGTCCAGCTTAGATTCTGGTCAATGATAATGCAGGTTGTTGATAGTGGGGTATGGTAATATCATTGACTGCCAAGGGGCAATAGTTAGATTCTCTCTTGCTGGAAATGGTCATTTCCTGGCCCTTGTGCGATGTGAATGTTACTTTCCCTTTGTCAGCAAAGGCCTGGACATTGTCCAGATTGTGTTGTATGTTTTAAACACAGACTCCTTCGGTATTGGAGCATCATCAATGGTGCTGAACATTATGCAACTGTCAGTGATCTTCCCCACTTCTGACCATATCATGGAGTGAAGGTCTTTGATGAAGCAGCTGAAGATGGTTGAGCCCAGGACACTGTCCTAAATAATTCCTGCAGTAATAGTCTGGGACTGAGACGACTAACCTTGAACAACCACAACAATCTTCTTTTGTGCAAAACAACAAGCAGAGAATTGTCCATCTGATTCCCATTGTTAAAATGTTAGTTTTGCTTGGGCTCTTGTTGCCATACTCAGTCAAATCTGCTGTGATTTACAGTGCAGTCACTCTCTCCTCACCGCTGTCTTTCAGCTCGTTTGTCCATGTTTGAACCAAGGCAATACTGAAGCCAGGAGTTGTGTGACCCTGAGGAAAGCCATATTGATTATCAGTGAGCAGGTTATTGCAAGGCAAATGCCACTGATCACATTATTGATGGCCCCTTCCACCACCTTACTCATAATCAAAAGTAGATTAATCAACTGAAACAGAAATTGCTAGAAAAATTCAGTAGGTCC
Organism: Chiloscyllium punctatum; assembly: GCF_047496795.1. NCBI lineage: Eukaryota > Metazoa > Chordata > Chondrichthyes > Orectolobiformes > Hemiscylliidae > Chiloscyllium > Chiloscyllium punctatum. Next base: position 18,954,774 of record NC_092786.1, read on the forward strand.
TACAGCATCTATGTAGATAAAACTGTTTTGAGTCCAGTCACTGGACTTGAAATGTTAATGCTGTTTTCTCTCCACAGATACAAGACCTGCTGAGTTTCTCCAGCAATTTCTGTTTGCATTTTACGTCAGATATCTAGCATCTGCAGTTTTTTGTTTTCTATTAGATTGATAGATTAACATGGCTGTAATAGGCCAGGCTAGGTTTGTCCTGCTTTTTGTGCACAAGACATTTTTTAATATGATTGGGTAGATGAAAGTGTTGTAACTGTACTCCAACAGCAATTAGGGGTGTGGCACATTCTGAAACAAAGTCTTTAGTAGTATTGCCAGAATGTTGTCAGAGCCCATAGCCTTCACAGTTTCCAGTTAATCCAGCCATTTCATGCGGAGTGATTTGAATTGGCTGAAGACGAGCATTTGAGATGCTGCAGACCTCTGGAGGGAGATACTTGCAAATGCTTCAGCCTTAGTTTTTGCATTGACATGTTGGGCTTCCCCATCATTGTGAAAGGGGATATTTGTGGAGCTTTCTCCTCCAGTAAGTTAATTGTCCATCACCATTCATGATTGGACGTGTCAGGACTACAGAACGTAGATCTGATTTGGGATCATTTAGCCCTGTCAATATTTCTATTGAGTCTTTTGTTTTAGCAGTTTGATATCACTGAATGGTTTGCTAGGCCATGTCAAAGGGCAGTTCAGATTCCAGCACATGTCTTTGTTCTGGACTTGCACATGGCCAGACCAGATAAACACACCAGCTTTCCTTCTCCAAAGGCAATTGGTGAATCAGATGGGATTTATTTAAACAATAATCAACAATAGCATCATCAATAGACTTTTAATTCCAAATTTGTTTCAACATTGAAATTCCTCCATCCATTTTGATGGCATTCAAAATCAGATTCTCAGAGTACTTGCCAGTTTTACTGAAGTGCAAACTCCAACATTATGTAAGAAACACAACGTATCCAGGACAAAGCAACCCGTTTAATTGAAACCAATCCATTCCCATAAACATGCACAGCCGCCACAAAAGGGGCAGAAGGGCAATGGTGTGTAACATCTAAAAGATATGTTGCTGAATTCACCAAAGATTCCTGTGGCAGGAGCTCCCAAGTCCCCAGGCTCTCCTCTCAGGTAAACAAGGGCAGTAAATGAACTAGAGAACAAACAATACTGGATTTAGTGTTGTGCTATGAGGCAGACTTGATAATGGAGTTTAAGGTGAAGGAGCCCTTAGGAAATAGTGATCATAATATGACTGAACTTACTCTGCAATTTGAGACAGAGGCGATAAGATCAGAGGTGACAGCATTACCGTTTGATTAAAGGCAACTACAGAGGCATAAGGGAGGAGCTGGGCAGAATTGACTGGGAGAGGAGCCTAACAGGAAAGACAATGCAACAGCAATGGCAGGAGTTTCTGGGAGTAATTCAGGAGACACAGCAAAGATTCAGCATGAGGAGAAAGAAGCATAGCACGGGAGGATGTGGCAACTATGGCTGACTAGGGAAGTCGGGGATAGCATAAAAGCAAAAGAGAAAGCATATAATGTGGTAAAGGGCAGTAGGAAACCAGAGGATTGTGAAGTTGACAAAGACCAACAACAAAAAAATAAGGAGGGTATTCTAGCCAGCGATATAAAGGAAGACTGTAAGAGTTTTTTTAGATATATAAAGGGCAAAAGAGAGACAAAAGTTGGCATTGAGCTGCTGAAAAATAATGCTGGAGAGATAGTAGTGGGGAACAAGGAAATGGCTGAGGAACTGAATAATTACTTCACGTCAGAGTATTACTGATGAACAGCTTTTGGCCAAAACATCAATCTTCATGGTCCTTGGATGTTGCCTGACCTGCTGTACTTTTCCAGCACCACACCCTTGACTTCATAGTGGAAGACACAAGTAATTGCCCAAAAATTCAAAGAGTGAAGAGGCAGAGCTGAGTACAGTGGCTATCACCAAGGAGAAGGTGCTAGAAAATGGGCGGCATGGGTTAGCACTGCTGCCTCAGTGCCAGAGACCCGGGTTCAATTCCCGCCTCGGGAAACTGTCTGTGTGGAGTTTGCACATTCTCCCTGTGTCTGTGTGGGTTTCCTCCGGGTGCTCCGGTTTCCCCCCACAGTCCAAAGATGTGCAGGTTAGGTGAATTGGCCATGCTAAATTGCCCGTAGTGTTAGGTGAAGGGGTAAATGTAGGGGAATAGGTCTGGGTGGATTGTTCTTTGGAGGGTCGGTGTGGACGTGTTGGGCCGAAGGACCAATTTCCACACTGTAAGTAATCTAATCTAAAAACCCAATGGCCTGAAGGTGGATAAATCACTTGGGACCAGATGGACTACACCCAGCATTCTAAAGGAGGTAGCTGAAGAGCTAGTGGAGGCATTGGTGCTGATCTTTCAGGAATCCCTAGAATCAGGGAGGGACCCAGAGGACTGGAAATTCACTAACTTGACACCCCGTTTAAAAAAGAAGAGAGGCAAAAGACAGAAAATTACAGATTGATTAGTCTAACCTCGGTCATAGAGTCATAGAGTCATAGAGATGTACAGCACAGAAACAGACCCTACAGTCCAACTCGTCCATACCGACCAGTTATCCCAACCCAATCTAGTCCCACCTGCCAGCACCCATCCCATATCCCTCAAAACCCTTCCTATTCATATACCTATCTAGATGCCTTTTAAATGTTGCAATTATACCAGCCTATACGACTTCCTCTGGCAGCTTGTTCCATACACGTACCACTCTGTGTGACAAAGTTGCCCCTTAGGTATCTTTCATATCTTTCCCCTCTCACCCTAAACCTTTGCCCTCTAGTTCTGGACTCCCCCATCCCAGGGAAAAGACTTTGTCTATTTATCCTATCCATGCCCCTCATGATTTTATAAACTTCTATAAAGTCACCCCTCAGCCTCTAACGCTCCAGGGAAAACAGCCCCAACCTATTCAACCTCTCCCTGTCCCTCAAATCCTCCAACCCTGGCAACATCCTTGTAAATCTTTTCTGAACCCTCCCAAGTTTCACAACATCCTTCCGATAGGAAGGAGACCAGAATCGCATGCAATATTCCAACAGTGGCCTAACCAATGTCCTGTACAGCCCGCAACATGACCTCCAAACTCATGTACTCAATACTCTGACCAATAAAGGAAAGCATACCAAATGCCTTCTTCACTATCCTATCTACCTGCGACTCCACTTTCAAGGAGCTATGAACCTGCACTCCAAGATCTCTTGGTTCAGCAACACTCCCTAGGACCTTACAATTAAGTGTATCAGTCCTGCTAAGTATTGCTTTCTCAAAATGCAGCACCTCACATTTATCTAATTAAACTCCATCTGCCACTTCTCAGCCTATTGGCCCAACTGATCAAGATCCTGTTGTAATCTGAGGTAACCTTCTTAGCTGTCCTCTATACCTCCAACTTTAGTGTCATCACCAAACTTACTATCTGTACCTCTTATGCTCACATCCAAATCATTTATATAAATTATGAAAAATAGTGGAGCCAGCACCAATCCTTGTGACTCTCCACTGGTCACAGGCCTCCAGAATGAAAAGTAAACCTCCACCACCACCCTCTGTCTTCTACCTTCGAGGTCATGGGAAAGATGCCAAAATCCATTGTTTGAAGGATGAGATTTCTGATTATTTGGAAGTGTGTGGTAAAATAGGGCAAAGTCAGTATGGTTTAATCAAGGGGATGTCATGCCTGACATATCTGCTTGATTTCTTTGAAGAAGTAATGAGCAGGTTAGACCAAGGAGAACCAATGGATGTTATCAACCTAGACTTCAAGAAGGCCTTTGACAAGGCATCTCACAGGAGGCTACTAAGTAAGATAAGGGACTCATGGTGTTAGAGGCAAAGTGCTAGCAATGGGTCAAAGCTTGGCTGTCTGGAAAAAAGCAGAGAATGGGGATGAAAAGGTCCTCTTAGATGACAGCCGGTGACAAGTGGTGTTCCGCAAGGCTCAGTGTTGGGACCACAACTTTTCACTTTATACATTAATGATCTCGATGAAGGAACTGAGGGCATTCTGGCTAAGTTTGCAGATGATACAAACATAGGTAGAGGGACAGGTAGCATTGAGGAGTCGGGGAGTCTGCCCAAGGATTTGGACAGGTTAGGACAGATTGGGCAAAGAAATGGCAGATGGAGCACAACGTGGGAAAGTATGAGGTCATACACTTTGGTAGGAAGATTAGAGGGATTTTTCTCCTCCTAAATGGGGAGAAAATTCAAATGTCTAAAGTGCAAAATGTCTTGTGAGTTCTAGCCAGGATTCTCTCAAGGTAAAAATGCAGGTTGCGTCAGTAATTAGGAAGGCAAATGCAATGAGGGCTTTTATTTTGAGACGGTTGAATACAAAAGCAGGGATGTATATAAAAGCAGAGATATACCTCTGAGGCTCTATAAGGCTCTGGTCAGGCCACATTTGGAGTATTGTGTGCAGTTTTGGGCCCCATATCTCAAGGAGGATGTGCTGGCCTCAAAGCATGTTCAGAGGGGGTTCACGAGAATGGTCCCAGGAATGGAAAGCTTAACATATGAGTAACGTTTGAGGACCCTGGGTTTATACTTGATGGATGAGGGAGATCTAATTGAAACATTCAGAATATTGAATGGCCTGGACAGAATAGATGTTGGGAAGATGTTTCCATTGGTAGGAGATATTAGGTCTGAAGGGTATAGGTTTCGAGTAAAGGGAAAATCTTTTAGAATGGAGATAAGGAGAAACTTATTCAGCCAGAGTGGTGAGTCGATGGATTTCATTACCACAGAAGGCTATGGAGTCCAGTTCATTGAGTACATTTAAGACTGAGATAGATAGGTTCTTGAGTGCAAGGGGATCAAGGGTTATGGGGAGAAAATGGAAAAATGGGATTGAGAAACTTATCAGCCATGATTGAATGCTAGAGCAGACTTGATGGGTTGAATGGCCTAATTTCTGCTCCTAAATCTTATGGTCTGATGGTCTAGATGCTCGGGAACACCATAACCAGCAATTTCCCATACAAATCACATATTATGCTCACTCAGAGCAAAGCTGCTATCTTTGCACTACTGCTGGGTCAAAATCCTGGAACCCAATAACCGACAGATGTGCAAGTCAGGTGAATTGGCCATGCTAAATTGCCTATAGTGTTAGGTGCGTTAGTCAGAGGGAAATGGGTCTGGGTGGGTTTCTCTTCAGAGAATCGGTGTGGACTTGTTGGGCCGAAGGGCCTGTTTCCACACTGTATGAAATCTAATCTAATCTAAACTGAACAGATGTCCATTGTCCACACGGAATGCAGTGGTTCAAGATGGTGGCCCACCACTACTTTCTCAAGGACAATTCGGAATGGACAATGAAAGTTAGCATTATGAATGTCATAGAGTCATAGAGTTGTACAGCATGGAAACAGACCCTTCGGTCCAACCCGTCCATGCTGACCAGATATCCTGAGTTAATCTAGTCCCATTTGCCAGCATTTGGCCCAAACCCTTCTAATTTCTTGCTATGCATGTACCCAACCAGATGTCTTTTAAATGTAATAGTTGTACCAGCCTCCATCACTTCCTCTGGCAGCTCATTCCATACATGCTCCACCCTCTGTGCGAAAAAGTTGCCCCTTAGGTTCTTTTCAAATCTTTCCCCTCTCACCCTGAATCTATTCCCTCTAGTCTTGGACTCACCTACCCTGGGGAAAAGACCTTGTCTATTCACCTTATCCATGCCCCTGATGATTTTATAAACCTCTATAAGGTCTCTCCTCAGCCTCCAACACTCCAAGAAAAATAGCCCCAGTTCATTTAGACTCTCTCTATAGCTCAAACCCTCCAATCCCAGCAACATCCTTGTAAATCTTTTATGAACCCCTTCAAGTTTCACAACAGCCTTCCTATAGCAGGGAGACCAGGGTAATGAGGGCAGGGAGGAGGATGTGGTGCAAGGTTTGTGAAGGTTTGTAGCTCAGCTTGAGGTTTAGGGTGTAGGTTTGCTCGCTGAGCTGTAGGTTTGATATCCAGACATTTCATTACCTGGCTAGGTAACATCATCAGTGGTGACCTCCAAGTGAAGCGAAGCTGTTGTCTCCTGATTTCTATTTATATCTTTCTCCTGGATGGGGTCCCTGGGGTTTGTGGTGATGTCATTTCCTGTTCGTTTTCTGAGGGGTTAATAGATGGCATCTAGATCTATGCGTTTGTTTCTGGCATTGTGGTTGGAGTGCCAGGCCTCTAGGAATTCCCTGGCATGTCTTTGCTTAACCTGTCCCAGGATAGATGTGTTGTCCCAGTTGAAATGGTGGGTTTTATTCATCCGTGTGTAGGGCTATGAGGGAATTCCTAGGAATTCCAGGAATTCCTAAAAATCATCAAAAACACCAAAATAGAGGAAGACGAAGCAATGATCTCATTTGATGTAACAGCACTATTCACCTCCATCAACATCGACCTGGCAAAGGAAACACTTACCATACTTTTAGAAGAGACCATCACACACACACACACCCCAACCACCACCAATCACATTACCAACGAAAACATTATGAAGCTAGTGGACCTGTGCCTCACCATCCACTTCATTTTCAACAACATAGTCTACAAACAAACCAACAGCACACCCAAGGGATCTCCGCTATCAGGATTCATAGCAGAAGCGGTAATGCAAAGGCTAGAACAAACAGCCCTACCAACCATCAAACCAAAAATCTGGGTCTGCTACGTAGATGACACCTTTGTCATCACAAAACAAAACAAGATAGAAGAGACATTTAACATCATTGACAACACCCTCACAGGCATAAAGTTCACCAAGGAGGAAGAAACTGACAACAAACTCTCATTCCTGGACTTCACAGTCGAAAGAAAGGACAACGGAGAACTACAAACCTGCGTATACAGAAAACCGACAAACACTGACCAAATACTTAACTACACCAGCAACCATCCCAACACACACAAACGAAGCTGTATCAGAACAGTATTCCAATGAGCCACATCACACTACAGCACAGACGAACTTCAGAAAACAGAGGAGAACCACCTATACAACGTATTCAAGAAGAACGGATCCTCAAATAATACAGTCCGCAGACTCCTCTAGAACAAACCACGACAAGCAGACCAAACACAGCCAGAAACCCTAACCACCTTACCATACATCAAAGAAGTTTCAGAAATGACAGCCAGACTACTAAGACCCCTCGGAATCCTAGTAGCACACAAACCCATCAACACTCTCAAACAAAAACTAACAAACTTATAAGACCCAGTACAACCCATGGACAAAACCAATGTCGTCTACAAAATTCCATGCAAGGACTGCCACAAACACTACTTAGGACAAACAGGAAGAAAGTTAGCCACCAGGATACACGAACACCAGCTAGCCACAAAAAGACACTACCCTCTCTCCCTCGTAGCCCTACACACGGATGGAAAAAAACCACCATTTCGACTGGGACAACACATCTATCCCGGGACAGGCTAAGCAAAGACATGTCAGAGAATTCCTAGAGGCCTGGCACTCCAACCACAACGCCATAAACAAACGCATAGATCTAGATGCCTTCTATCAACCCCTCAGAAAACGAACAGGAAATGACATCACCACAAACCCCAGGAACCCCATCCAGGAGAAAGATATAAATAGAAATCAGGAGACAACAGCTTCGCTTCACTTGGAGGTCACCACTGATGATGTTACCTAGCCAGGTAATGAAACATCTGGATATCAAACCTACAGCTCAGCGAGCAAACCTACACCCGTAAGGAAGATGTGATCTATATGGATTTAAGCAAGGCCTTTGATAAGGTTCCACATGGTAGACTGTTCTAGAAGGTTAGATTGCATGGAATCCTGAAAGCTGGCAAATTGGATACACAATTAGCTTGATGGTAGGAAGCAGAGGGCAATAGTGGAAGGATGATGTCGGACTGGAGACCTGTGGCTACTGCCTCACGGGGTTGGTGCTGGGCCCTTTGCTGTTTGTTATCTATGTCACTGATTTGGATGAGAAAGTACAAGGCATCATCAGTAAGTTTGCTGATGATAGTAAAAATAGGCAGTATTATGGACAGTGAGGAAGGTTATCAGAAATTACAACAGAACAGTAGACCTGATCTATATGGACTTCATTTTGGATTAGTGGTGCTGGAAGAGCACAGCAGTTCAGGCAGCATTCGAGGAGCAGCAAAATCGACGTTTCGGGCAAAATCCTGATGAAGGGCTTTTGCCCGAAACATCAATTTTGCTGCTCCTTGGATGCTGCCTGAACTGCTGTGCTCTTCCAGCACCACTAATCCAAAATCTGGTTTCCAACATCTGCAGTCATTGTTTTTACCTATATGGACTTCAGTAAGGCGTTCAACAAGTTTCCTGATGGGAGACTGGCTAGCAAGTTTTAGGTCTCGTGGAATACAGAGAGAACTAACCATTTGGATACAGAATGGCTCAAAGGTAAAAGACAGAGGGTGTTTTTCAGACTGGAGACCTGTGACCAGTGGAGTGCTACAAGGATCAGTGCTGAGTCCACTACTTATCATCAATTATATAAATTATTTGGATGTCAGCATAAGAGGTATTGTTAGTAAGTTTGCAGATGACACCAAAATTGGAGGTGTAGTCGACAGCGAAGAGGGTTACTTCAGATTACAACAGGATCTGGACCAGACGGGCTAATGGGCTGAGAAGTGGCAGATGGAGTTTAATTCAGATAAATGCGAGGTGCTGCATTTTGAGAAAGCAAATCTTAGCAGGCCTTATATACTTAATGGTAAGGTCCTAGGAAGTGTTGCTGAACAAAGAGATCTTGGAGTGCAGGTTCATAGCTCCTTGAAAGTGGAGTCGCAGGTAGATAGGATAGTGAAGAAGGCATTTGGTATGCTTTCCTTTATTGGTCAGAGTATTGAGTACAGGAGTTTGGAGGTCATGTTGTGGCTGTACAGGACATTGGTAAGGCCACTTATTGAATATTGTGTGCAATTCTGGTCTCCTTCCTATTGGAAAGATGTTGTAACTTGAAAGGGTTCAGAAAAGATCTACAAGGATGTTGCCAGGGTTGGAAGATTTGAGCTATAGGGAGAGGTTTAATAGGCTGGGGCTGTTTTCCCTGGAGCATCGGAGGCAGAGGGGTGACCTTATAGAGGTTTACAAAATCATTAGGAGCATGGATAGGATAAATAGACAAAGTCTTTTCCCTGGGGTGGGAGAGTCCAGAACTAGAGGGCATAAGTTCAGGGTGAGAGTAATAAGATATAAAAGAGACCAAAGAGGTAACATTTTCATGCAGACGGTGGTACGTGTATGGAATGAGCTGCCAGAGGAAATGGCGGAGGCTAGTACAATTGCAAAATTTAAAAGGCATTTGGATGAGTATATGAATAGGAAGGGTTTGGAGGGATATGGGTCAAGTGTTGGCAGGTGGGACTGGATTGGTTGGGATATCTGGTCGGCATGGATGTGTTGGACTTAAGGGTCTGTTTCTGTGCTGTACATCTCTATGACTCTAACCATGATCAGCTGGGGAAGTGGGGCAAGAAATGGCAAATGGATTTTAATTTTGATAAGTATGAGGTCTTGCATTTTGGAAAGTCAAATCAAAGTAGGAATTTCATGGTGAATGGTGGGGCCTTAAGGAGTGTAGTGGAGCACAGGAATCTTGGAGTTCAGGTTCATAGCTCTCTGAAAATGGAGTCACAGGTAGGCTTTTGGCACACTGGCCTTCATCAGTCAGGGCATTGAATAAAGAAGTTGGGAAGTTAAGTTGCAGTTATATAGGATGTTGGTGAGGCCGCACTTAGAGTATAGTGTTCAGTTTTGGTCACCTTGCTATAGGAAAAATGTTATTAAACTGGAAAAAGTGCAGAAAATATTTACAAGGATGTTGCCAGGACTCAATGGTCTGAGCTATAGGGAGAGGTTGGACAAACTGGCACTTTTTTCTTTACAGCATAGGAGACTGAGGGGGGACTTTAGAGAGGACAACAACTTTGGATGGTCACTTTTTCATATCAGTTCTGTGGGTTTCTAGAGACAAATTGCAACTCCTCTTCATCCAAAGCTATTAGATCTGTTTCACATATGATGTGTTCTAGTTTTGAAACTGATGATCTGGAATGTTCTCTTGCTGCAGAACTTCCAGACTTGCTCTAACACCAGCAAATTATTAGTTACCTTCAAGTGAACAGAATATTTTTTAAATTAAGAATCTGCTTTTTCAAGCCAGATTCAGTTCTTCCTTGCACAGGAAATAATCAATTTTATGAATGAAGGAAATGTGTGACAGTTCTTTACCTCATTATGAAGTTAACATTTTAGCTGAGCTGGAAAACTGGATCAATGTTATTAGAGTATGATGATGTTGTGGCTTTAAAATGTTATTTTGTCCTTTTTCTTTAAGAGAGGTTGTAAGACAGAGATACCAAGCAATCTACCAAAATCGAAACAGTAAACAGCTTGGGAGGCCTTGGGTTTTATTTTTAAACTTGGAACAACAGAAGCAGCCTGAATAGCTGTGGCCAGCTCTCACAGACATAGAACAAGACAGCACAGAACAAGCTCTTTGGCCCTTGATGTTGCGCCTACCTGCGAACTATTCTTAGCTTATCCCCCTACACTATCCCATCATCATCCATGTGCTTATCCAAATATTGTTTAAATCTCCCTCATGAGTTAACTACATTGGCAAGCAGGGCATTCCATGCCCTTACCACTCTCTGAGCAAAGTACTGCCTCTGACATCTGTCTTAACTCTATCACCCCTCAACTTGTAACTACGCCCCCTTGTACAAGCTGACATCATCATCCTAGGAAAAATACTTTCACTGTCAACCCTATCTAATCACCTTGTATGTCCCTATCAAATCCCCTCTTAGCCTTCTTCTTTCCAATGAAAACAGACCCAAGTCTCTCAGCCTTTCCTCAGAAGACCTTCTCTCCAGAACAGGCAACATCCTGGTAAATCTTCTCTCCAACTTTTCCAATGCTTCCACATCCTTCTTGTAATGGGGTGACCAGAACTGTACACAGTATTTGAAGTGCAGCCACACTAGCATTTTGTATAATTGCAGCATGACATTACGGCTCCAAAACTCAATCCCTCTACCAATAAAACCTAACACACCATATGCCTTCTTAACAGCACTATCAACCTGGGTGGTAACTTTCAGGGGTCTATGTACATGGATTCCAAGATCCCTCTGCACATCTGCACTACCTGTTGATCCAGTATTCTGCCTTTCTGTTATTCTTACCAAAGTGAGTCACCTCACATTTAGCTGCATTGAACTCCATTTTCCACCTCTTAGCCCAATTCTGCAGTTTATTCACTTCCCCCTGCAACTTGCAACATTCTTCCACACTGTTCACTACTCCACCAACTTTAGTGTCATCTGCAAACTTACGAACCCATCACCTATGCCTGCATCCAAGTCATTTATTAAAATGACAAACAGCAGTGGTCCCAAAATGGATCCTTTTGGCACACCACTAGAAACCGGACTTCATCAACCACCACTCGCTGCCTTCTTACAGAAAACTAGTTTCTAATTCAAACTGCTAAGTCACCCTCAATCCCATGCATCTACATTTTCTCCAACAGCCTACCATGTGGAACTTTATCAAAGGCTTTACTGAAGTCCATGTACACCATATCCACTTCCTTACCCTCATGCACATACTTGGTCACCTTCTCAAAAAACCCAGTGAGGTTTGTGAGACATGACCTGCCCTTGACGAAACTATGTTGACTATCTGAAATCAAATTGTTGCTTGCTCGATGATTATAAATCCTATCTCTTATAATACTTCCCAAAATTTCTACATCAGACATAAAGCTCACTGGTCTATAATTACCTGGGTCATTTCTACTGCCCTTCTTGAACAAGGGCACAACATTTGCAATCCTTCAGTTCTCTGGTACTAAACCTGTAGACAATGATGACTCAAAGATCAAAGCCAAAGACTCCAACACGTCTTCCCTAGCTGCCCAGAGAATCCTCGGATAAATCCCATCTGGCCCTGGGGAGTTGTCTACTTTCACTCCTTCTAGAATTGATAACACCTCTTCCTTACTACCTCAATTCTTTCTAGTCTAATATCTCGTGTCTCATTCTTCTCCTCTACAATATTATCTTTATCCTGAGTGAAAACCGATGAGAAATATTCATTTAGCACCACTCCGATCTCCACAGGGTCCACACACAACTTCCCACTTCTGTCTTTGACTAGGTAAAAGCCCTATTCCTACCCTAGTCATCCTTTTATTCCTCACATACCTATAGAAAGCTTTAGGGTTCTCCTTTATTCTACATGCTAAAGACTGCTCATGTGCTCTCTTTGCTCTTCTTAACTCACTCTTTAATACCTTCTGCACTAATCTGTAACTCTCCATCGCCCCGCTGAACATCTCATCTCATTGTCACATAAGCCTCCTTCTTCTACTTAACAAGAATGCAATTTTTTAGTACACCACGATTCCTTTACCTTATCACGTTCTCCCTCCCTGACAGGGACATACTTATCAAGGACACACAATACCTGTTCCTTAAATCAGCTCCACATTTCGATTGTCCCCATCCCCTACATTTTGCTACCCTATTCTATGCATCCTAAATCTTGTCTAATCACATTAATAATTGCCCTTGCCCCATTGATAACTCTTGCCATGTGACATGTACCTATCCTTTTCCATCACTAAACTAAACATAACTGAATTAAGGTCACACTCTCCAAAGTGCTCACCTACCACTAAATCAAACATCTGGGCTGGTTCATTACCAAGCACCAAATCCAGTGTGGCCTCTCCTCTTGTCGGCCCTTCGACATACTGTGTCAGGAAACACTCCTGCACACATTGGACAAAAACTGATCCATCTGACATACTAGTTATTGCATTTCCAGTCAATATTGGGGTACTTAAAGTCCCCCATAATGACCACCCTGTTCCTTTCACTCCTACCCAGAATCGTTTTGCCGATCCTCTCCTCCATGGAGGTCTATAAAAAAACTCCCAGCAGTGTGACCTCTCCTCTCCTGTTTCTCAGCCCATACTACCTCAGTAGACAAGTCCTTGTCAGAAGTGCTTTCACTCACTGTTATACCGTCCTTGACTAACAAGGTCACACCTCCCCCTCTTTTACCGCCTTCCCTGTTCTTAATGAAAGATCTAAACCCTGGAACCTGCAGCATCCATTCCTGACCCTGTTCTATCCACGCCTCCGAAATGGCCACAACATCGAACTCCTGGATTTCTAGTTTCTTACATTTAGCTTAAGACAGATGCTGCTGGAGTCCTGACAAAGTAGAAGCCATTTTCCCATTCTCAATTACAGCCAAAAGCTGGGGTTTCTCTTCCAAGCATGCTGATGTGTATGTGAGACAAATTTATTTTTCCGAATTTGTCATTTTGCCAAGGGATGTGTATCTAGAATGTTACTATTTTGGAACAGAAATTAGTAATTGGTACTGTATCTATTGTTTCCAATTTCCAATGGAGTTATTTTAAGTTCTTCTTTCTTTTGTTTGCATTTTAACTATCATATTTAAATTGCATTTTGCTTAATGTCAAAAAGCTTGACCAATCAAATTGTATCTGCAACACAGCATATTACATTTACCTTTAAATAAGAAAAAAAAGTTAAGGTCTAGGCTACCTTCTTAACATATTTTCAGGGGGTTTAGTCTAGTCCATAACAAAAGCTGTTTGTTTCCGTGGAGGATAAATGCCAGCCAAGACTATTTAAGTTGAATGGCCTGCTTCCACAGAACATAGAATATTACAGCACTGTACAGGCCCTTCAGCCCTTGATGTTGCGTTGACCTGAGAAACCAATCTGAAGCTCATCTGACACTATTCCATTTTTGTCCATTTGTCTATCCAATTCCATTTTCATCCATATGTCTATCCATCTTGTAACTTCACGTTTCGACACTTAAACATACGTTTCAAATTGTGGTTTGTGTGGCTGCCTTTTGTAATGAGGTAATTTGCGAATGTTTGGAAGGTTGAATTCCGAGTCTTAAACATTGACGGATGACAGAATGGTGAATGAAAGAAAGGGACTTAAGAAAAAGCAAGTGAATTGACACAAAATGTTTTCTCTGTGTGAAAGAAAGATCAGAGGCTGAATCAACCTATTCCATCCCCTACCCCATGCAAGTTGTAAATGACACCTAAAGGTAAGTGACCATTACAGCTACTGGAGTTGCTCTGAGAATCAGCCCCTTGTGCATTACAGTTGTTACTTTTCATACAATAGCACAGGAAGTGGTTTGACTAGAACTTGTACCAACACTTTTTTCTATCACGTAACAGATGAGCAGGTTCTTGTTCACTTTTAAGCACTCACTCACAAATTACAGTCAGGCAGCTAGGCATGGAGAACACTCATCTCCACAGGCACTCAGAGGCTGCTTCACGACAGAACATAAAGTACTCAATTGACCCAGTCACCAGACCAAGACAATTTCTTACTTAAAAACTGGGCATTGAAAATGAATGGAGTAAAACAATTTTGTTGTTTTTTTTGACTTAAAGAAACATAAATCAAACAGGAAATGGTTCCAAAATAGTAAGTAGGTGTAACTTTGTTTTTCAGCCTATCATCTGTTATCTGTCACAAAACATCTCAGTGAAACTACTGAAATGCTTCATAACTCCCATAAAATACTTCAGGATGTAATTTATCTTTAATACCCCAAGGCATTCAGAATTAAAAAGCAGTTGTGGTACTGGGGGTTGGCTGAAAGAATGATCTAAGAACTTTACTTTGTGGTAACTTATAATGCTGACAGGTATGTTCTGTCCTCAAAAAGCAACTCTAGTTCAATCGGACAGTTAGGCCCCTATTGACAAAGTAATGGAAACACAGAATATGGCAGCAAGATTAGGCCATTCAGCCCTTCGGGCTTGCTCTACCATTCAATATGATCATGGCTGATCACCCAACTCAGTACCCTGTTCCCGCTTTTTTCTCATAACTTTTGATCCCATTAGGTCCAAGAACTAAATATAGTTTCCTTTTTGAAAATATTCAATGGTTTGGCCTCAACAGTTTCCTGTGGCAGAAAATTCCATATGCTCACCACTCTCTCAGTGAAGAAATTTCTCCTCATTTTACCTTTACCCTTTGCCTGGACTCCTTGCTCAATGAGAACATCCTTCCTGCATCTATCCTGGCTAATCCTGTTAGAATTTTATTGCTTTCTCTGAGATTGTTTCTCATCTTTCTCAGCTTCAGTTAGTATCATTTTAATCAATCCAGTCTCTCCCCACACATCAGGCTGGTAAATCTTCTTTGCACTCCCTGTGTAACCAGGACTTCCTTCATCTGATAAGGAGACCAGAACTGCACACAATACTCCATGTTTAACCAATGTCCTATACAACTGGGGCAAGATGTCCCTGCTCCTGTACGTGAATCCTTTTGCTATGAAGGCCAACATACTATTTGCATTCATCCCTGCCTGCTGCACTTGCAGGCTCAATCTGCCTACCTTCTTTTGCTACCAAAGTGAATAACCTCACATTTATCCACGTTTTACACAACTGCCATGTATTTGCCCACTCACTCAATTTGCTCAAATCACAGTGAAGCTTCTCTGCATCTTCCACACATCTCATCTTCCCACCTAACTTTGTGTCACCTGCAAACCTAAAGATATGACATGTCGTTTCCTCATCTAAATCATTAATAATCGTTAATGAACAGCTAAGATTCAAGCAGTGATCTCTATAGAACTCTACTAATCACTGCCTGCCTCTTGGAAAGTGATCCGTTTCTTTCTACTTTTTGTTTCCTGTCTACCAATCAGTTATTAGGCTGCTTCAGTACATGGCCCCCAATCCAAGCACTTCAATGTTGCTGTTAATCTCTTACACAGGACTTTATCAAAAGCCTTCAGAAAATCCAAATAAATAACATCACTGGCTTTGCTTTATCCACTCTACTAGTTACATCCTCAAGGATTTCCAGCAGATTTCTCAAGCACACTGACTCTGTCCGATCCTGTCGTTATCTTCTGAGTGCTCATCCATGTGAGTCATAAAGATGTACAGCACGGAAACAACTCGTCCATGCTGACCAGACATCCTAACCTAATCTAGTCCCATTTGCCAGCACACGGCCCATATCTCTCTAAACCCTTCCTATTCAAGTACATATCCAGATGCCATTCAAATGCTGCAATTGTACAGCCTCCACTACTTCCTCCAGCAGCTGATTCCATATATGCACTGTGTGAAAACGTTGCCCCTTAGAATTTTGGAATATTAACACCATCTCATTTTCTACCTCATCAAGAGCTGAGGATGAAGTTAGTCAGAATCCAGGGACCTGTCAATCCACAGCTCTATCATTTTGTTTCATGCAACTTACTTTACGATTGTGATTTTTCCACACTTTATCGACTCTGACTTCTCCAGCATCTTAATCCTTGCTATTTCCTTTATATTCAGTGCCCCAACAGATGAAGACAAACATACCATCTACCTTCTTTCTCACCTTATCTGCTTCTGTTGCACTTTCAGGGCGCTAAGGTCTGCACCTCATGATCCCTCTGTATATCAGTGCTCCTAAGGGTTATGCCATTTAATGTATATTTCCCTCTTTTATTCGATCTCCCAAAATGCATCACCTCATACTTGTCTGGATTAAACTGCATCTGCCATTTTCTGATCTATAGCCTGCTGTATTCTTTGATAACTTTCTTCACTATCCACAACTCCAACAACTTTTGTGTCATCTGCAGACTTATTCATCAGACCCCCTAAATTTTGATCCAAATCATTTATATATATAGATTATAAACAACAGAGTTCCCACCACTGATCCTTGCAGGACACCACTGGTCACTAATCTCCTGTCAGAAAAACACCCCTCCAAAGTTACCCTCTGTCTTCCATGATCAGGGCCAATTTTGTATCCAACTTGCCAACTCACCGTGGATTCCATGAGACTTAGTCTTCTAGATCAGCCTATCATAAGAGACCTTATTAAATGCTTCAGTAGTGTCCATGCAGACAGGATCTACTGGCTCACCCTTATCAATCACCATCATTACTTGCTCAAAAAACTCAATCAAGTTTATGTATTCAGATTTCCAGAAGGCATTTGACAAAGGAGCTACATAGTAGATTATTGTGGAAAATTAAAGCTCAGTGAGGGGGATAATATATTAGCATGAAGAGAAGATCAGTTGGCTGGCAGAAAATAATATTTATGAATGAGTATTTTTCTGATTGGCCAACTGTGATGGCTACAGTCCTGCAAGGGTCTATGCTGGGCCTTAGATGTGGGGAGTAAAGACATAATAGCTAAAATTGCAGATATAATAAAGATAGTTAGGAAAGTACGTTCTGAAGAGGACACCAAGAGTTTATGGATTAATCTAAATAGGTTGAGCAAATGTGGTAAAGTCTGGCAGATGGACAATAATGTGCGAAAATGTGAAGTTGTTCTCTTTCACGGGTAGAATAAAAAAGCAGTGTATAATTTAAATGGAGAACAACTGAAGAATTCCAAGGTGCAGAGAGATTGAGGTGTTCTGATCCATGAGTTGCAAAAATGTAGTGTGCAGGCCAGCAGTAATTAATAAGGCTCATGGACTTTATTATTAGAGGAATTAAATATGAAAGCAATTATGTTATGCCTCAGTTATACAGGGGCATTGGTAAGAAGAAATCTTAATTATTGCATACAGTTTTAGTCTCCTTATTTAAGAAAGAATGTGATGGAGGTAGAAGTGAGGACTGCAGATGCTGGAGATTAGAGTCAAGATTAGAGTGGTGCTGGAAAACCACAGCAGGTCAGGCAGCATCCGAGGAGCAGGAAAATTGACCTTTTTGGGCAATAACCCTTCATCAAGAATGCATGGAGGCAGATCAGAGGAAGTTTGCTAGAAAATTTGATTAAGCAAATTGTCTAATGAGGAATATTTGGATAGATTATTGTCCGACATTGTTTCCATTGAAATTTAGAAGACAGTGTTGATTTGACTGAATTATGTAAGACCCCAAATAGGCTTGAGAAAGAAGACATGAATAGACATTTTGTCTTGTGGGTGAGAACAGAACTAGGGTGCACTGTTTAAAATTTAGGGTCAGCCCTTAAGATAAGATGCATTTCCTTCTCTCAGAAGGTTATGCAGCTTTGGAAGTCGCTGCCTCAGAAAGCGATAGGAGTGGGGTAATTGAATATTTTTAGGGCAGAATTAGATCATGTTACAACCCATCTGGGAAAGTACATTGATTCTCAAGCGTCACTACTCCAGGGGTCAGTACAAAAGGGTAATGATTTAAGTAAAGCATGCAATGTCCCCAATTAAGATGTGTGTTGGAATCAAGTGAAAAGAAAACACTGGCCAGATTTGCATAGGTAACTAGAATGCTGAGTTTACTAAGAGGACACAAGAAGGATATTCTCCTAAAACTATGTTTCTGTATGTCTAAACCTCTGCACCTTGCTTATAGGTTTCTACGCTTACAACCTACATGGCTCCCTATGTACATAGCATGGACTCAGTTTTGGAATTTTTATCTGTTCTCAAATCTTACAATGCTTTTGTCCTGCCTTTTTCTGTGACCACTTCCAGCACTATACATCTTTAAGATCTCTGAACTTCTTAAATTCCGATCTATTGTACATTAGTGATTTTAATTACTCCCTGATTGGTGCCATGCTTTTAAATGTGTAGGCTTTAACCCATGGAGTTTAATTCAGATAAATGTGAGGTGCTGCATTTTGGGAAAGCAAATCTTAGCAGGATTTATACACTTAGTTGTAAGGGAGTGTTGCTGAACAAAGAGACCTTGGTGTGCAGGTTCATAGCTCCTTGAAAGTGGAGTCGCAGGTAGATAGGATAGTGAAGGCGGTGTTTGGTATACTTTCCTTTATTGGTCAGAGTATTGAGTACAGGAGTTGGGAGGTCATCTTGCGGCTATACAGGATGTTGGTTAGGCCACTGTTGGAATATTGCGTGCAATTCTAGTCTCCTTCCTATCGGAAAGATGTTGTGAAACTTGAAAGGGTTCAGAAAAGATTTACAAGGATGTTGGGGGTTGGAGGATTTGAGCTATAGGGAGAGGCTGAATGGGCTGGGGCTGTTTTCCCTGAAGCGTCGGAGTCTGAGGGGTGACCTTATAGAGGTTTACTAAATTATTTAGGTTACATACTTACAGTGTGGAAACAGGCCCTTCGGCCCAACAAGTCAACACCAACCCTCCGAAGAGCAACCCACCCAGACCCATTCCCCTACATTTACCCCTTCACCTAACACTACGGGCCATTTAGTGTTGCCAATTCACCTAACCTGCACAGCTTTGGTCTGTGGGAAGCACCCGGAGGAAACCCACGCAGACACAGGGAGAATGTGCAAACTCCACACAGACAGACACCTGAGGTGGGAATTGAACCCAGGTCTCTGGCACTGTGAGGCAGCAGTGCTAACTGCTGAGCCACTGTGCCGCCCCCTTATGAGGGGCATGGATAGGGTAAATAGACAAAGTCTTTTCCCTGTGGTTGGGGAGTCCAGAACTATAGGGCATAGGTTTAGGGTGAGAAGGGAAAGATATAAAAGGGACCTAAGGGGCAACTTTTTCACACAGAGGGTGGTACGTGTATGGAATGAGCTGCCAGGGGAAGTGGTGGAGGCTGGTACAGTTGCAACATTTAAGAGGCATTTGGATGGGAAATGAATAGGAAGGGTTTGGAGGGATATGGACCGGGTGCCGGCAGGTGGGACTAGATTGGGTTGGGATATCTGGTCGGCATGGACAGGTTGGACCGAAGGTTTGTTTCCATGCTGTACATCTCTATGACTCTGGATCTTCTCACAAAATTTCCTTATCTCCTTACCTCTCTCTCCTCCTCTGAAACATTCCTTAAACTTTTTGATCAAGCTTTTTATCATTGAGCATCTACAGACCATTCATCCTAATGTCAATGGTGGGGAAATTAGATTACTTACTTTCAGTGTGGAAACAGCCCCTTCGGCCCAACAAGTCCACACCGACCCTCCGAAGAGCAACCCACCCAGACCCATTCCCTTACATTTACCCCTTCATCTAACACTACGGGCAATTTAGCATGGCCAATTCACCTAACCTGCACATTTTTGGACTGTGGGAGGAAACCGGAGCACCCGGAGGAAACCCACGCAGGCATGGGGAGAATGTGCAAACTCCACACAGACAGTCGCCTGAGGCGGGAATTGAACCCGGGTCTCTGGCGCTGTGAGGCAGCAGTGCTAACCACTGTGCCACCCTGCCACCCAAATCTTTGGAAATGGTAACTTGGAACAAAATGAATTGTCATTTAGAAAATGTAGATGGTACAGTGGCTTAGTGGTTAGCACTGCTGCCTCACAGTGACAGGGACCCAGGTTCAATTCCTGCCTCGGGCGAGTGTCTGTGTGGAGTTTGCACATTCTCCCCATGTCTGTGTGGGTTTCCTCTGAGTGCTCTAGTTTCCTCCCACAGTGTTTTTTTTTGTACAGCACAGCACTCACTCTGAGTGCTCTAGTTTCCTCCCACAATCCAAAGATGTGCAGGTCAGGTGAATTGACATTGCTAAATTGCCCACAGTGTTAGATGCATTAGTCAGGGGAAAATATAGGGTTGGGGAATGGGTCTGGGTGGTTGCTCTTTGGAGGGTCAGGTTGGACTGAAGGGCCTGTATCCATACTATAGGGAATTTAATCTTAAAAAGAACTCGAAAAAATCAGAAACAAAAACAGAAATTGCTAGAAAAGTTCAGTAGGTCTGGCAGTATCTGTGGAGAGTAATCAGAGTAAGCATCTTGGGTCCAGTGACTCTTCCTCAGAACTGATGGTAACTTGGAAAATATCAATTTATATGCAGAAGGTAGGATGGGGGGGTATAGAGTAAGGAGTAAATTAAAGATGGGGATAGAGCCCGAAGAGAGAGCAGTTGAACAGACAAAGGAGTGGATAACGAACTGGCTATGAGGAGAAATAGCTATTAAAGGAGACCATTAGTGGCTAACAATGGGTTTGTGTGTAATAGTTGACCACGTGATAACAAGGCCTGGTGTGTGGAGGTTCTGGTAATGATGTGGGAGAGCTCAAGCCCGAAACTTATTGAACTCAATATTGTGCCCAGATGGTTGCAGGTTCTCATTTGGAAAAGTATCAGTTAATATAAATAAAAACAATCTGCGCAGATTTGTTCAAGATAAATGGTGTTGGATTGGCTTGATTGAGTTCTTTGATGAATATAATGGCCATGATTAATTAGGGCGCAGTTAATGTTGCACGCATGAACTTTCAAAAGACATTAACCACTCAATGGGCATTAACTTGTGAACAATTTTAAAGCCCGTGGGGTTAAAGGATTTGTGCAGCATGAATACAAAATTGGTAAGGGTCAGAATACTTGTGGATGGCTGTACACTCTGTTCTCCACTGTTGAAAATTAGGAGCAACGCTCATTTTTATATACATTAATGGTGTGCACTGGCCAAAACTTGTAAATCTCACTGGGAATGCAGATCTTTCTTTTCATGGGACATGTGCATCGCTGGCTCGGCCAGCATTTATTGCCCATCCCTAATTACCCAAAGGGCAGTTTAAGCGTGAACCAAATTGGTATATGAATGGAGTCGAGAGTGTGGTATTGGAAAAGCACAGCAGGTCAGGCAACATCCGAGGAGCTGGAGAATCGATGTACTGGTGTATGAATGGAGTCATGTGTAGGCCAGACCAGGTAAGGTCAGCAGATTTCCTTCCCTCAAGGACATTGAACCAGAATAGTTTTTTGTCTGACAATCAACAACGGCTGTATAGTCTTTGTGAGACTAGCTTTAAATTTCTTAAAAATTAATTCAAATTTCACTATGTATCACTGAGGGATCCAAACATTGGCCTGGGGTTCTGGATCAGTAATCATATTGTGGCACTGTCAGTCCCCGAATGTTGTTAAAAATAGGAGGATGGTAACAGAACTCAGGGAGAGGATATAGATATACTAGTAATATATGTACGGACACCTGACTAGAGAAATTTAACATAGTTAATGTGATATATTTTGATAAGGACAATAAGCAAGGGCAAAATGAACAAAATGGTGTTAATTTTGAGGGGATTGAGGAACATAAAGATCATAGAGATCAGATGACAGTTCAGTCATAGAGATATATAGCAGGGAAAAGGCATTTCAGTCCAACTTGCCCATGCTAATCCGGTTATCCAAAATAAGTCTAATCCATTTGCCAGCATCTAAGCCCTTTCCATTCACATACCCATCCAGATGCCTTTTAAATGTAGTAATTGTACACTATCACTTCCTCTGGCAGCTCGTTCCATATCCATACCACCATCTGTGTGAAAAAGTTGTCCCTTAGGTCCCTTTAAAATTTTTCCCCTCTCAAACTCCCCCATCCCAGGGGAAAACCTTGTCTATTTATCCAATCCACGCCTCTTGAGATTTAATCAAACTTAGCCTCTGACACTCCAGGGAGAACAGCCCCAGCCTCTTCAGCCTCTCCCTATAGCTCAAACATTCCAACCCTGGCAACATCCATGTGAATCTATTCTGAACCCTTTCAAGTTTCCCATCTTTTCTATAGCAGGGAAACCACAATTGCACACAATATTCCAAAAGTGGACTAACCAATGTCCTGTACAGCTGCAACATGACCTCCCAACTCCTATACTCGATGCTTTGATCAATAAAGGAAAGCATACTAAACACGTTCCTCACTATCCTATCTACCTGCGACTCCACTTTCAAGGAGCTAGAAACTTGCACTCCAAGGTCTCTTATTCAGCAACATTCTCCAGAACCTTACCATTAAGTGTATAAGTCCTGCCCTGATTTTCGTTTCCAAAATACAGCACCTTACATTTATCTAAATTAAACTTCATGTATCATTCCTCAGTACATTAGCCCAACTGATCAAGATCCCTATGTACTCTGAGGTAACCTTCTTCACTGTCCACTACACCTCCAATTTTGCTATCATCTGTAAACTTACTAACCGTACTTCCCATGTTCACATCCAAATTGTTAATATAAATGATGAAAAGCAATGGACCCAGCATCAATCCTTGTTGCACACCACTGATTACAGTCCTCCAATCTGAAAAGCAACCCTCCACCACCACCCTCTGTCTTCCACCTTCCAGCCAGTTCCGTATCCAAATGGCTAATTCTCCCTGTATTCCGTGTGATCTAACCTTGCTAACCAGTCTGCCATGAGGAACCTTGTTGAATGTCTTACGGAAGCCCATATAGATCACATCCACCCCTCTGCCCGCATCAATCGTCTTTATTACTTCTGGAAAAAACTCAATTGGGTTAGTGAGACATGATTTCCCACACACAAGCCATGTTGACTATCCCTAATGAGTGATCCAGAGGTTTACTCCTGCTCCTAAGTCCTAGGTTCCTAATGATGAGTGTACACAAATCCATGAAGGCTGCAGAACATGTTGCAAATCTGAGGTATAAGCGATATGAATGGGGACTGATAAAGTAGACATAAAGCAAATGTTTCCATTCTGAGGCAATCTAAAACAACCAGCCACAGTTTTAGGCTCAGGACTGGCAGATTCAAACCGGAGATGAGAAATTACTTCTTCCAAAAGGTCGTGAATCTGTGGAATTCAGTATCCCAGAGTATATTGAATGCCCGAAAATTGAATGAATTTGAGGAAATAGAGTTTTAATTAGTAACAGGGAAAAGGGTTATGGGGAGTGAGCAGGAAAGTGGAGTTGAGCCTGAGATGAAATCAGCCATGATCTTATTGAATAGTGGAGCAGGCTCAAGAGGCTGAAGTCCCTATGCCTGCTACTAGTTCTTACATTATTCTGTTTGGATAGTTGCTAAAAAAAAGTATATGAAATCCTGAGCTTTATTAATAGAAGCAAAAAACATGGACATTCTGCTAAAACTATGTTCCTATGTACCTAAAACTTCATACAACACAAGTTAGGCCTCGGCTAGGACATGGAATTGAATGTCACGAGCTCCTGGGAGGTGGGAATGGAGGGGAGATGGGGTCTGGTAAAATAACTAGTGCAGCTCCACCCCAACTCCACTGCCCATCGTTGGGGAATTTTCCCCGCCACTGGCTGCTCAGTGGATACCCATATCACAATAGTTTCAGGGCAGAATTATGGCCCACTTTAACAAAATGCTGGTTTTCCATAATGGTGGTGCGCATGGGAAACAGCTCCTGAAGGCAGCGGGTGGGGGGATCGGCATTGAGCACTGATGCTGAAGGTTCCTGAACCTAAAGAGGGGCTCACAGTTAGAATAGGCAGCTCACCCATCTCCCGTGGTGCCAATGATTCCATCAGACAGCTTTTCCCTTTGTCCTATGTGGTTTTATGCCATAGGCCTGATAAATTTCAAGTTTTACATTCCTGTCTGAGGCACTTTCCTGAGGTCGCTTGCCTGCTCAGCAGTGCCCACCTCCTCTGATGGCCCCAATCAGTCTGACAGCATCAGAAGCCACTCACAGTGGAATGGCTGACCCAGTCCCATTGTCAGTGTGTGTGTGCTTGAGACCTGTTTTTCAGCCCAGAGTTCAAGTGGAGAAGTGGGATTAATTGAACAGCTCTACCACAGAGCCTCCGCAATATGATGAAATGAGAAGTCTGTGCTGCATTATCCAATGATTCTAAACCTATAATGATGAACAAATTCTCCAGTAAACCCATTGAAATTACTGAGCTGTGTATGTTAACATGTAATTTCTGATGTCTAATGCAATTTGCCACTAGTTGCTGAAAAATCCAATATACTGCATACTGTACATTCTACATCCACCTGTTCAATTTTAAATTGCCGAAAACTGCATTCTTGTTATAAAATTTATCTTTGCTTAAAGAAGGATAATGTGCCATCAAGACCTCTGGTAGCAGGAAAAGAACTAGAGTTGTGTTTTTGTGTTATTTTGTTTTGCCTCAACCACTTCCTTTTCAGCAATGGGAGGATCAGTACAATTCATACTGTTACTTCCCATCCAACGGTAACCGCTGCTCATGAAGCAATACAAATTGCAGAATGACCTTTTTTTCGAGGCCTATTACAAACACTACGTTCATCTGCTGAATGCTGCCCTAGCCTCAAATCGATGGTAAAATGAGTGAGCTGTCACAAAGGAGCAAATGAAACCTCAAAGAGCATTGATGCAGAAGAGCTGCCTTTGGATTCTTGCATTGGACAGCTTCGTAATAACCAGCCTCACCCATCTCAAATGCTGTTAATTGCAAACAACCTCCAATGGAAGCTTAAAATAACACTCACAGCATGTGCTGAATTCTTAATTCCCTTCATTGTCTGAAGATTGCAGGGAATTTGTTCTGCTGTGAGTGATGATACCACTTATGCCTTCAGTGAATTGTAAGTCCCTGCAGTCAAGCCTCTGATACATGAGTAACAAGGAACAACTCTGAAATCCAGTTAGCAGGCTGACCAAAGCGCGATAATTTTCACTCTCTTGACCAGTCATGGAGATACAATTTGATATTTACTCATCTCAATCAATGCAGCGGGAATTTTGAAAAATATCATTTTGTTTTAAGTGCTGCCTGTTAAGAAATTGGAACATTTCATTGACTCACTACCTGAGAATAGTGAACAACCATTATTTCATATTTAACTTGGGAACATGGATAATACTGTAGTCTATTGCTTTCCTTTGTTGCCCTCAGGATTTTACATGACAAACATATAGGGTGGAATTTAATGCCCTCCCAGATGATGAATATGAGTGATGGGGGCATTTAATCAGGTGGAAGTGTGTTGGTTGGGTCTCTGTTACCTTGACTCCTATATCTGAGTAAGTCTGATGGAGGAAGGCTTGCAGATGGCCTTCCACCTTGCTGCCTGGTAAGTCCCTGTGGTCTGTAATGGGCAATTAATGACCATATATAGTTTCGTTTTGGTTCTATTGCCATGTACTGAGTGATTGAGAGGGGCTCACCATATGGGTATCTCAAAATGTAAACCATAGGAACACTCCAGGGCTGGAGTGGGCCATTCCACCATTCGAACCTGCTCCACTATTCAATATGTTCATGGCTAATCATCAGCTGAGTACCCTGTTCCCACTTTCTCCCCATACCCTTTCAGCCCTTTTGCCCCGTGAGATATATCTGACTCCTTCAATGTTTTTGGACACAACCACTTTCTGCAGGAAAGAATTCCACAGGCTCACTGCTGTCTGGGTGAAGGAATGTCTCCTCATCACAGTCCGAAATAGCCAACCCTGAATCCTTAAACTGCGATCTCTGGTTCTCGGCTCCCCGGTCATTCAGAACATCCCTCCTACATTCATTCCGTCTAGACCTGTTAGAATAAGAAAAACAAGACAGCACACAAAGCTGCACTGCCAGGGTTGTTTGCAGGCCTCTGGAGGACTGCTCCATTCAGAGGCATTCTGTACCTGGTAGACAGACTGATGGGGGATGCCCACTGAGATCTACCAGCTCCCCCACGATCCCCCTCCTGCCATCACTGACCTGGGACCTGGGTCCCTCACTGATCCTTGGCCAAGGGTGGCAGCAGCCACAGTCGCTCCAGTGGTGCTGCCTAGCAATACAGAACAGCCAGTATCTGATTGGCCAGCAGATCCCAGGGGTGAGACTTCCACCTCTAGAGCCTGTTTGATGGTCCGACCTTGTTCAGTCATGTGGTGGGCATTCCTCAGAAGAGGTGCTACAACCTCTTGTCAGCTCTTGAGATGACTAATTCTCACCCCACCTTGCTGGCTACATTAAATTCCACCATAGTGTGGACCTGGTGGTTACATCTAGAGGTTTCTTATCTGAAGGACATTAATGAACTGGTTGAGGTTTTCAGTAACTTTCACACCTACTTTTTTTACATGTCAATCCTGTCATTGCCAGATTTATTTAACTTCATTTCACAACTTGCCATAATGGAACTGTGGACTCGTACCTCTGTGTTGCTGATCTATGACAATAACCATGAGGTTATCACACTTCATCTCGGTTGATCCTTAATTGTGTACAATTCTCCAGAACAAGGGAGCCCTTGTGATCTGCACCTAATCCATCCCCTTAAACATTTCCTCACACCTCGCTGACACTTAGTGGCGACGGTGTGTATTATTTACAAGATATGCTGCGGCTATTAACCAAGACTCCTCTGACAGCACCTTACGAACCTGAGTTCTGCACCACCTGAAAGGACAAGGGCAGCAGATAAAGGGAACAACACCCTCTGCAAGTTCTGCTCCAAGCCACTCAAAACCCTGTCTTGAAAATAAATGACCATTCTTTCACCGTCACTGGCTCAACATCCTGACACCCAACAACCAACTGGCCTCATAGATATCCTTACACTGCCATGGACTGCAGCAGTTCATAAAGCCAGCTCCCCATCAGCCTTTCAAAGGAATAAATGCTTGTCCAGCCAGTGACTCCTGCATCAAATAAATGAATTTTTAAATATCAGGCATTTCAACCTTCAAATGTTTCTTTCGTATTTTATAATGGAGACATTCCTCAGTAGGTCATCATTGGGTTTGTATAGAAAATACTGGATTAGTGGTGCTGGAAGAGCACAGCAGTTCAGGCAGCATCCAACGAGCAGTGAAATCGACGTTCCGGGCAAAAGCCCTTCATCAGGAATAAAGGCAGTGAGCCTGAAGCGTGGAGAGATAAGCTAGAGGAGGGTGGGGGTGGGGAGAAAGTAGCATAGAGTACAATGGGTGAGTGGGGGAGGAGATGAAGGTGATAGGTCAAGGAGGAGAGGGTGGAGTGGATAGGTGGAAAAGAAGATAGGCAGGTCGGACAAGTCCGGACAAGTCAAGGAGACAGTTACTGAGCTGGAAGTTTGAAACTAGGATGAGGTGGGGGAAGGGGAAATGAGGAAGCTGTTGAAGTCCACATTGATGCCCTGGGGTTGAAGTGTTCCGAGGCGGAAGATGAGGCATTCTTCCTCCAGGCGTCTGGTGGTGAGGGAGCGGCGGTGAAGGAGGCCCAGGACCTCCATGTCCTCGGCAGAGTGGGAGGGGGAGTTGAAATGTTGGGCCACGGGGCGGTTTGGTTGATTGGTGCGGGTGTCTCAGAGATGTTCCCTAAAGCGCTCTGCTAGGAGGCGCCCAGTCTCCCCAATGTAGAGGAGACCACATCGGGAGCAACGGATACAATAAATGATATTCGGGGATGTGCAGGTGAAACGTTGATGGATGTGGAAGGCTCCTTTAGGGCCTTGGATAGAGGTGAGGGAGGAGGTGTGGGCACAGGTTTTACAGTTCCTGCGGTGGCAGGGGAAAGTGCCAGAATGGGAGGGTGGGTCGTAGGGGGGTGTGGACCTGACCAGGTAGTCGCGGAGGGAACGGTCTTTGCGGAAGGCGGAAAGGGGTGGGGAGGGAAATATATCCCTGGTGGTGGGGTCTTTTTGGAGGTGGCGGAAATGTCGGAGGATGATTTGGTTGATGCGAAGGTTTGTAGGGTGGAAGGTGAGCACCAGGGGCGTTCTGTCCTTGTTACGGTTGGAGGGGTGGAGTCTGAGGGCGGAGGTGCGGGAGGTGGACGAGATGCGTTGGAGGGCATCTTTAACCACATGGGAAGGGAAATTGCGGTCTCGAAAGAAGGAGGCCATCTGGTGTGTTCTATGGTGGAACTGGTCCTCCTGGGAGCAGATACGGCGGAGGCGGAGAAATTGGGAATATGGGATGGCATTTTTGCAAGAGATAGGGTGGGAAGAGGTGTAATCCAGGTAGCTATGGGAGTCGGTGGGTTTGTAAAAAATGTCAGTGTCAAGTCGGTCGGCACTAATGGAGATGGAGAGGTCCAGGAAGGGGAGCGAGGTGTCAGAGATGGTCCAGGTAAATTTAAGGTCAGGGTGGAATGTGTTGGTGAAGTTGATGAATTGCTCAACCTCCTCACGGGAGCACGAGGTGGCACCAATGCAGTCATCAATGTAGCGGAGGAAGAGGTGGGGAGTGGTGCCAGTGTAATTACGGAAGATCAACTGTTCTACATAGCCAACAAAGAGACAGGCATAGCTGGGGCCCATACGTGTGCCCATGGCTACGCCTTTGGTCTGGAGGAAGTGGGAGGTTTCAAAGGAGAAATTGTTAAGGGTGAGGACCAGTTCGGCCAAACAAATGAGAGTGTCAGTGGAAGGGTACTGTTGGGGACGTCTGGAGAGGAAAAAACGGAGGGCTTGGAGGCCCTGGTCATGGCGAATGGAGGTGTAGAGGGATTGGATATCCATGGTGAAGATGAGGCGTTGCGGGCCAGGGAAACGGAAGTCTTGGAGGAGGTGGAGGGCGTGGGTGGTGTCTCGAACGTATGTGGGGAGTTCCTGGACTAGGGGGGATAGGACAGTGTCAAGGTAGGTAGAGATAATTTCAGTGGGGCAGGAGCATGCTGAGACAATGGGTCGGCCAGGGTGGTCAGGCTTGTGGATCTTGGGAAGGAGGTAGGACCGGGCAGTGCGGGGTTCCCGGACTATGAGGTTGGAAGCTGTAGATGGGAGATCTCCTGAGGTGATGAGGTTCTGTATGGTCTGGGAGATGATGGTTTGGTGATGGGGGGTGGGGTCATGGTCGAGGGAGCAGTAGGAAGAGGTGTCCTCGAGTTGGCGTTTGGCTTCAGCGGTGTAGAGGTCAGTGTGCCAGACTACCACTGCGCCCCCTTTATCCGCTGGTTTAATGGTGAGGTTGGGATTGGAGCAGAGGGATTGGAGGGCTGCGCCCTGCCTATCTTCTTTTCCACCTATCCACTCCACCCTCTCCTCCTTGACCTATCACCTTCATCTCCTCCCCCACTCACCCATTGTACTCTATGCTACTTTCTCCCCACCCCCACCCTCCTCTAGCTTATCTCTCCACGCTTCAGGCTCACTGCCTTTATTCCTGATGAAGGGCTTTTGCCCGGAACGTCGATTTCGCTGCTCGTTGGATGCTGCCTGAACTGCTGTGCTCTTCCAGCACCACTAATCCAGTATTTGGTTTTCAGCATCTGCAGTCATTGTTTTTACCTTTGTATAGAAAATGCCTACTTCCCATGAACTAATGTAGAAATGTTTTTACTAACTTCATGCTAACTTCTTTAACAGTCAAATCTCACTGGCAGATCTGGTTGTACTTCAGATATTTCATCTTGCATAGATTTCAAAATTTGGTAAATACTTTGTTGCTTTTGTTTTGCATAATTCTATAATTAACCTACACCACTTAAAGACAAAATAACATAAAGCAAGTTCACCACCACATCAACAACCTCTTGACCTTTCCATGTACATTGGGCAACCCTCCCAGTTTTGTTAGTGTCTCAGTTGTACCCCCTCAGGCATCTTTGAACACCAGATGTTGGAAGTTTTGTTTTATTGATTTATATATATATAGGGACTGTTCAATATTGAGACTGACTAACCTCAGTATTCAAGAACATAAAACAACACAGCATAGTACACACACTTCGGCCCTCGATGTTGTGCCAACCTTTAATCCTACTCTAAAATCAAACTAATCTATATACCCTACATTATACTATTATTCATGTGCCTATCCAAGAGCTGTTTAAATGTCCCTAATGTATCTGACTCTACTACCACTGCTGGCAGTGTATTCTACGCAACCATCACTCTCTGGGTAAAGAATCTACCTCTGACATCTCCCCTAAACCTTCCTCCAATCACTTTAAAATTATACCCCCTTGTGATAGCCAATTCTGCCCTGGGAAAAAAGTCTCTGGCTATCTACTCCATCTGTGCCTCTCATCATCTTGTATACCTCTATCAAGTCACCTCTCATCCTTCTTCGCTCCAATGAGAAAAGCCCTAGCTCCTTCAACCTTTCTTCATAAGACATGCCCCTCCAGCCCAGGCAGCATCCTGATTAGTCTCCCCTCCACCCTCTCTAAAGCTTCCACATCCTTCCTAAAATGAGGCAACCAGAACTGAACACATGATTTCTAGCACATCTAGAATCTTGAACAAGTTTGAGTCTGTTGCCTCTGAAAACTGGCTTGGAAATATCCCCTACAAATATCAGGATTGTCAAGTATTTCAGAATCCATCTGATTGGTCAGATCTTTCTAGCAGACATTATTTTTGGCTACAAATGCTGATACATAGTTCCCTTCAAAATGTTGGATAATGCAAGAAAAAAAGTCAAGAATTGAACTTTCCTGATTGGATATCCCCCTAGTTCAACATCCAACAAGAAATGCCATTCACAGGATCAGTGTACTGGGGAGAAATAATGTTTTTGTACTTCACTGTTCATTGTGACGATCAGATTTCTAAGAATCATGGAGTAATTACAGTAGAGAAAGAGGCCATTACGGTCATATTGAGGAATCACATGAAAGTGATGAGGATCTCACCTGCCGGCTGGAGATCAAGTGAAAGATCTCACCGTCTTCTTTGGGGAAGGGCCACTGAACCGTAGGCACCGGGCAATTCAGAGGCTGACAGTGGCTTTCTCCCCATAATCAGGACCCAGCTCCTGCCTACCATGAGCTGCCCGCCAATTGTAGATCTCCAGTTCCTTTGCTCCAGTACCTTTGAAGTAGCTCCCACCAACTACCTCACTCCCCATCCCCTGCCAATCTCACCAGGAGATGACAAACAGCTCACAGATGTTTACTTGTTACGTTCCACAGGCCCACCCACAGCTGGGTTAACACAAGGACTAGCATAATGAGGTCCTTACCTGGTCATTACTTGTTCACTTGAGGGTTTTAATTGGCGAAAGGGTGGGTAGGCCAAGCATGGATTTTCCCACCCTAGTGTTAGGGTGGACGCAGGGAAAGAACGAGATATTCTTCAGCCTCTCTGCCTCCCATCTAAATAACTACTCTTCCTCCAAATACTCTATGACACTTCCCGTAGTAAAACAAGTTTGTCGCTGCAGATGTGAAAGTGATAACAGCTTTTATCTTCCTTTGATCTGTATATCTTGATAGACTGTTGTTGGTAAAGTCTCTCAGTAGTCATAAGAAAGTTAGTTGACCTAATAATTCAATACCTTTTGAGATCTTAACTGCTCTTGGTGTGAAAATCTATTTCCTGATCTCACTGCTGGATGGTCAAATGCTAATTTTAAGAGTTATTTAAATCATTTATAAGATTGGGGGGGCGGGGGGGGGGAGGGGGCATTTCTGAATTGGCCAATATTTTTTGTCCAACCCTAGTCTCCTTTGTGAAGGTGGTGGTGAATCGCCTTCTTCAATTGCTGCAGTCCATTTGGATTAGGTAGACCCACACCACTGTGGTCTGGGTTGGAAGGATTGTTGTTCTGAACTGTTATTTCTCTATTTTACTATGTATTTTCCCCTAAGAATTTGTACTTAAGAATCTGTACCTGGGTCCTAAAATGCTGCCTGAAGTGATGACTTGTAAACTTTTCACTATATGCACGTGAGTACATGTGACAACAAAGCTAATTCCAATTATAATATTGTTAAGGAATTCCCAAAGGAAATTGCTGCTCTCTTTCTACTATATCAAACCCTTTAAATCCATCAAATATATCTGCCCTCTCAATGGAGCATCTTTGGGAGACAAGGGGGGGGGTGGGGGCAGGGGGTTTGTTCAGAACTTCCACTCTATGTCAGCTGAAGAGCTCAGATCAACTCTAAATGTCTCCATTTCAGTTTCATTAGACCCAGACAAAGCATTTTGCTACCATTTCTTTTGGCCTCTCCTAGTCTTCACTGTTCGTCTGTTTGAGTCGGAATCAATATTTTATTTCTCTGTATTTCCAGACGGAGAGAAGGAAATTGCAGACTCCT
The DNA here is from genome assembly GCF_047496795.1 of Chiloscyllium punctatum. Classification (NCBI taxonomy): domain Eukaryota; kingdom Metazoa; phylum Chordata; class Chondrichthyes; order Orectolobiformes; family Hemiscylliidae; genus Chiloscyllium; species Chiloscyllium punctatum. The sequence continues at coordinate 18,987,516 of NC_092786.1, forward strand.
GCAGCTATCGTATTGAAAATTACACAATCTATAAAAAGAACTGGAGAACTCACCGAGTGTAATTCAGTTGTACTTCATTGTAAATAATGTTCAGAACACCGTCAAATCTCACACATCACCTTGACTTTGACAATTACCGTCTTGGGGTCACTGAGGATATGAATTCATGCAAATAATACAGATGTTGAAACAAGCAGATCTTCACCTTCTTTGCTTACTTTCAAATATGAATAATTACAGACTTTATCAGCATCACCCAAATCCTGACAACCATTATAAAATAAACACTTGATCTATGCAGCAGTCAGAGACTGTTTCCGAGTTGTTGCTGTGATCAGGTACTGAAAGCTTCATTACAGCAAACTGGGTGATTCATTTTCCTCAGCTTCACTCCTGCCTTGGGGGAAAGCAATTCTTTTCACTCCAGGATTTCCTGATGGTCTTGTCATGGCCAGGAATCCAATGCATATGGCATTAATCAGATCAGAATTGCAAGGATAAATCTATTTGAAGTACTAGTCAGTTCCTAAACAAGGAATAAATCTAATTTTCCAGTAATAATAAATGAGTGCAGTACTAATCAGAGCTAAATAATAACGTATCTATTTATGTTAATAACATGACTTAATATTACAGCTAATTTCAATATATTCAGATCTGAGTTTAATTAGTTAATCCAATTCCACCATCAGTCTGGTCCTGTAATCTCCTTGGTCAGTTCCTCAGGGTTGGGGGGGATTTGCTTTCATTCCAGGAATGGTAGGTTTTGTGGTGGCTGAACAGTCCGATCCCGTAGCTACAAACTGCCATAGTTGGCATAGGAGGTGTTTGATGCAGTGAGCGGATGGGACATTCTAGATTCTGCATGCCCTTTCCGATGCTTGTGCTTGGGCTCCACGTGCTCCATCGGTGATGTTCGAAATGGTTTGTGCTTTGCGGGTGCTTCTTCTTCAGTCATGCATTCTATGGCAAGCATTTCCCGTGAGTCGGTTGGGATGTTGCAATAAGGTCGCCTTTCATTCGTCTGAACTCCAATTAGTACAGACCCAATCGACACAACCTTTCCTCTTAAGAAAATCCCTGCATACCTAGTGCATTTTCATTGGACTGCCTCCAATGTAATATATATTTCCTTAGATAAGGGGACCAAAACAGTTTTCAATATTCTAGATTCATCTTTGGAAGAAATATTAAAGAAAGGTAGATGCTCATTAAATTGAACCTCAGTAAATGTCAGCTCCTTCAGGGGGGAAGGAGAGAAAATTGATAAGCAAAAGGTGACAGAAATCACATTCTCTCTAAAACTTTATATAATGTGTTGAAAGAATTTGTATTCATATTATGGCTTTTCATATGTTAGAAACATGCCCAGTCATATTGAGGTGAGACATAGTTGTTAAATATATAATACAGCAGCAATTTCTACACACAAATACCTTACAAACAAAAATATGGTGGATGACCAAATAATCATATATTTTATGGTGATTGCAATAAGACCAAACCAAAGTCAATGGAATTCATGGGGAAATCTCTACTGAGTGGAGTCATACTGAGCACAAAAGAAGGTAGTTGTGCTGGTTAGTCTCCTCAGCTCCAGGACATCTAAGCACATGTACCTCAAAGTAGATACGCTATGACACATTGCTGCAACAGGTTGGACTTGAACCCAGCCCTTCTAGCCCAGAGATAGGGGCACTACCATTGCACCATAGACCCCAGGAAACCTACAGCACCTGATATTCCCAAGCCACCTCCCATCCAAGTACCAACTAGGCTGAGTCTGTTTAGATTCTGAGATCAGATGAGATATGGCATTTTCAGTGTAGGGTCCAAAGCTGCTCCAACAATGGTCTCCTTCCATCATAACATCTGCAGGGAGGACGTTCATTGATTATTACACAATGTCAGAACCATGCATGACACCCAGATACTGAAGTAGTCCATGTCCAAATGCAGCCAAACTTGAACAATAACCAGGCTTGGGTGGACAAGTGACAGGTAACGTTTGTATAACGTACGTAGCAGTTAATGAACATTTTCAAAAATAAGGATCTAATCATTGCCTCTTGGCCATAGGCATTATCATTGCTGAATCCCCACTATCAACAGCCTGAGGTTTACCATTGAGCAGAAATTGCATTGGACTCAACAAAAAAATGATTGAGGTTATAAGAGCACATCAGAATGTATGGATCCTTCATTCAGCAGTTTACCATCTACAAGGCACAAGTCAGGATCTGGAATACTTGCACTTGTCTGAATGAAAGAAGCTCCAACAACATGAAGGAAGTTTGACAGCATTTAGGATAAATCAATCTATTTTATTAATACCACATCCATAAAATGTCACTCGCTTCATCACCAAATACAGTGATAGTGTGTGTACTATCAATAAGATGCACTGCAAAAATTCACCATGAGTCCTTAGACAGCACCTCCCAATCCCATGACCGCAACCACCTAAAAGAAGAAGGGCAGCAGATACATGAGAATGCCACTACTCATAAGTTCCCTTCCCAGCCACTCACAATTCTGAGTAAGGACATAAAAATGCCATCCTGTATTCCCTATCCCTCCGCCTCTGCCACATCTGTTCCTAGGATGACCAATTCCACCTTAGAAAATCCCAGATGGCCTCCTTTACCAAGGTTGCAATTTCCCCTCCCACATGGTCAACGATGCCCTCCAGTGAATCTCTTCACCTCTGCCCTTGAACCCTACCCCTCTCAATGCAACAAGGACAGAACCCCCATGGTCCTCACCCTCCACCCCACCAACTACCGCATTGATCGCATCATTCTCTGCCACCTCCGCCACCTACAAACGGACCCCACCGCCAGATACCTTTTACCTGCCCCACCCTTATCAGCATTCCGGAGACACCATTTCCTCCATGAATCCCTTGTCAGATCCACCCTCCACAACAGCCCACATCTCACTCCAAACACCTTCCCCTGCCACCACTGAAAGTGCAAAACCTGCGCCCACACCTCCCACCTCACCTCCGTCCAAGGCCTCCAAGGAACCTTCCACATCCAACAGAAATTTACCTGTACTTCCACCAATGTCGTGTACTGTATCTATTGCATGCAATGTAGTCTCCTCTACATTGGGGAGACAGGACGTCTACTTGAGGATTGTTTCAGGGAACATCTCTGGGACAACCGCACCAAACAACCTCACCGCCCTGTGGCTGAACAATTCAACTCCCCTTCCCACTCTACCAAGGACATGCAGGTCCTGGGCCTCCTCCATCGCCAAACCCTCACCACCCAATGCCTGAAGGAAGGACGCCTTATATTCCACCTTGGGATCCTACAACTATGTGGGATCAATGTGGACTTCACCAGTTTCCTCAGTTCCCCTCCCCCAATATTATCCCAATCACAAGCCTCCAACTCGGCACTGCCCTCCTGACCTATCCATCTCCTTTCCCATCTATCTGCTCCACCATCCTCTCCAGCCTTTCATCTTCTCCCTCACTTTCATCTACCTATCGCTTTCTCAGCTACCTTCTCCCCAGCCCCACCCCCCTCCCATTTATCTCTCAGCCCCTTGGCTCACAAGCTTCATTCCTGATGAATGGCTTATGCCTGAAACGAAGACTCTCCTGCTCTGCGGATATTGCCTGACTACTGTGCTCTTCCAGCGCCACACTCTCGACTCTGGTCTCCAGCATCTGTAGTCCTCACTTTCTCCTCCACAATTCTGACTTAGAAATATATCACTATTCCTTAGGTCAAAATTCTGAAATTCCCTTCCAAACAGCACTCTGGGTGTACCTACACCAAATGCATTGCAGCAGTACATCTGCTCAGCTCATCATATGACCATAAAATAAAAGACAAAATTAGACAATTTGGCCCATTGAGTCTGCTCCATCATTCAATCACGGCTGATATGTTTCTCAACCCCATTCTCCTGTCTTCTCCCGCTAACCCTTGATCACCTTACTAATCAAGAACCTATCTATTTCCATTTAACTCCTTTGACTCAGTCCTTACTAATCAAAAGCCTATCTATTTTCATCTAACTATTGAGTACAGACTCAGAGTCCTCAATCACTCCTCAGATGACAAGCCCTTCATCCCCAAGGATCACTTTTGTGAACATCCTCTGCGCTCCCTCCAGTGCCAGCAAGTCCTTTCTTAGATATGGGGCTCAATCTGCTCACAATATTCCAAATTTGGTCTGACCAGAGCCTTATTCAACCTCAGCAGTACATCTCTGCTCTTGTATTTTAGCCCTCTTGAAATGAATGCGAACATTGCATTTGCCTTCCCATCTATCAACTGAACATGCATGTTAAACATAAGAGAATCCTGAACTAGTACTTCTAAATCCTCTTGTCCATCAGATGTCCAAAGTTTTTACCCATTTTGAAAGTAGTCTATACTTCCACTCTTCCTACCAAAGTGCATAACCTCACACTTTGCCACGTTGCAATCCATCTGTCACTTCTTCGCCCACTTTCATAGCCTGTCCAAGTCCCGCAGCCTGCCTGCTTCCTCAAATCTACCTGCATCTCTTTATACCATCTGCAAACTTAGCATTAATGCCCTCAGTTTCTTTGTCCAGATCGGTAATGTACAATGTGAATAGCCATGGTCCCTACACTGACCCCTCCAAAACTCCATTTGCCACTGACTGCTGGAAAAGACCCCTTTCTCCAACTCTCTGCCACCACCTTCTCAGAGGCAACTAGGGATGAATAATAAATGGTGTCCTAGTCATGATCTCCCCATCCCCTGACTGAATTTTGAAAAAGCAGGGGCATGGCAAGTAACCCAGCAGTTTTGTGACATTGTCATTGATGGGAGGATCCCTGTGCCCATTGGGGTGGCCCATCCAAGACCATATCCTCCCCCTATCCTTCCCACCCAGCCTCTGCAGGCTGCCTCCCCAGTTCTAAGCTCCCCTCCCAACCATTCCCACCCAAAATTCCCTGACGTAGCTTAGATGCCAGGAATATCTTCTTTGTTGTAGTTCCAGTGGTGGTCACTACTCTCTGCCTGGTATTACTGAGAGTACAGAGCTACTGGCCAATGTGATTGGTCAGCTGCTATTTAGAGTAGGACAACCTCCCAGGTGGAGGCAGAAGTCCCACTCTGACTGTGCCAAGTTCGCCCCAGTATCATGAGGATGAAACTGGATTGCCCATCAGCAACGTGCCAACCCACGTTTAGCTCAGTGGTGGGGCAGAGTAGCAGATAATCCGTGCCCCTGTGAAATTCAGCTTAGAAATTCTTTGACCCTGAATTAAGTCCTCAAATACTTGAGTGGAGTTTGATGTCATAACCTTCCGACTCAGGGCTGGCCCACTGTGCTAAGTCAATGTAGAAAGAATTTTATTAATAATTTCAACATATTTGCATCCCAGCTCCTTCTACATAATCACTTTCCTAAAATAGACATGGTTGTTTCCCTGGTCATGTCAAAATATCATCTATTTGGTAGTTTATTTTTTAAATAGTAATCCAAAATATTTTAGCTAATTTATCACAAACCATTGCCTGAAAAATGTTCTGCAGATGTTGGGTTTTAGATGATGTCCCATTTGGGCCACGTGCTGTTGTCAACCACTTAAAGAATTTAATTTTCAGGTAACGCATGCAGTTATACAAACAATAGATTTTTTCTATGGTTTTGAATTCTGTTTTTATATTGCAATATGTTGAGTAGTTATGAGTCAACATCATCAAATTGGCCAATATATATTTTCTAAATTATTTTATTTATTATTGAGCACCTTTGGGAGTATCTCAGCCAAGGAAGCAATCTTTGCAGATGAACAGTTGTAATTCAGTAAAATGTGACAGCCATTTTACACTGAACCAGATGTCCAAAACATAAGTGATTAATGAGTGGGGCAACTAGTATTGGTTCAGGAGCAAACTGACCAGGAGACAATGGAGAATGCTTCCTAAACTTCTTCAAGTAGAGATAGGGGCATCCATCGGAGAGGGCCAATCGTGCCTCAGTTAAATGTGAAGTAGCCTCTCTCAGTAGTGCACTGTCACACAATGTTGTGTTTCCTGTTCTAACTCATTAGCAAGAGTGCTGCCACTAAAGGGCTGTCACCCAGTAAACTAAAGCACTGCTTTCGGTAGAACCAGGACGGATAAAATAAAATCCCTTTTGAAATGATAATTGAAATAACTCCACAAAGGTCACCAAGTCACTCTTTATTTACACATGCACAGTACATAACACTGGTCCAGCTAGCACAGAGCCAGCTCCAGGATCAAACCGATTCCCTGACATGGCTGTTGGTTCCACAGGTTGGCGCAACATTGAGGGCCGAAGGGCCTGTACTGTACTGTAATTTTCTATGTTCTATATCTGTCAGCCAGGGCTCCCTGATTGGACTGGGTTAACAATCCCAATCAGGGAGTTTGTATTCGATGAGATCTACCTGGCTTACCTCATTCCAATCACTTCAATAATGCAATTCTTTCAATAAGAATGTGCTCTCTTCTTAGAGTTGTTGGTCCTGAGGTGACTAAACAATCCAATGCTGGATCTGTATCCCTAACATAGGTGCAGCAGGTGGTTGTTTGATGAGGCTGCCGGAGGGGTGCACACAAGTGTGTTTGCACATCTGTTACATTGGCTGCGCTTGGCCTCGACGTACCTGGGCTGATCAGAGATGCCTGAAATAATTATCACCTTCACAGACGCTTTGTCTCGGCAATCTTGGACAATGAATTCTCATGATTCAATGGGATTGTGGTAGTATTTTCAGGAAGACTTTGAGACATCCTTGAAGTGTTTCCTCTACTCTTTTGGTAACTGCTTGCTGTTATGAAGTTTGGAGTCGAGACCTAGTTTTGGATCCATCTGTCAGGCACAGGGATGATGTGACCAACTCAATGCAGCCGACTAACTGTAAACAGTACTTCAACTCTGGGAACATTGACCTGAGACAGGACACCAGCATTGGAGCCTCTCCTGCCATTGGATTTGTGGGGCTTTACAAAAGCATCCCTGGTGATATTTCTTGAAGGATTTGGAATGTCTGATGTGCATTATCCATGACAGATAACACTGCTGTCCTGTAGACCAAACCTGAGTGCGAGGTTTGAGGTCTTTGTCATCAAGTACATTTTTCCTCAGATGGCCAGAGTCTGCCTTGGTGCCCAGAAGGTAACATTCAGTTTCCTCGCTGATGTCTGCCTTTGCTTAGAGAAGACACCCAATCGATGAGAATTGATCCACGTTATCTAATGGCTTGCAGTGATCTCGATAGTTGCCTGGCAGGAGTTGGCTAGCAAAGAACCTTCATCTTCAGGATATTGATCTCACGGCTTATTCTTTCATATGCCACTTCGAGTGCATGACAATGGTTCACAGGTCAGCTTCTGAGTGTGTACACAAACACAAGCATCATCTGCAGCTCTGTGGCAGAGGTAGCGTGATCTAATTTTTCAATTGGAGGCAACAATGGGTTGAATAGTTTCCAGCTCACCCTGTAGAAGATGAAAGTCACACTGAAAGTCAGCAGCTATGCTACAACCGTTTGCGTAGGACTGGTTTAGACCACCTGGGAACTTGCTAAAAGACATATCCAAATTCCCAGTTTATGCTCTAAATGTTGCACTGATTCAAAATCTTTGTGTCAACAAACAATTAGCAATACAACTCATCTAATTATTCAAACTCAAATGTAATTATAAATGTGTTTATGACATTTTAAACTATTTATGACAGGTTATTATCAGGGTGAATTTATTAAAGCACATTGAGTTAATAGTTGAGCATGGGGAATGTAATATCGTCATGACCAGGATCTCCAAAAGCAGTGCACTGTGGGTTGCAATGACATGGGTTAATAGCACAAAAAACAGGGTCTCACCAATATTATTTACAAGGTCAAGAAACTTGTTTCAACTTATAATCAAATATCCTTAGCTAGTATTTGGATTTTCAATGACATGGATACAGTACAAGGAACAGCAGTCAACAATTCTGTCAGTTCTGAAGAAGGGTCACTGGACCTTAAATGTTAACTCTATTTTCTCTTCACAGATCCTGTCAGACTTGCTGAGCTTTTCCAGCAATTTCTGTTTTAAGTCTGTCAGTTTGCAAATCTTGTACGTTTTGGCTTAATTACCAGGTCAATATACACAACGAATCTTGCTGGGGAGATATCTACAGACTTAGGGAGGGCCAAAATGTGGCAATTTATTGTAATGTCAAAGATAAGACTCAAGCTTCTATACATATTTCTCTTTAATTTGCCAGAATATGAAATTCAAGGAATTTGGCTGTTAGTTTAGTCGACAACCACTAAAATTCAAAGAGGAATAATAAACCTTCAGACACCATGTTGAAATGCTACAATATTTTCTTTTTTTTTTAAAACCACGCACCGGAAATTTTCTTTATGAAATTTATATGATCTGATTGCTGCATTATGCCAAAAGAAGGGATATGTTATAAACAGGTGCTCAAGCAGAATCATGGGGCTGAATCTTACTTTTCTAAAACTACGTGTAAGTACCAACAAGTTGTTTGAAGGATTTTCTGCCACAAGGCCCAGTGAATTTTCTCACTGTCTTTTGTTAACCTCATCTCATTAATGACTTAATTTGGCTCCAAGGTGTCCCTCATGTATAATGTTAGCCACATCTTATAGTATGCTATTTTTAGAACAACACATAACTCAGTGGATATTCTGGAATCCCTTCACTGGCTCCATTGAGCACCCAGATGAGCACTTTCAGCCCAAAGCTGCCCTGCATGGTTCCCCACAGTTGTCCCATACTTAGCAAAGAGAGGGAAATTGTTATCTCACTTCACAGAGACAGATCTGGACTCCCTGCTGGATGGGGGTGGTGGAGAGTCTGGATTTGCTCCTCCCCCAGGGCCAGCCGTGGAGGCCATGACACCAGACCTTGCCCTGCCTGGTCCCAGGTTGCCAGCCCGGTTAAAGCAGTCTCAGCTGTCTGGAGGAATGCCCAGAACTGCAGGAAGAAGGTCAATGATGTTACCCACCCTTCTCGCATAAATGCAACTATCTTCTGTGTGATAGCTCACACTCACTCTATCTCTGGTACTGCACACACCACTCACCACGGTTCTTTCTCCACCACTCTCACTATAATTCTGTAACATCTCCCTTCATTTGTTGTCATCCACCCCTACCCATGACACCACGAACCCTATATAATGTCTGCACTGCCTGCTCACTCACTCGGGACACCTCCCCACCTGCAGCTGTGCCACACACTTTCTTCCCTCTTGATACATGGCCCTCTCTCATTCCAGGAGAACAACAGACAACCATAGGGCAGAAAGACTCAAGACATACCGCTCACCATTCAACTCCTCACCCGTTATTTGGAGAACATCCTGACTCTGACCACCATATGGTAGACTGACCATATTCTGTTATCAGAGATTGCTCTTGATTTACTGTGCCAGGACACCCAACTGAAGGCTATACCCCTTGACTCGACTGAGGCCAGCTTACAACCTTGACAGGCTTCTTCCCTTTGTGTCTGTACTAATCAGTAAAGCAAAACAGAAGAAACATGGGCCTGAGATCTCTGCCCGAGGGGTCAAAGTGCAAGGCAAGGTAATGCGAGGCAGGAATGCTGCCAGCATCAGGTGAAAGAACAAGGGGCATGAGGGGCATGAGGGGCATGCAGGCACAGTTGGGTCCCTCCATGAGCTGGCTACGTGTCCCTGAGCACACTAGGTCCTTGCAACGGTCCCTACAAAGATAGCTGCTGTAAGTGGATCAGAGATTAGTCTTGAGGATTCTCCGATGCTAGTACATGGTAGATTTCAATCTGTGGACATGGTGTATGCATGGCCAGTGCACATGGAGCGTGTTTAGAAATGTTGTTGCCCAGTATCCAACACAGAGGTAATTTAGAGTAAGCAGCAATCTGAATTGCCTGTGCTATTGCCAATATCAAGTTTTCTCAATGTCTAACTTGTTTGGTAAGATAGGAAACTGAATATTAATTAGGCAAGTTGGTCCAATAACAAGACATTTAAGACAATAGCCAGCTCCCCCCAAAACCCTTTAATAGCAATTCACCAAGTGAGAAACACTACTGTTTGTCAAATATATAAGGGATGAAGTGAGTTGCTCCTAATGTGGAGATCTTCCAGCACCATCACAAATCTCACCATAGCCCAAGTGATTCAGATCCATATAGGATTTTTTTGCCTTTAGCATTCAGTTTATTTAAATCAATGTTTGTAAATGAAATTAAATAATTGGAGTTTTCAGAGAATAAACTGGATTATTTATTGGCATTGATAAAGAAATTGAACAATCTCATTGCAAAAATAACCTTGATAACAATTGCACAGAGTCGTGTTTAATGGATGCATCCAATTTCAAACAAATGCACAGTGGAACTTCACTATTTTGTGTCATAGCTGTTAAAGCCTACAGTTAAACACACACAAGCAAAATGGTAACACTTTCACCGCAGATGCTTCAACTTGGCATTGTTATACTGAGCTCACTGTCTCTACAATAACTTCAGAATAAAAACTAATAACTCTCTCACGGCATTGTTCAAGAGTAGTTGAGAGTTAAACATGAATGATGGAGCAGCACACACAACCTGGACCAATGTTGTTTTTCTGCAATTTATATAATGGGGAACCAAGATTCATGATTAGCTTTTTCCCTGCCGTTATAAAGCCATAGAGACGCTCAACACAAAAACAGACTCTTCAGTCCAACTCTTCTGCACCGACTGGGCATTCCAATCTGACTCAGTCCCATTTGCCAGCACTTGGCCCATATCCCTCCAAACCCTTCCTATTCATATACCCATCCAGATGTCTTTTAAATGTTGTAATTGTACCAGCCTCCACCATTTCCTCTGGCAGCTCATTCTACACATGCACCACACTCTGTGTGAAAACATTATCCTTCAGGTCCTTTTTAATTCTTTCCCCTCTCACCTTAAACCTATGCCCTCTAGTTTTAGACTCCCCCACACGAGGAAAAAGACTTTGGCTATTCACCCTCACGATTTTGTAAATCTCTATAAGGCCCCCCCTCACCATCCGAAGGAAGGCAGCTGAACTTCACAAATTCTATATACAGAACACTGTGAGTCAAATTCCAAGAGCAGTTGGATATCTCAGTGCTGTTAGAACTCAGGCCAAGTTGAGTTGATTTGATTTGATTTATTTATTTTCACATGTATTTTGTTACAAAATACAGTGAAAAGTGTTGTATAGTGTTACCACTCTCTGGCACCAACTTAAAACACAGAAAAATAAATCAAACCATAAAAATATAAAGGCAGAAGAATAAAGAAAAAATATTCAACTTCACTCTTATTAAGCACTTTAAATTAGATTAGATTCCCTACAGTGTGGAAACAGGCCCTTCAGCCCAACAAGTCCACACCGACCCTCTGAAGAGTAACCCACCCAGACCCATTTCCCTCTGACTAATGCACCAACGTTATGGACAATTTAGCATGGCCAAATCACCTGACCTGCACATCTTTGGACTGTGGGAGGAAACTAGAGCACCCGAAGGAAACCCACGCAGACACGGGGAGAGTGTGCAAACTCCACGCAGACAGTCTCCTGAGGCTGGAATTGAACCCGGGTCCCTGGTTCTGCGAGGCAGCAGTGCTAACCACTGAGCCCCCATGCTGCCCCTGGTGGTCAGGCACAAGACCCCTTTGCCATGCTGCTGCCAGTGGAATGAAAATGGCCAATCTTTCGCTCCTCCAGTGATGCCCTTGCCACTGAGTCCTCACTTGGACCTCGCCAATGCAGACCCCAACAACACTGGGTACCACACTGGCCCAACCGCAGCTCTGCCACCATGAGTCCACTTTGGGACCACTTGGCCGATTCAGCTGCTGTCGCAGGGGCCCCCACTGGGCCAAACTTGCCTCTGCTGGACACAGATGCTACCAAGAGCCTAAACTCACCTCTGCTGCAGCAGCCATGAGTCAACACTCGAACCACTTCGCCAATGCACCCAAACTCCCTCTGACACCAACGCCATGAAACTGCCAAATTGTAAATGCCGTGAGCTTCTAAGCTCTTCAACAAGAGTTAATAAAATAAATGAGAAAACAAACAAAAGCAAGGAAAAAAGTGAATGGAAAGAATGAGCCTTAGGCTCAGAATCCCTACTTCATTGCCATTTTACCTGAAGATACCAGAGCTTTTGGAGTTATTAGGCAAATAGGTGTTGCTTCTCATGTTTAATGTAATTCCTGGCAGCTGCAGTGATTCACAAAGAGTGAGATGCCTAAATAGGTCAACATAACTGAGAGTGGAGCTTTAAAAGCTACAGGCAGTGCCAACTTGGTGGAACAGGACAAGATGGGAGATGTGGAGAGCAGTTTTCAGGGGTCAAGGAAGCTTAGACTCTGGACAGAAGGATGGTTGACTAGAGCAAGAGCAGTCAGTGAAGCAATCTATGATGTAGTTTCAAGGATGGTCAAAAGCAAAGAATTATAATTCTTTGTGAAGTTTAAAGGGTTCTGATGGCCTACTATGCCACTGTTAACAGGGGTAGGGAGTGGACATTACAGAGAAATCTATGGGATCTGTCTTGATGGTATTGGCTTTTAGCATGTGTTTCACGGTTTTCTGAAACAATATTTTGCCCATTTTCACCACATATTGATTCTGGATGTTGGAAATATGTATTGTCGATTCTATCCCTGTTCTAACTTGTATAGTAAACAAGTTATTGTCATTTGTGGCTTTGGTTTTTTTAGTAGGTTTCCTGAACCTCCCTTGCTGTCTACTTTAAAAATCAAAAATCACAACGCCAGGGTATAGTCCAACAGGTTTGTTTGAAATAGCAACTTTCTGCGAGCTACAAAAGGAAGGAGTGGGAGCTCCAAAAGCTTGCAGTTTCATATAAACCTGTTGGTCTATAATCCGGTGTCATGTGATTACTGACTTTTGTAAAAACAATGACTGCAGATGCTGAAAACCAGATTCTGGATTCCAAAGAGCAGCGAAATTGACGTTTCGGGCAAAAGCCCTTCATCAGGAATAAAGGCAGAGAGCCTGAAGCGTGGAGAGATAAGATAGAGGAGGGTGGGGGTGGGGAGAAAGTAGCATAGAGTACAATGGGTGAGTGGGGGAGGGGATGAAGGTGATAGGTCAGGGAGGAGAGGGTGAAGTGGAAAATGAGATAGGCAGGTAGGACAAGTCCGGACAAGTCATGGGGACAGTGCTGAGCTGGAAGTTTGGAACTAGGGTGAGGTGGGGGAAGGGGAAATGAGGAAGCTGTTGAAGTCCACATTGATGCCCTGGGGTTGCAGTGTTCCGAGGCGGAAGATGAGGCGTTCTTCCTCCAGGCGTCTGGTGGTGAGGGAGCGGCGGTGAACGAGGCCGAGGATGCTGCCTGAACTGCTGTGCTCTTCCAGCACCACTCATCCAGAATCTGATTATTGACTTTGCCCACCCCAGCCCAACACTGGCACCTCCACATCATGGCTACTTTAAAATAAAAGATTATCGGTACTTAAATGGATTATAACTCATCCAATTTCATTTCATTATTAGGGGCTCATCTGGGATCATAATAATGTAATGTGTATGAACTTCTGAAAGACGTTTGATAAAGTGCCATACAACATGCTTGACAGTAAAGAATAAAACAAGGTGAAGTTAGTTTAGTGACAATGAAGTTAGTTTAGTGACAGGAAACAAAGCATCAGCGAACATTTATTTTTCATAATGGAGAAGGGTATTTGTAATGGCGATTCCTAAGGATTGGTATTAGATCAGTTTTTCTCGATCTATCTTAATGATCTAGGTGTAGAGCACACTTTCAAAATTTTTATTTGACATAAACTGCGAGGGCGATGGTGATAGACTTGAACAGATATGACAGTATAATGGGCCAACAGAAGGCAGGCCAAGTTTAATGTAGATAAGTGTGAAGTGCTGTGTTGAAGCTCAAGGATAAACAATACAAAATCAGGCTAAAGTTCTAAAGGAGGTGCAGGACCAGAGGGACCTGAGAGTTTATGGATGCAAATCTTTAAAAATGGCTTGGGCAAGTTGAGAAAATCGAATAGCAAGACATTGAGCCTTCAAAGTGGAGACTTAGAGTAGAAAAGCAAGGAGGATACCATACACCTTTAGAAAACATCTGTTGGGCCTCAACTCTGAGCAGGCAAAACCAGAGGTCACTGATTTAAGGTGAATGGTAGGAGCACCAAAGGAAGTAAAAGGGAAAGTTCTCATAATCCCACAGGACCTTGGGGTGCTGTCTTACTAAAGATGGATGGTTCGTGCCGAATTCAACCTTACTGCAGGCAGGGGGAGTGATTGAGAGGGTGGCCCAGCCTTTTTTCAAACAGCGACTGATACACTGTGGCAGGAAGCCATTTGGTCCATCATTCTTGTGCTAGCTCTTTGGTAAATCCATCCAAGAAACCCTGCTCCCCAGCTCTTTCCTCTTGTATTCTTTTATGTTATAGTTTGAATGTTTATCCAATTCTCTTTGAATGTTCTGACTGAATCTGTTTCCATCTTATTAGCTACGTTACAATCTTTTAAAAAATTGATTGTATCCCTACAGACAGTTTGGAGAAGGGGACAGGAAAGGACAAGGGGAGAGAAAGTCTATAAGCATGTACAGGACAGGAGTGAATAAATGATAAAATGGCTGACAGCATTTTGCTTAAAACAAAATGTCCTTGCTGTTTCTCTCTGTACAGTTGCTGTCTTACATGCATCACCAACATATACAATGATCTTCACGTCAAAAGCAAAATGTTACTGAAACCTAGCGTCTTGCATGCATCAATTCAAATGCAAGAATGTCTAAACAAAAATCAAAGTATTTTAAATCGGTCTATTCAGCCAAGTTATGATGTTACAGAAGCTTGAACATATGCACCAATAGTTTCAAGAAGAGCTTCTTCCTTGCTGTTATCAGACTGTTGAATGGACCTCTAACTTTAAATAAAGTTGATCTTGCTAATGCTGATCGTGCTTTGTGCACCTCCTGTACAGTTGTAACCTTGTAGGCCTCGCTCTGTCTTAGAACCCTATGATCTGTAAGCCCCTGTTTGCTTTACTGCTTGCAAAACAAATATTTTCACTGTACTTAGGTACATGTGACGACAATAACTCAAATCAAACACTTCCAGGGCAGATGAGATATGAACCTGAATCTCTTGACCCAGAGGTAGGGACATGACAATTGCAATGGTTACAACAAAGTATACTACAGGAGAAATTCAGCAGGTCTGACAGCATCTTTGGAGAGACAAACAGAGCTAATGTTTCAAGTTTGATATGACCCCTCTTCAGAACTTTCTTATATCCCCAATCCCCTCCTCACCCATTCTTGCACATAACTTACATCATCCTGAATTGTGTTAGACAAGAGAGAGGTGACCAGGTGAGAGGAGGAGGTGGGCAGAGAGTGAGTTAGGAGAGATATGGATAAGGAAGGTTAGGGGAGGTGTGGATAAGGAGGGTTAGGATAGACCTCGCTCCATCAAACACATTCTCCAGGCACAGTTTTACCACAGTGCGGACTGTGACACAGACCACTCCTTATTGTGTTGCAAGATTAGGCTGCAACCTAAGAGCAACATCGCACTAAGCAACCGGGGAACGCTCGCATCAATGTCAGCAAGATGTTCCAGCCAAACCTTATGCAACAGTTCATAAAGGCTTTTAAGAGAGAACTCAGTGTCTCATAACACAATACTCTGCCACAGAGAAACCTTGCGGGATATCATTCACTGCACATCTCTGGTTACCTTGGACCTGCAAGAGACATGACTGGTTTGAGGCTTAGGCCACCAAAATGACCCATATCGTTGAAGCCAAGCATGTCGCTCTAGCTGAGTACAAGAGGTCAGCTAGCGGTAGAACCTGCAGATTCTCAGGGCTGCCAGGAACAAAGTTCAGCAGACTGCCAGGCATTGCACTAATGAGTACTGGACACAGCATGGCGAGGAAATTCAGACAGCTGCTATAACAGGGAACATTAGGGGAATGTACGAAGGTATCAAGAAGGCACTAGGACCAGCTCAGAGCAAGAAAGCCCTCCTCAAATCTTCTGCTGGGGGAGTAATCCCAGACAAAGGCCAGCAGATGGAGAGGTGGCTTGAACACTACTCTGATCTCTATGCCAGACAGTATACTGTGTTCAGCAGTTGATGCCATCACGTGCTTGCCGACCGTGGACGAGCTAGACACAGAGCCATCAGTAGAAGAGATCAACAAGATCATTGACAGCCTGGCTTCAGGTAAGGCCTTGGGTAGTGACGGGATTCCTCCTGATCTGATCAAGTGCTGCAAGACTAGCTTAATGCTTCCAAGACATGAAGTCCTCTGCAAGTGCTGGGCATGAAGGAGCTGTACCACAGCCAGGGGGGATGCCACGATCATTGCTCTCTACAAGAACAAGGGCGAGAGAAGCGACTGCAACAACTACAGAGGCACCTCTCTCTTCAACATTGTCACCAAAACCTTTGCTTGCGTCATTTTGACTTGCCTGTAGAAACTGACAGAACGTGTATACCCAGAGTCACAGTGCGGCTTTCGAACTAAAAAGTCAACAGTAGACACAATCTCCACCCTTCACCATCTGCAGGGGAAGTGCAGAGAACAGAAAGTGACCCTGTGTGTTGCCTTCATGGGTGTTTGACCTGGCAGTTTCAAGGTTCTCCTGAAGATCGGCTGCCCACTGAAACTGTTGAACATGATCAAATGCTTTCACAGGAACATGAAGGGGACAGTGCAGTTCAATGGCAGCTCTACTGAGCCCTTGACATCCGCAGCAGCATCAAACAAGGTTGCATCCTTGCTCCCACAGTCTTTGGGTTTTTTTTGCCACGCTCCTGAAACATGACTTTGGCACCACAGTGGAGGGGATCTACCCAGATAGCAGGCTCTTCAACCTGGCCCGCTTCAGAGCCGATACAAAAGTACATGTGGCACTCATCAGGGACATGCTGTTTGCCAATGATGCTGCAGTTGCAATACACACCCAGCGAGAACTCGAGTTACTGAGAGACCGCCAATGTCATGCTTGAAAGGATTTCGGGCTATCAGTCTGAAGAAGATGAGTGTCCTGGGACAGGACACAGAAGCACCGGCGGTCATCACCATCGACGACTATGAACTCAGTGTCGTCCATCAGTTTATGTACTTTGGCTCTACCATTACTGACAACTCCTTCTTGGACACAAAGATTGACAAGAGCATTGGGAAGGCAGCCTCAACTCTTGCTCGTCTCATGACTCGATTATGGACAAATCCCGAGCTGACAGTGAAGACAAAAACGATAGTCTACAATGCCTGTGTCATAAGCATACCGCTGTACAGCACTGAAATGTGGACTACATATGCCAGACAGGAGAGAAGAGTGCACACCTTCCACTTGAGGAGTATTCACTGTATCTTGGGCATATCCTGGTGAGACAGTGGTCAACACGATGGTCCTATCTCATGCTGGCCTTCCCAGCATGTACACTCTGATCAGGCAGCTGGCTGGGACACATCCACCCTATGGAGGATGGCCACATCTCAAAGGATATCCTCTATGGGAGAGTTCACATCTGGGAAGAGACTCGCTGGACGTCCCCAGCTGCGCTACAAGGACATCTGCATGAGGGACATGAAGGCACTTGATATCATTATTGCAGCTGACCGCACGAGATGGAGAAGCCTGAACGAACACCTCAAAACAGGGGAAGAGAAGCTGAGGAGTGCTGCAGCAGACAAGCGGGCACGCAGGAAGGAGGGCAGGGCACGCAGGAAGGAGGGCAGCAGCTCGAGGAAATCAACAACCACATACAGAGGTGACCTCTGCGACCGGGACTGTCAATCCAGCATCGGTCTCTTCAGTCACAAGCGACATTGCTTCAGGGAAGCTGAAAGCCAGAACATCGAGGATGCAACCCATGGTCAGCCATGACTAAAAGGGGCCTAATCATAAAAAAAAAGTTCTTCAGAAATACAGGAGAAAATTGGTTGGCAAATCCACACTGATTGGATTTCGGAATTTCAACAACTTTGCTTTAGATTTAATTAAAAGTGTAACTTTTAGAAAAAAAACTGTAACTGAGGCCTTACTTTGTTGGCACTGAACCTCACCACAATGTTGCCCCATTGAAGAAACTTATCCCTTGGGGGCGGGGGAACTAAAATGCAAACGAGGGGGCGGGGTGCTGCGGCGGCATGACGCCAGCGCCGTGGATTTGCATACGCTGAGTGACAGCGGCTCCGGCCAACGAGGAGGCGGGCGGTGGGGGTGTTGAATGGGGCGATGCAGAATGTGGTAAAAGGCTACAGTGTTGCTGTGACAGACAGTGTTACTGTAGCAAGCGCTGCACAAGTATCCGAGTGCTCAGCTGGCTTTGCAACTGGTATACATGTAGCAACAGCAACAACAATAAGACACCTCTGTCTCCCATCCCTCTTTACCCCCTCCCCTCACCCCAAACTCCCCCTCCTTTCAAGAGGGTCAAGATGTCGGTTGCCGGCTTGAAGAAGCAATTCCATAAAGCCAGTCAGGTAGGAGACGCCCCATGCCGCCAAGATCACTTTGCTGCCTGCCCTATGTGTGTGTATAGCTTGCAGGATAGGCAGTCTCTCCTTAAATGGATTTAGACTCTATAACGGTAGCCACAGGTTATGCAAATATGTATGTAGGCTGTTGGATAGCAGCACCCTCCTCTGGATAATGCTTAATTACAGATTCGGGATTCAACTATATTAATATAATTTATTTTACCTTCCAAAATGCAAATGACTTTTTGATTTTTTTTGGGTACATTGGGACTGACAGTGCATTCCCCATGTTATTTATGGGGACTATCTCTCCACAAATTCGGATTTAATTGTTTAAATAAACATCGCCCTCACTGGTTAATGTCAATATTTAAAGGTCTGAGACTGGTGGCGAGCAGACCTGGGTGCATGGGCCTTTTTGGCTGCTTTCCTATCTCACCCGAGGGAGTGCTGGGCTGGCTTTCTGAGCTCGCCTCACACTCCCTGAAAATGTGCTTCCTTCGGAATTCCGTGATCTGTGCTGCATTATTAAAGCTCTGACTTGATATCTCATACTGTACTGTGGCATTGTGCTTTGTGAAACTGCAATTCTGTTCAAAGTGAAGCGTTTATGTACATGTCTGTGGTGTTTAATAAAATTGCATTGGCAGTGTTTGGTTTTTTGATGGTTTCGAAGATTTTTAATGAGAGAGAGAACACATGCATCTTATCTGTTGAAACTGTTGTATTTAGGTGGATGAATGGTTGACTCGCAACGTAGACACGGATCTGTTGTTTCATTGTGCTAGTGATGAGTTGTGTTTCCTTGATGCAACCATTGGTGGTTACAGTCAGGCTGACATTTTCAAAGAGCTGTAAATAGGTTGGCAATAAATCTTAAGCAAACTTGAGTGTGGTAAGACCAGTTAGGAGTGTGCCCTGCTGCTTATTGTTGTTTGTATGAGGCTGAAGGAGAAATTCACATTCATGAGATTGTTAGTAAACATTATTGATATACTTGCTGCCGATTATGATTTGGCACACTCATCATTGACAATCTGAACATCATATGTGTGACTAACTTTCTAGCCTTCTGTATAAAATGAATTGAGGTTTGGGCAAAGAATTTTTTCAGAATTTTGTAATTGCTAAAAATTTGAACCACATTGAGCTACCAAATAGATGATGATGTGCAATGGTGTCTACATCATAAGTGCTCCATTTTCCACAATTTCTTAATTACATTTTGTGTTTGTAGGAAAATCTTTCTCCACATCTTTATTAATGCCACCGACCTTTAGAGTTTAGGACCTGTTTCAAATTATGATTTGTTTATGTTGTCGTCTTGCAATTGCCATTCGCATGGTTGACGCTTGATATAAGTAGTTCAGTTCCTGCATGGCCTCTGATATTCAGGCTTTACTTTGTGCTGCTGAACACCACTGATGATAGTTGACATCTTATTCCCAAACAACAAATGAATAAAACTCAAGACTATTATGGGTTGGAAGAAGTTAAAAATTACACAACACCAGGTTATGGGCCAACAGGTTTATCTCCTTGATCAGCTAGCTAGTGGGGCAGGATCATAGGACACAGAATTTATAGTAAAAGATGAAAGTGTCATACAACTGAAGCAATGTATTGAACAAACCTAGATGGCTGTTAAGTCTGTAATCACTTAGAATGGGGTGCAAGTTTTGATTGTTTAATATGTAACTCTCGGAATTTCTTTCAAGTCACAGCTCTGAGATAACTTAAGGTTTTATTAGTATAACAAAAAATGACATCTCACCTCAGACAATGAATTAAAGGTGCGAGATTAGAATCTGTCTGCATCCCAACCTTGAGTCATTCCGGTTCTATTTCTAAAGTAGGAATTTGTGAAATGTCACATTGACTGCCTACAGATTGTGTGCTTGTTGAACAAAATAGAATGTATCTGCAAATACAAATTCACCCCATAGACATATATATGTGTGCATGCGTGTATGTGAGGGAGAGGGAAATTGTGTGTGTGTGTGTGTGTGTGTGTGTGTGAGAGAGAGAAAGAGTGTGTACGTAAGTGCAACAGAGTATTTGCCTTTGAGAGGGTGTGCACGTGTGTGTGTGTGAGAGTGAGTGAGTGAGAGAGGAGGTCTGTGTGTGTGTGTGCACGCACGCTTGTATTTGAATGTGTGTGTGAGAGTGTGTAGTGTCGTGGGGTCACCTGTAGTGTGACATGAACCCAAGATCCCAGTTGAGGCCATCCTCATAAGTACCAAACTTACTTGACGTAGGCCTGACCAATGTGAGAATAAGTTCATCCAGCTGGTGGAGAGTGGATTGGGTAGAGATTGGTTGGACCATTGATGGAAGGAGAAACTGGTAGTTTTGTTGAGGCAAGTGAATTTTGTAATGAACAGGAGCTGGTTAGGAAAGGATAGCAAAAGGGGGGGGGGGGGGGGGGGGGAGATTGAAGTTGGCAGTATTGATCCAAAAAATGAATGTAGGAAAGACTATCGAATAGTGAAAAGAATATTGCAGATCAAATCATAGAAACCTGCAAGGTTTATAACTGGTAAGTAAAGATCTTAAATTTCCATAATTTGGATAACATTGTGAAAGAAAGAGGGAGATGAATTCTTTCAATATTATAGGAGAAAACTTTCTCCTTCTAAGTGTGCTTCCAGCTCAAGAAGGATGGTCCAGTGTTGGATCGAGTTTGGTAAAAAGTGAGGCATCTAGAGCTACAGTCTCAATGGGCTGAAGGGCCACTTCTGTACTGGATGACACTATGATTCTGTGAAGCATGTTTCAGTTGGGGAGCATTTAGCAATTATCAGCAGTTTATAATGGTTGTGGAAGAGACCAAAAATGTAACAAGAGGATAAATAACTTCAGTGAGTTTAGGTACCCTGCAGTTCTTGCCTGGATTCAATTCCAACTATCTATTAGCTCCATATTCTCCACGTTTTGCTATTACATTAGATGTTAAGCTGCAAAAAAAATCTCAAACTTTCAAGGAGACAATTTATGTTCTGACTTGTGCAGTCTTAATTTAATATTGTAAATAGTTCATGACTCAACAATGCAAAATAAAGACAGACATAAATTGGAGGTAATAACTGGATTAGTGGTGCTGGAAGACACAGAAGTTCAGGTAGCATCCAACGCGCAGCGAAATCGACGTTTCGGGCAAAAGCATCAGGAATAAAGGCAGTGAGCCTGAAGCGTGGAGAGATAAGCTAGAGGAGGGTGGGGGTGGGGAGAGAGTAGCATAGAGTACAATGGGTGAGTGGGGGAGGAGATGAAGGTGATAGGTCAAGGAGGAGAGGGTGGAGTGGATAGGTGGAAAAGGAGATAGGCAGGTCGGACAAGTCAAGGAGACAGTGCTGAGCTGGAAGTTTGAAACGAGGGTGAGGTGGGGGAAGGGGAAATGAGGAAGCTGTTGAAGTCCACATTGATGCCCTGGGGTTGAAGTGTTCCGAGGCGGAAGATGAGGCGTTCTTCCTCCAGGCGTCTGGTGGTGAGGGAGTGGCGGTGAAGGAGGCCCAGGACCTCCATGTCCTCAGCAGAGTGGGAGGAGGAGTTGAAATGTTGGGCCACGGGGCGGTTTGGTTGAGTGGTGCGGGTGTCTCTGAGATGTTCCCTGAAGCGCTCTGCGAGGAGGCGCCCAGTCTCCCCAATGTAGAGGAGACCACATCGGGAGCAACGGATACAATAAATGATATTAGTGGATGTGCAGGTAAAACTTTGATGGATGTGGAAGGCTCCTTTAGGGCCTTGGATAGAGGTGAGGGAGGAGGTGTGGGCACAGGTTTTACAGTTCCTGTGGTGGCAGGGGAAAGTGCCAGAATGGGAGGGTGGGTTGTAGGGAGGTGTGGACCTGACCAGGTAGTCACGGAGGGAATGGTCTTTGCAGAAGGCGGAAAGGGATGGGGAGGGAAATATATCCCTAGTTGTGGGGTCTTTTTGGAGGTGGCGGAAATGTCGGCGGATGATTTGGTTTATGCGAAGGTTTGTAAGGTGGAGGGTGAGCATCAGGGGCGTTCTGTCCTTGTTACGGTTGGAGGAGTGGGGTCTGAGGGCGGAGGTGCGGGATGTGGACGAGATGTGTTGGAGGGCATCTTTAACCACGTGGGAAGGGAAATTGTGGTCTCTAAAGAAGGAGGCCATCTGGTGTGTCCTATGGTGGAACTGGTCCTCCTGGGAGCAGATACGGCGGAGGCGGAGAAATTGGGAATATGGGATGGCATTTTTGCAAGAGATAGGGTGGGAAGAGGTGTAATCCAGGTAGCTATGGGAGTCAGTGGGTTTGTAAAAAATGTCAGTGTCAAGTCGGTCATCACTAATGGAGATGGAGAGGTCCAGGAAGGGGAGGGAGGTGTCAGAGATGGTCCAGGTAAATTTAAGGTCAGGGTGGAATGTGTTGGTGAAGTTGATGAATTGCTCAACCTCCTCACTGGAGCACGAGGTGGCGCCAATGCAGTCATCAATGTAGTGGAGGAAGAGGTGGGGAGTGGTGCCAGTGTAATTATGGAAGATCAACTGTTCTACATAGCCAACAAAGAGACAGGCATAGCTGGGGCCCTTACGTGTGCCCATGGCTATGCCTTTGGTCTGGAGGAAGTGGGAGGATTCAAAGGAGAAATTGTTAAGGGTGAGGACCAGTTCGGCCAAACGAATGAGAGTGTCAGTGGAAGGGTACTGTTGGGGACGTCTGGAGAGGAAAAAACGGAGGGCTTGGAGGCCCTGGTCATGGCGGATGGAGGTGTAGAGGGATTGGATATCCATGGTGAAGATGAGGCGTTGGGGGCCGGGGAAACGGAAGTCTTGGAGGAGGTGGAGGGCGTGGGTGGTGTCTCGAACGTATGTGGGGAATTTCTGGACTAGGGCGGATAGGACAGTGTCGAGGTAGGTAGAGATGAGTTCAGTGGGGCAGGAGCATGCTGAGACAATGGGTCGGCCAGGGTGGTCAGGCTTGTGGATCTTGGGAAGGAAGTAGAACCGGGCAGTGCGGGGTTCCCGGACTATGAGGTTGGAAGCTGTGGGAGGGAGATCTCCTGAGGTGATGAGGTTCTGTATGGTCTGGGAGATGATGGTTTGGTGATGGGGGATGGGGTCATGGTCAAGGGGGCAGTAGGAAGAGGTGTCCTCGAGTTGGCGTTTGGCTTCAGCAGTGTAGAGGTCAGTGACTACCACTGCGCCCCCTTTATCCGCTGGCTTAATGGTGAGGTTGGGATTAGAACAGAGGGATTGGAGGGCTGCGCGTTGTGAGGGTGAGCAGTTGGGACTGTTTTCTGTAGAGAAAATCTGACGCTATTCAAAATCATGAGTGGTCTTGGAAGATTATTTAGGAATAAACTACCATTTGTGCCAGATTCAAGATCAAGAGTATACAGGGTTACAGGCAGAAAGACAGAAAAATGGCATTAAGTGCAATGCATATTCAGAAAATCAATGCAGATACAATGGGCCAAGTGGCCATATCTTGCGCTGTAACAACTGTGATTCTGAAAAATTGCATTACACAAGCAATCTTGAAGCCAAGATAGAGAGCATGCATAAGAAAGGAGCACAGTATTGGATATGTGGTTTAAAAATACTATTTGGCACATTCCGTCCCAAAATGTAATACGATGAAAAGTTGTAAACTTATTACATGATACTTATTTCATATATTGT
Source organism: Chiloscyllium punctatum (assembly GCF_047496795.1). Classification (NCBI taxonomy): domain Eukaryota; kingdom Metazoa; phylum Chordata; class Chondrichthyes; order Orectolobiformes; family Hemiscylliidae; genus Chiloscyllium; species Chiloscyllium punctatum. The sequence continues at coordinate 19,011,672 of NC_092786.1, forward strand.
ATGCCAGGCAAGCTATGAGAAAGTTCTGAACATGAACTCTAGAGAAGCAATGGAACAGTTAAAGTATCAAGTTGTTCAATGTTTTTGGGTGTGTTGTATATTTAATGTGTGCTCTTATTATGTGTCTTTTTTAGGGAGGGCTTTGCAGGATTCGATAGCTTATCAATGAAAGACTGACTGCGCTAAACTGAAGTGAGGGTTTTGCCATCAGTGTATCCCATATTTGTGCCACTGCTTCTTGTAACTGACCAGTAAAGATGTATGTAAATGTACAAGTCATTCTGCTATAACGTGACAGTTGCATTCCTCTGCAACCTCGTGCTGTACAAGATCACTATAGAAAATTGCTGTACTTGTTCAGTAGAAAGTTCACATTATCCAAACAGCTTCCACACTTCGTCAATCACGTTATGTTTATGTTAACAAAACGAGTGTTATACTAGAGCAACCTGTAGTTAGAATTAACTTGTTGACAGAAATTGTCTGCTGTCCCTCCCAGATATACTTGATGCATTTTTGTCGTATTCTGCAGAGCTAAGCTCTCAGTGTGGAGGAATTGAGAGGATAAATCATCCACTTTCAGCCCTGTATCACCGTCTTACTGTGTGCTGCACCACACAATTGAAGTTGCTGTTATTGTCTGCTGTTGTTATGCAAGAAATATACCCTGTACATCCTACACAGAGGACAGGTGCTTTTCATGATGATGTCACAAATTGCAGCAAAGTTAAAATAAAACAAAGAACTGCAAATCATGGAAATTTGGAACAAAAACAGAAATTGCTGGAGAAACACAGCAGCTCTGGCAGCAGAAAAGAGTGTTAATGGGTGTGTTGTTTTTGGAATAAGTGTCTGTATCCAGGAATGCAGTATGCACATTCATATTTAGAATGCAGCATCCGCAAGTGTGTTACAAGATTTGTAATTTAATCGGGCACTTTGGATGACACCAAAAGCTTTCGCAAGAAAAGGACAAACTGTTCAAAACAGCATTTCAAGCCTGAGATAATTTACAACCTTGAATTCATCTTCTGTGTTATTTTGTATAAAAAATGTATATTGTTCTTTAAATCTTAACTGACAGGTTATGGTTTGTTAAATATAATATGGAGGTGCTGGTGTTGGTGGGCAGCGTCAAAAACCATACGACAACAGATTATAAAATGGAATGTATCTGCAAATACAAAACACATTTGCAGATTTGTATTTGCATATACATTCCATTTTGTTCAAAAAGCCCATGATCTGTAGCCAGTCAGTCAATGTGGCATTTTATAAATTTCTACTTTGGAAATAAAGCCAGTCTGACTCTAGGTTGAGATACAAACAGACTTAAAACATGGCTTCACACCTAAAATGCACTATCTGACCTGAGGTGTTATCTTTATTCTTAAAAAAACCTGAAGTTATCTCGGGGCAGTGACTTGAAAGAAATTCTAAGATTTACATCTTAATCAATTGAAACCTGCACCTCCATTCTAACTGATTAAAGACTTAATAGCCGACTTAGGTGTGTTCAGTACATTTGCATAAATTGTATGACCCTTTGATCTTTTACTATAAATTCTGTGTCCAATGTATTCATTTCACTAGTTTCCTGAAGATGGAGCGGGGGCTCCAAAAGCTTGTGGTTTCCAATAAACCTGTTGGACTCTAACCCAGTGTGGTGTGATTTTTGACTTTGTTAAATGTAGTCAGTTTGTCCTGCAAAGAAAATCTGGTTTCTTCAGATACTTAAATGCTGCTCATAATATCACATAAAGCTTTGTTTTCCCTCGTCACCAACTTTACTAGATGTCATTGTTTCCCCCATTATGATAATGACTGTACTTAAAGTTGACATTAGCTGTATTGTTGTTTGTGATGTCTGGAGTTTTTGTGTAATATGACATAATGCTTAATTCATTTATGTAGCAAAACAGTATGATCTTCAATATCATGTGGGATAGGAGACCACAAGATACTGTGGTCACCTTGCTTAGGCAGTTCCTTGTCCACAACTTGGCTTTTACTGTGAGGTATTTACAGATAAATGGGTAAATTGGAGAGGATGCTGTTCTTCTCCTTTAGAAGAAAATGTTGAGAGGAGATTTGGCAGAGATACATGAAATCATAAAGGGCGTAGACAGGGTAGAGTGAATTGTCATTGGTAACAGGGCCTGGGAACCAGAGGAGTCAGACTTTGTGATTTCCAAAAGAATCGAGGATCAGTAATCATCTGGATCAGAAAGAAAAAAATATGTTTTATCAAGTGCCTTTCATGACCACTGTCTCAAAATGTTTTATAACCAGTTAAATCTTTTATTTTGAGGCATAGTCAATCTTGGAATGTATTTGCACACAGCAAACTCCCTGCTTTCATATTTAAATGATGCTTGTTGAGAGATAAATATTGGCCACAGCAAAATGTCTCCAGATCATTCTCCATTATAGACACCATCGGTACTTGTTGCTTCCTCTAAGAAACCCAGCCCTACAATGAGTCTGCTGTGTTGCCTTTACTGGTTTGCCAAAACCATCCAGAAACCTTTTGGAATTGCAACATCACAGGGAGTCATGGAGCTATTAGAGGAGACCAGAACTGACAAGCTGGAAACGTGCAGATGAGAAACACTGCTAACCAACTTTTATCATCCTCCATGCACTTTTAACACCACTCCAATATCCTGTACTCAACCTATGTTATGATTCAGAATGCTGCTGCATGAATCAGCCTGTCCAGGAAACCATTGAATGCATATTTTCTTCCTATTGCAAAAAGCAAAGCCTGTTTTAGCAAGCTCAAATGGACAACAGAACTCAGGAATTCAAACATGCGTCCTTTAAGGCAACCATTCATGATGGTTATTGGTGGGAAACCGTTGGCAGGATGAATGATACTCCAGCTGGTGGAAAGACGTTTCGGGTTTGTATGGTTCTGTACCTAATTTGTGGAAATGTGTTTCAGCAGGTGGAGTGCAGTATGTGTGGTGTCCCCTGTATTGTCTGAGTAAGAGAAGTTGAGTTGCCGTCCACATGTAGTTAACATGTATCCTCCTCCTCTTGTTACAGATATGCCACTCCCCAAAAGCAGCAAGCCACTTCCTGAATGACGAGTCTCACCCCAACATTGAGCCTCATCAAGATTGAAGCAGACATCAGAACAGTTTATCTGGCTGTTATCTCATTGTTGCCTGTAGAAGCTTGCTGTGCATAAATTGGCTGCCACATATCCAAATGTGACTACACTTCAAAAAGTATTTAATTGGCTGTGAAGTGTATTGGATCATTTTAGAGGTCATGAAAGGCACTGCTTAGATATAACTTCTCTCTTTTACAGATACTGAATAAATTATAGCTATTTTCTGTTATGTACACCAAACAGTGTGAAATGTGTTGGCTGTTGTAAATTGTATGCAAGTCCAGCAAATGTGTCAAGCAGGTCAATGTGATGCGTCTAGTGTGAGGGCGAAGTGAATTTGAAGCTTTCTGCTTTTTTGTGATGGCTTGCTTCCTGTTTCCAACCCCAATTGTGGTCTAGCAACAACTTGGGAAAGCAAACCAAATGTGTTCACCTTTTCCTGTCAGTATGGCCTCTCTATCATCGAATCCTCAGCAATGTCTCCTTGTGGCAATGCAGAAATTGATGCCAAGCTAAAACTTGCAACTTGCAACAGACAGGCATTGTGCAGGCTGACCAGCATGTAGTCATGTGTTGAGCCAACCTGCCTGCTGTGGGCGAATAGCTTCACTACCTCATTGGTACATTATGAGACCTAAAGGCTCAGGGAGAAAACCCTGACGCCAAAGGGAGACCAATGTTGAAATCTGATCAGTTTTGCAATCAAGTCACTGCCAAATGTTGTGCTTTGCTTTTCTTTGAACTTGGGCAGAGAGATTGAGAAAGAGGACCCTGACTTTTGGGTAGTGAAAGGTTTCCTTGTCCAGTCTTATGGCCTGAACAATGCGTTTCAGTTTTTCCTGAATGTTCTGCAATGTAGAGCATTAGCATGAGCGACAGCAGCCACAAGTTGTGAACCCATTGTGAATGGCATAGAAATGGGTTCTGTGTCTTTCTCTAACTGTGAGAAGGATCTTCATGTCTTACTAGTCAGCCAACACCACCTTCAACTTGGGCAGCCCCTGGCTAATAAGGTGCTGGCTTGCTACATCATCTTCAGTACTTGAATGTAACTTTGTCTGTACTCAACAAGTGGATGGGGTCCAATATTAAAAGCATGAAAGGGTTTTTTTTTAAGAAAAAGATGATTCCAACTCTTTGGCAACATCATGACCATGTGTACTCATTTGACTATTCGCAGCTAGTGGATAGCACACACAATTCAGCCATAATTGATGTGGAAACTTGATAGGATTCTGGGAATGGACAGGAAGACTGAAGAAGCATGAAAAAAAGCAAGAGGATTTGTGTGGAAGGGCTGGCCTGGAAAATGGTGAATTAGTGCATCAATAACTAGACATCTACCTTCGGGAGTAGAGAAGACACTGCCAAAATGGCACGGGTCAGGTCATGTACACTTCAGCTGGGGAGCAACGAGCAGGAGAGTGTAGGAGGGTACTGGTGAGAGGTGGTATCTCTGGGCCTGGGAGAGGCCATTCCAAAATCCTGTCTCTCACTCTCTGATGTTTTGCCTTGAGACCAACACTATAATGAATGAGCTGATGCTAAGTGGGGATACCATTCCTGTTAAATTCAGAATGTTAAGCGGAAACATCTTCATTTTATTGCAACAGTTAAATCTAATGGATTTTGATTACTGTATATATTACATTGATTGATGACATCAAGGCATTCAGTCTGATGTGGACTACCTGTATTCATGATATAGGAGCAAAATTAGGCCACTTAGCCCATCGAGTCTGCTCAGCCATTCAATCATGACTGGTATGTTTCTCAACCCCATTCTCCTGCCTTCTCCCCATAACCTTTTAATTCTCTTAATAATCAAGAACCTATCTATCTCTGTTCTTAAATGTGGTCAATGACTTGGCCTCCACAGCCAGCAAGTTCCACAGATTCACAACTCTGACTGAAGTAATTCCTTCTCATCTCCATTCTGAAGGGTCATTCCTTCACTCTGTGCCCTCGGGTCTTGGTCTGTACTACTTGTGGAAACATCTACTCCATGCCCACTCTATCCAAGCCCCTCCGTATTCTGTAAGAGATCCCACCCATCATTTGAAACTCTGAATACAATCCAGAGTCCTCAACCACTCCTCGTCATGATTCATACCTGGAATCATTCTTGTAAACCTCCTCTAAACTGCCTCCAAGACCACCACATCCTGCCTTAGATACAGGGCCCAAAACTGCTCTCAATATTCCAAATTCGCTCTAACAGTAGTCTTACACAGATTCAGCAGTATATCTCTGATCTTGTAGTCAAACATTCTATGGCAACATGGTGGCTGAGTGGTTAGTACTACTGCCTCTCAGCCCCAGGGACCCAGGTTCAATTCCAACCTTGGATGACTGTTAGTTTGCACGTTCCCCCTGTGATTGTGTGGGATTCCTCCAGATGCTCTGGTTTCCTCCTGCTGTCCAAAGGTGTGCAGCTTGGGTGGATTAGCCGTGCTTAGTTGCCCTGTAGTGTCCAGGTAGGTTAGCCATGGTGAAATTAGCGTGGGGATGGGTCCAGGTGGTATCTCTTTGGAGGGTCATTGTGGACCAGTTGGCCGAATGGCTTGCTTCCACAGTGTAGGGATTCTATGATCTATGATTCTATGAAAATAAATGCTAACATTGCATTTGCCTTCCTGTTTGCCAAACCTAGCCTGCATGTTAATCGTAAGAGAATACTGAACAAGGACTCCCAAGTCCCTTTGTACTTCAAATTTACAAAGCTTTTCCCAATTTAGAATATAGCTTATTCCTCTATGCTTACTAAAGTGCATAACCTCATATTTTTGCACATTGCATTCCATCTCCCGCTTCTTTGCCATCTTGCCTAGCCTGTCCAAGTCCTTCTACAGCCTCTCTGCCTCCTCAGTGCTGTCTGATCCTCTATGTATTTCAGTGGTCTGTCAGAGCTCCTGGAGGAAATTGAGCAACTTCAACAGTAAGGCAATGTGATTGTGTCTGGTACACAACAGTTAAGCGCTTCATCAGAATTTTCTGAGATCTGCAGTAGGATCAAACCGGGTTCCACACAGGCCTCCACAGTCTGGTATATCCTTCTCTGTGCTGCTACCTTTTGGCATCTAGTCATCCAGAGTGTATCTGCAACCAGCTGGTGCTTACTTGCCTAACAGAATGGCAGAAGTTTCAGCCTTGCTTACCCAAGACGCACCAAGTCGTCCTCAGAATGTTGGTCTATGCTGATGATCTTGGATGAACATTCCATGTTGAGCTATACCTTCATTGGCAAATGGACTCTCTCTCATGCCTGTGAAGAGTTTAATTTGACCATTAGTACCAGGGAAGATAAATGCTATTCTTGACGATGTTGCCATATTGCTGTAAGTCACCATTGACAATGTGACACCAGAGCTTTGAGATTTGTTGATGGTTTCACATAGCTAGGTTCCATGGTCAACAGCAATCTGTCAATGTATGCCGAAATCAACGTACACTCTTTGCAAAATCTGCAGCTATGCCCAAGGCGAGTAAGAATTTCAATTGAGAACAACACACACCAAATTTACCAGGTTTAATCCTCCATGTACATTGGGGAGACCTGGACAACAGAGGCTATTCAGGTGAAAAGACTAAATACTGTCTCAAATATATTTTTGGCAAGACAAGATCATAACATGGAGACCCTGGAGCATGCTGCTTACATCAGAATGTAGCCATTGCTAGGCTAATGACATCTGAATGTGGCTTGGCTGGTGTACCAACTGGCGGCCATATACCCAAAACGTTTCTGTGCAGTGAGATAGCCACTAGGTTAGAGTCCCTTGAGCTTCCACACCTCTGTTATTAAGACATTTTTAAGCAAGCAATAAAGATAGTAGACATTCTGAATGTCAAGAAAGTCACTGATGACAATGACCTTTCAAAGAATCTGGAGGATGATTCAGTCAGAAATTGAAAGCACAACAAGCTGACAAGAGCTAAGAGAAAGTTAGAGGCTAGTGAATCATCTCAGCTACTGTCTGACTCTACAGCAAATGCAGCAGAGACTACCATGCCTGAGTGTTGGTCCCAAGTCACTCCAGGTATTGCTTAATACACAGCTGACCACCAAGCTGCTAGTCATTGCTTTTAGAGATTGAAAACTGCCACTGATTAGGATAAATGTCTTCATTGGAAAATGAAGTGAAACTGTCCACTTCCTTAAAAAGTGTATATGTTAGCAAAATGAAGGAACTGGTCATCAACTTCAGGAAGCAGAGTGGAGGGTAGCCCGTCTGAATCAGTGGTGCTGAGGTAGAGACGATCGAGAGCTTCAAGTTCCTAGGAATAATATTCCCAATGATCTATCCTGGCCCATTCACATTAACACTACAGTCAAGAAAGCACATCAATGCCTTTACTACCTCAGAAGGCAAAAGAAATTTGGCATAGCCACAATGACTCTTACCAATTTTTACAGGCACACCATAGAAAGCATCCTCTTCGGATGCATCACATCTTGGTATGACAACTGCTGTGCTCAAGAACACAAGTTGTGAACACAGTCCGTTCCATTACAGGAAACTGCCTTCCTTCCATTGACTCTGTCTATACTTCCTGCTGCTCTGGGAAGGCAGTCAACATAATCAAGACCCCACCCACCCTGATTATACTGTCTTCCATCCTCTTCCATCAGGCAGAAAATACAACCTTTTAAAACATGTACCAACAGATTCAAAACAGCTTCTTCCCCACTGTTATCAGACTTTTGAATGGACCTCTCATATTAGAGTTGATCTTTCTCTGCACCTTCTCTGTAGCCCTTAATACTACATTTTGCACTCTGTTCTATTACCCTGATGTACATATTGATATGAATTGCCTGGATAATATGCAAAACACTACTTTTCACTGAATCTTGGTACATGTAACAAGAGTAAATCAAATCAATTCTAGCTATTTTGGACTAGTATTGTTGTATGTGGGTTTCATAGGCTATATAATATGAGAATAAAATTCAAGTGTGTTATTGCTTTCTCAGGAATACATAGATGTTCACTTTGATCAAAATGATTTCCTTTATGTTCCTCCTTCCTGAGGAAGCTGATTGTTGGCTCCATTATGCTGATGGCTGTTCAGTAAGTGACCCGAATAGTCTGTTCCCAACCATCAATTTGTGTAGTGAGTTTCACAATGCAGTACATCAAAGCCAAGTGTAGTTCTGTTCCCATTGAGTGGTTTGATGATTGGAAGATAGCTAATTCTTTCTTTCACCACTTTTATGAATAGAAACCCTGGGGATTGATGTTCAGTTGCTAAATTAATGCAGTTCAGCCAATTCCCAGCTGGAGCCTCAATGTGAGCAGACCTACCCCTGTCAAAATGGCCATTTTAATAAAGATATAAAAGCATTGTAAATGTTTTAATCCACCAACATTAACCTATTAGAATTATGCCTGATATGACATTCTGTTATGTCAGGAATTAGCTAGCTTAAGTGGTAATAGAATTCTGAACAATAAAGACACTGACTTCCTTATACGACACATTTAATTCGTAATTGAAATCATGCAGCTTGGAATGCATATGATGCCTTTCATGTGCTCATGATATGGCCCATATTCTTTCAAGCCAATGAATTATCTGAGAGGCTTTTCTGCAGGCAGATGGCTGGGCTGTTTATGCACTGTGAGGTAGTGATGAGATAAATGATCACTTATTGCATTTTGGCTTGCATTGGTTGAGAAATAAATGTTGTCTAAAATGCCATGAATTGCCTCCTCTTCTTTGAATAGTGCCAAAGAGCCTCTTGAACAATCATAAGAAACCTAGGTTTGTCATCTCATTGAATGGCAGTCGCTCCAACAATTCAACACCGACCTGTTAGACTAGATGATCGAATAAAGACCTTAGAAGAGCGATGAAATCCAGCACTTCTTATCCAGCGATGTATTCCAGGATTGAACCAACTGACAGTTTATATAGGCAAAGCTATTTATCTTTGGGATTTTTTTTCTTGGTGTGATAAATGAGCAAAAAGTGCCATTTCATGTATTGTTTTAATTCCCTTTTAAATTCCCTTTCCAATATTTACGGGCATTGATTTCTTATTGATTGTGATTTTCCTTGATGTCCCATTTTAAACAGCATGAATCGTTATTATGGAGCTATTTCATGGATAATATTCCTGTATCAAATATTTTTATTTTCTCTGTAAATAATATGCTCAATAGAGTCGGTTAGTTCCAGCTGTGTAACAAGGAGCAAAAACTATGTTCTGTCACAGATTTTAATTTCAAATATATTCGTGCTCGTGACATCAATTCTTGTTGCTCAGATGCTATGAAAGGTATTTAGCAAGAGCGTAATCTTGTATCATTGTGACAAGAGTGTAACAATTAGCTTTCAAATGTCCAGCCATTATAGTTAACTATTTTACAAAATAATTTCTACAATGCTCAGAGGGCTATATTTTATTCCCCTTACCTTGAAAAATGTTGCTAGCCACACAATGCACAAATGTTACAACTGTTGCAAAAATGCATTCTATCCATGCAAAGTATTTTCCCATACTGTGCTGGTATTATAATGGTTTGTCAGTCATGGTGGTGTGAAAATCATCTCACTTAATTGTGAGTGCCATATTCAGAAATATTCAATTGTATTCTAAATGAGACAATCATGACCAAGTGAACTGTAACTCCATGGTATTGTCACAAAATATTATGGTTTCATATTTGATATTTACGAGTGTTGCAGTGTTTCACAATTTAAAATATTTGAAGTATTTCATCATATTTGAAATTTCATAAGTACTATTTTCAAACACAAAGTATATGTTTAAAAAACATTGTTCAATAATGTGATGGCACAGAAACATGAAAACATAGAAAATATGATCAGGAATAGGGCACTAGTTAGAACTTAACAACCAGAAAAAAGCCTATTCAGCATGACTCTGCTTTCTGTCGGTTAGCCAATCCTCCAAAGCTAATATATTTCCTCTAACCCCATGTAATTTTACCTTGTGCATTAACCTTTTGTGCAACACCTTACCAGATACGTAACATCTAAAGGACCCCTTTATCCACTTTTCTTGTTCCATTATCAAAGAACTGTAGCAAATTAGTCAAACATGATTTTAGCCATCAGAAAACCATGCTGACTCTGATGAATTATAGTTTTAACTTTCCACGTGACCTATTACATTATCCTAAATAATCAATTCTAACAACTTCCCAAAAGATGTTAAACTAACTGATCTAAAGTTTCCTAGTTTCTGCCTCCCTCCCTTTTTGAATAAGTGTGTTAAGCTAGCACTTTTCCAATCTACTTAGTACCTTTTCAGAATCCAGGGTACATGAACATCAACTAGCCACAAAAAGACATGACCCTTTCTCACTAGTATTCTTCCATATGGATGAGGCAGGACACCATTTCGACTGGGACGACATATCCATCCTAGGACAAGCCAAACAGAGACACGCACGAGAATTCCTAGAAGCATGGCATTCCAACAGGAACTGTATCAACAAACACATTGTCTTGTATCCCATTTACCACCCCTTGAGAAAAAGAACAGAAAATGACATCACTACAAGAAATGACATTACCCACCCAGGGAAACCCAAACACATAAATAAAAAGCGGGCTACACCCCCACCAATGCTTCATCCTGAGGCTCTCTGAAAATGATACCTTGTATGGTGAGGAAATGCCTGAAAATGAACCTTGCAGCTCAGCGCGCAAACCTACATCCACAATCCAGGGTATTTTTGGATATTGTAATGAATTGATCCACTGTCTATTTGGTCACATCTTTTAAGACTGTGACCCTTTTAGGTACTTGAAAGATGGTTAGTTAATGGTAGCAACTCACAAGCAAAGAGCTTTCCTTTGCCTCATGGAGTTTTATTAACACGGGGAAATATATACTAGATTGGTGCAACTTGTAGAAATCCGTATACAAATATGCTCAGACCTGGTGCTCCGATTTCTTGCGACTACTGTGATTATAGCCAATAGGAGAAACTTGAACATCCAGTGTGCTGGTCAGTAAAGTACCTGATCCCCATCATGGACACAAATAAGAAAGAAAGCAGGAAAAAATATTGAAAATATTTATGCAACTTCACATACACTGACCAGCAGCAGTGTGTGAAAATGAATGCTTATATTTTCTAGCACCTTCCCAGAATAGATGTTCCTAAAAGATTTTGAGTTTTTAAAATTATTTATTTTGTAGTTGCAAAAAGATTTTCATTCCTGATGAAGGACCTATGCCCAAAACGTTGATTCTCCTGCTCCTCGGATGCTTCCAGCACCACACTCTCAACTCTGATCTCCAGCATCTGTAATTCTCACCTTCTACAAGATTTTCATACAATAGATCATTAAGTCAGTAATGTACTGACATAATGAGTGGATGTTGGAGTTGATCCTACTGGCTACAATTAAAGCAAGTTTAGGAAATCTGCTGATTTTGGAGGAACACCAAGTCTAATCACGTGTGAAAGTCTGATTCCTGGCTAGATGAGATTGATGTCAAGGGACAGACTATATCGGTGAGGACTAAATTCAGTAGTGTTTCGAAGAATGAGGAGAAATCTAAAAGAAACCAATAAATAAATCCTTATAAGTTCAGAGAAGGTAGATGCAGAAAAGATGTCCTTGATAACCTGAACTGGGGATCTCCTCGACATCATTCTGAGGGCTAAAGAGGATAGGGAGAAAGCAGGAGTACAGTACTGAGTTACATAATCATGCAAGATCATACTGGATAGTGTAGGAGGCTTGAAGAGATGAGTGGCCAACTGCTGCTCCTATTTTCTGTCTTTCTAAGGACATTTAAAATCCAAGAGAGCATTCTCACATCAATTACTCTTAAAAAGCATTTTTGGATAAGCTTTAAGCTCTCAATTTTTTTCACAATTTTATTTTGTCCATTCACTTCTATAATTCTGCGTAATTCATACACGGGTTGTATCTGGATTGTTGAATGTTTCCTAGTCACATTTCAAATTTATTTCTTAGTGTATTGTGTTATGGCATCTGTACAAATTAACTACAATTTGCAGGACCTTAATCCATGTAAATCTGTGCTATTTACATTTTAAAATGCCAAAAGACAAAGCTGGAACCTTTTTTCTCCTTCCCAAGGTAATCCCTTATTTGCAGAAACTATAAGCAGTAGAAGCAACTCTTGAACTGTATTGTCATCCCATTAAATAATACGACTTAACTTAATATTAAATTGGAAAATAAAAAAGTGTATCGATAGTTTGAATAAGTTGCTGTGTTTCTTTTAAGAAAAAGTTATTGGTGTTTAATTTCAAACCTTCCACATATGGTAAATCTGCAGGGGTCTGATCACACGAGCTACCCCTTCAGGAACCTGGCTACTTTTATGGTTTATTTCCCTTATTTTTCACTACAATCATCCACTTCACAGATAGATTAATGCTGTTAAAGGATTGCCATTTGTAGATGAATTGTTATTGGAAATAAATATCAATCATTACGACAGTAAATGGCAAGGATCAAACGTTTCAGAAACATCACTCATTTTGTTAATGCACCATTAATACTGAGCAAATACAGGTTTCTTGCACATTATTTAGCGAATCATAACTTTTCAGACTCATAGCTGTTGCAGATCCAAACTGAGTAGCAAGATGGTCATTTTCCACAGAAGTTGATGATTGACCACACATCACAGAATCATTGCTATATAAATGAAGGCCATTTGATCCATCATGTCTACAGGAACTCTTGGATTCAGTAATGTGTCCGGCTTCCCCCTCTAACTCAGCACATCCTTCCTTTTCAGACAGTAATCCAACTCACTCTTCAATTAACCTGCCTTCAGCTCAACCTCATGCCATGTTGAAAGTTATTAAGATGTCAAAAAGGCAGTGATGGTAGAATAAGGATTGAATTGCACCGTAACACACTCTCAACTCCTTGTCTGGATGAAGCAAAGCTCCAGACTTGTCTCCTTTAATGCTTGCCCTGAGTACTATTTTAAATGGCTCTTTGTTATCTGAACATTCTTTTATCTCATAACCATTTTTGTTTTATTTTTTAAGTAAAAGACAGTTGACAACGTTATTTCTCCAATGTTAAACTGGTCGTCGCACCAAAATACTAATCTAGTTCCAGACTTTCCTGTGTTACTGCAAATCTTTGTCTCTGTCTCAGTTCAACTCGGAGCCAGATACCAATGTTTTGGTCAGTGTTGGTGAGCAGTCACATACCACCATTGAATATTAAAGATGTGCCCTCCTGTAAGCTTTTCACTTTTGGTTTTTAGGTTTTAAGATCTCCATTTTGCATTAGTTGTACAATCCACTTTTATAGGTAGTGTTCATAAAAGCCCACAATTTAACAGTGACTAGATAATAAGTCTGCTTTATTTGCTGCCAAGTGCTCTAGTTTTGAAAGCTTTTATATAAGTGCTAGTGTTTCTAAATACAATGGTAGTAAGAACAATGCAGAAATCCCATAGTGCTTCACAGGAGCATTATAAAGTTGACACTAAGCTTCATACGGAGATATTAGGAACTTTAGTCAAAGAGATTAGGTTTTAAGGTGCATTTTTAAGAGGGTAAGTGAGGTAAAGAACTAAAGATAAAGAAATTTCGTAAATAAGTATGAGAGCTCACCACTTTGGCAACTGTAATTGGCAATGTATAAACTTTTCACTATAGTCTTGGTATAACATGGTCTAGCTACAGGATGCTAAATTAGAGGACTTCAGGTATCTTTGATTTTGTGGGACTGAAGGAGTCTACAGAGTTGGGAATGTGTGGCCCTGAATGGATTTGAATGAATGATCATTTTAAATTGCAAGGTGATATTGCCCATCCGTCATTGCAGTGGGCTGTAGTCACATGTAGGCCAGACCAGGTAAGGACAGCAGTTTCCTTCCCTGAAGGACATTTGTGAACCAGAAGAGTTTTTCCGATAATTGACAAGGGTTCATGATCTTTCTTTTTAATGCCAGATTTTTAATTGATCTCAAATTCCACCATCTGCCATGGCAGGATTTGAATTTAGGTCCCCGGAACACTGCCTGGGTCTCTGCATTAATGATCCAGTGACAATACCACCATGCCATCACCTTCATTGCTCTTACGCTCAATTGTTGGGATCAAACAAGAGGTTTTGTTACCCAAACATTCTTTTCTCTGTTAACCAATTTTTGCTTTTATTTTTAATAAGTAAATGATGATTGGCCACTCTACTTCTCCCATGTTAAACCTATGGTGCATCATATTATTCAGCTAGTTCCAGAACCTTTCCATGTTACTGCAAAGCCACAGACTGAATCAGTTCAACAAGGAACTCGGTGCCATCATTTTGGTTGCTGATACTAAGTATTAATTACAGTGTTCTTTTTGACTTCAGTGACAATACGTTGGTAATGTTACATTGGCACACTTACACCTCCTTTAGTTTGAAATTTTTGGTAAAATTGTTCTTAAGCCTTGTTTGACATCCAGTTATTACTTTTTTAGGTAACCATACCGTATCACAACTGACAAGGAATTCAAAAGGTCATAATTTGTTTTAACCTATTCAGTTTTAACTACAGCACCACGTGGAGTAATTTAAGATGCCGGCATGATGCTTTACATAATGTTAATATAAATTAATATGTTTTGACAAAATATGAAATTAATACATGGTATGTGGAAGCATCGGGACCACACGAGCACATATATTAAGTTGAAATCCATATTAAACTAATATATGCACACACTATATATGTAAAAGTTACTGATATTAGCAAGACCTGTCATTCTGATTTAGGATTTATTCCCCAATGAGGAAGTATTTAATCTCAGTTACGACGAAAGTACTCTGGAGAAACATGTGACATGTCGATTTGCATTAGACTTTTTTGAGCTGCCTGTGGTTCAAAAGTCATATTTCAAGGATGTGAGGGACCATGAATTAGAATACCCTCCAGTTCAGAGTATAGCAGTTACTTCAGGTGTCTAGTGTCGGGCATATGGACAAGATGTCCTGCCCAGCAGAGTGGGATTTGCACAATTAGACCCTCAGTATTGGTTTGAGAGAGGATGGTCCTGATAGATCACTTTTGTTGTGACCAGATAGTTTATGTGCAGGCTGTTTGACTCTTGAAGCAATGCTGGGCTCTGTTGCCAAATGAAATATCCAGGAAGGCAGGAAATGCATTAGGGAGGTCCTCAAAGCATCTCTTCAGAGGTCAAAGATGCCTACCGATTCAGCCATGTTTCTGTAGCACAGTGGTTATCACATTAGACTTAAAGGTTGTTGTATCGACTGAGAGAAGGTGAGGCCTGCAGATGCTGGAGTATGAGTTGAAAAGTATGGTGCTAGAAAAGCACAACATGTCAGGCAGCATCTGGTGGAGCAGGAGAATCGATGTTTCAGGCATTAGCCCTTCATCTGTTATAGTGCAGGGACGGTATCCCTACCTCTGAGTCACAAAATCCAGGTTCAAACTCCACCTACCCCAAAGGGGTGTCATAACAGGTTGATTACCATAATGACACTCAGAGTTGTGGGGAGACCGTGGCTTCTGCCTGACCAAAATGGAGTTTGTTAACTCAGGAAGGCACCGAACATATCAAGTGACTTTGTTGGGAGCAAAGTGGAAACTTTGAAAATCTCCACATCATCCATGTCACCTGCCCTTCTTGCAGTGGAGACTGCAGATCGTCATTGGATTCCTCAGCCATTTCAGATCCTGATGGCCTGTCTAAATTGAGATTTTATGATTGTTTAAAGCTTGACATTAACCCAGTCATCTTAAAATAAGCCATTTTTAAAATTTGGTATTTTGTGTTCATATGAAGGGCTAATTTTAGTTTCCATATTTAAGCAATTCCAGCAAATATACAATTTAAAATAATAACTAGTACTAATTTTCTCTATTAAAGCTCTCTCTCTCTTAAATAGTACCACTTTGGGAAGTTGGGATTTTTAGCAATTCAGTTTCTTCATTAACTTAATTACGACACAATTTCTGTTTCCTAAATGGTGTTTGATGTATGGTTGCAGCTTTTTATAATTTAAAAGATGCCTTGTCTTATACAATAGTGTTTGGCCAATATTTTGTAGCCTTTATAAAAGTTTGAGATGTTTGTTTCTAATATTTTATGGACAGAAGTTGTTTCTTTCATATTCAGTGTTTGTTCAGTCCAAAGAGGAATCACTTTGTCTCACAGTATTTAAGTTTTGATTTGGAAATAACAATCTTTCACATCATCGATGCAATAGATACAGTGAGATCTTCAATATTTATAATATGAGAGGAGACCTGTCAGTGGGTAATGGAAGATATGCATTATTAAAGAGCCTCCACATTCTAGCTGCGCTGTGCTGAGATGTGAAAGCGAAAATGGAATTGCCAGTCAAAGTAATATCTTCAATCTATCCCTAAGTTCTGGGGACTTCTGCACTGTTGAGAGTCCCTCACTGGTCAAGATGAAGAGCTGTCTCCATTAGTGCCACCCACCATTCACGTCAATGATGCCATCGATTCTTACTGAATTAACATATGATCACCATGGCTTTTGAGAGCATGTTAGCTCAGTTGTCTGAACAGCTGTTTTGTGATGCAGACTGATGCCTAAATAGCACAGGTTCAATTCCCGCACTGGCTGAGGTTATTCTGAAGATCCCTCCTTCTCAATCTTGCCTTTCACCTGAGGCATGGTGACCCTCTGGTTAAAACATTACCCTGATGTGATAGCAGCCTTATTGTCCTTTAGTGATTTTGTTTTGGAATTTTCAGAATGGCAATCAAATGTAATGATGGGTTCATTATGTTTGAAGCAATCAGAGGACTCCTAGTTTGTTGTGTAGATTGAGAAATAATTGTGGATTCATGAGATGTTTTTAAAATAATGCAACACAGCACAGTGTATTTGTATAATGTGTCTACAGACATTGTTGTAATCTAGATCTAATCTAATCTAATCAAATCGACTAAAATATGCAATATACTTTGCAGTAAATTATGTGCATATGCTTTATGAGTATGAGATACATCTGTGTCACTCTCTTTATATTCCTTGTATGTACATATATGGGGGTGGGATTGGGGGCTGCTCTGATTGCTGGTTCCCAATTTCAAGTTACCATCCAAATATTGCTTTACTAACATGTAATTCAGATAAATAATTCCATGCACTTTTATTACTGATGATTGCATTCCAATCTAAGTAAAACTTAAGAAATAGAAATTGAATTACAGACTCCTTGAGTAACTGAAGGCTATAAACCTTTGGATTCCTGACTTTTGGGGGAAGGGTATAATTAGGGAATTGGTGTAGACAGATATAAAAGCAAGCTTGAAGATAAATCAGCACTGTCTAATTTGGACATATGCTGGTTCCTACCCATTAGTTAAATCTTTTATCCATTTTATTTGAAACTGTTACAGACTCAGTTCCATCATTGGCCATAATCCTACTGCTCCTTGTCCCTTTGTTGTGTTTCCTGTGGCATTCAATATATTAACTAATTTCTTGACGAGTTCTAGCATGAATGCAATTCTGCAGGACTGGGGAATAACAGCAACAACTTATATTTATATAGCGTCTCTAGCAATCTAAAATGTTCCAAACTATTTCGGGGAGCAAAACCACAGAAGCCACTTCAGGGAATGAGGGCAAATGGCCAAACATTTGCTCTAGGTAAGTTTTATGGAGCATCTTAACTGGAGAAAGAGGACTTTCCAGAGCCTAAAGGCTTAGCACAGAAAGTATGATCATCAGTAGTAGAGCCATTAAAATCAGCGGTGTTCACCATGCTGGAATTAGGGAAGTTCATATGTCCTGAAGGCCAGGGAGAGATCAATGAGGGAGAGGTGACACCATGCAGACAGTACAAAACAAGGATGAGCATTTTAGAAATAGAGGTATTGCTTAACTGAGAGCCAGTTTAGGTCAGTTAACAAAGTTATGCTGCATGAATGCATGATAGTAAGAGTTTTGGATGACTTCAGATTTACCAATCTCAGAATGGGAGAGGCAGACCAGGAATATGTTGGAAGAGCCGAGTGTAGAGACAACAAGTGCAGTGTTGAAGGTTTTTACAAGAAGTGAACTGAGATAGAAGTGGAACTGTTTGATGTTGTGGAGATGGAAACAAGCAGTCACAGTGATGGCAAGGATTTGACATTGGAAGATCACTTTGGGGTCAAATATAACACCAGGTTGTCAGTCAACAATGAATAGGACGAGTTCAGAGGGATATGGGCCAACTGCTGGCAAATGGGACTGGGATTTCAGATATCTGGTTGGCATGGATGAGTTGGACCAAAGGGTCTGTTTCCGTTTGGACATCAAGCAGTCTATTTTCACTTCTGAATTGGAGTTTCTGTATCTGATCAAAGGCAATGTCTTCTTCTTCCCAATATACAAATTAAGAGTATTTCTGTTCATCCAGCATTGAATGTCAAACAAGCACCTGACGATTTTGAGTTGTGTAACAGCCATTTATGTTTAACAACTGATGCCCAGATTGTATTGTTGAAGAGCAGCATGTGACTGGGAGAAACAGCCAAAACAGTCCAACTGAGATATCACCAGTGTGACAAATTATGGGTTATTGGGGTAGTTTTAAGATATTATATGTAGTTTGGTTGTGTATGAATTCTAATGAATAAACAAGCAAGTGAATTAAGGCAGTACAGTTAATAGAAGTTATGTTGTAGGGCTAGGCTGCCTATAAACCAATGATGCATCTATTATACAGTGGACCAAGCAAAAATATTCCCACAAAATAAAATAGTTGTTCATTTTAGGTATTCGCAAACTCTTCGCAATACTAATTTGTTAAGGGGAACCCTTCATTTGTCCTGCTGTCAATAGATTTCTGTTTCCCAACCATTGAACATACTTTGTACAAAGGACCGACACAAGGCCTATTCATTTTTAGTCAGCATGAGCAGGAAGAAACTTTTCCCCTTGGTAAAGGGATCAGTACCTGGGAACATAGTTCATAGAATTCCAACAGTGTGGGAGCAGCCCAATTGGCCCATTGAGTCACACATTCAGCACACCGCCCCTCTGAAGAGCATCCCACCCAGACCCACTCCCTCTACCCTGTTCCTGTAATTCTGTATTTCCCATGGCTAACCCACATAACCTACACATCCCCGAACGCTACGGGCAATTTAGCATGGCCAGTCCACCTGACCTGCACATCTTTAGACTGTGGGAGGAAACCAGAGCACCCGGAGGAAACCCATGCAGATAGGGGGAGAATGTGCAGTCAGCCAAGGCTGGATTCGAACCCAGATCCCTGGCACTGTGAGGCAGCAGTGCTAACCACCGTGTCACCAAGCCACCCCATAGATTTACGACAAGGGGCAGAAGGTTTACAAGGGATGTGAGGTAAATGTTTTTAGCACAGAGAACATTGGGTATCTGGAACCTACTCTCTGTAAAGGTGGTAAAGGCAGAAATCAATGAATACATATTCAATTGTGCATTTTCAGTGCCTAGGCATGCAAGGCCAAGTGCTAGAAAATGGGATTAGAATAGTTAAGTGGTTATTTTTTTGGCTGGTACAGACTCAATGGGAGGAATGGCCTTTTCCGTGCTGTTGATTTCTATAATTCTATGTAAAAGTAAAAGTTGTTCCCAACTCCCAGAGTCTATTTCAGAGGTTCCCAATCTGTGAATCATGACCCCACTGCAGTCATAATGCAGAATTTTGACGAGCTTTGAGGGAGTAATGGTTGCTGTAGAACTAAGTTTTGATGCCCCTTTAAATGTCCATGGTTTTCTTTTTGTTTAATAGTCAGTCCTCTAAGGCCTGATTGCTTCTACAACTATAGTCACCTTTAAAAATGTATGTAACAACATTTTTAAAAAGTGGCCCAAAAATAATGTGCTGGAGAAACTCAACAGGTCTGGCAACATCTATAGAAAGGAAAGAGTTAATGTTTGAGTCTGGTGACTGTTAGCACTGCTACCTCACAGCACCAGGGACCTGGTTTTGATACGTCTGTCTGCGTGTGTTTCCTCTGGGTGCTCTGATTTCCCCTCTCAGTCCAAAAATGTGCAGGTTAGGTGGATTGGCCATGCTGAAGTGCCCACAGTGTCCAAGGATGTGTGGGTTAGGTGGGTTAGCTATGGTGAATGAGGGCTTCGAGGGGTAGTGTAGGGGAGTGGGTCTGGGTGGGATACTCTTCAGCAGTTGGGCTGAATGGACTGTAGAAATTCTATCATTCAATAAATGCAATAAAAAGTTAACCACAAATGATTGTCATTTTTAAAAAATCCCTCTTATCTGTTCTCTGAGCAATTAGC
This sequence comes from Chiloscyllium punctatum, assembly GCF_047496795.1. NCBI lineage: Eukaryota > Metazoa > Chordata > Chondrichthyes > Orectolobiformes > Hemiscylliidae > Chiloscyllium > Chiloscyllium punctatum. The sequence goes on from NC_092786.1 coordinate 19,032,048, forward strand.
ATTGGACTGTAAATATGAGCAATGCCAGATCTTGTAAATGGATTTTGAAATTTTCGATAACATGTGGAAAGAAGTTTGACCTCAACAAAAACTAAAGGGCTGCGGATGTTGGAAACCTGAAAGCAAAACAGAAATTGGTGGAAAAAAATGCAAATTGCATAAATCAGGTCACTGATTTATTCTGATTTAATTATATACCGTGCACAAAGCAGATCATCCCCCAAAATTGCAGGTAACTTGAAACTATTTTTCAAAATTCTGTGCTAAGCTTTAAATTCTAGCTTTGCTTCTTTAGACCAAGTAGTTGTTATTTTCAAACGTGATTGACCAAAGTGGTCTTCAAGTTCCATTTTGAGTAAAGGTCATTGCCTCCCCATCTTGGGCTTCAGGATATCGGTTGATCTTTTCACAGAAGATTTGAAGTTAATGCTGTTGCCTCCAACTTTGATATAGCAAACTGAGACAGGGCAGAGACCTGTGTAACACTAGATTTCCCTCTTTCTGGAATGTGGGTATCGTTAACATGTCCCTGTTCTCGAGGCCAGACAAGTAGTGTGCTGCTTGGAATGACCACAAAGGAGGCCATTGTTTGTTGTGTCATGTGACGGCTCTTCCAAGGATTAGATTAGATTAGATTAGATTACTTACAGTGTGGAAACAGGCCCTTCGGCCCAACAAGTCCACACCGCCCCGCCGAAGCGCGACCCACCCATACCCCTACATCTACCCCTTACCTAACACTACGGGCAATTTAGCATGGCCAATTCACCTGACCTGCACATCTTTGGACTGTGGGAGGAAACTGGAACACCCGGAGGAAACCCACGCAGACACGGGGAGAACGTGCAAACTCCACACAGTCAGTCGCCTGAGGCGGACATTGAACCCGGGTCTCTGGCGCTGTGAGGCAGCAGTGCTAACCACTATGCCACCGTGCCACCCACTGGATCTCTCCAGTTTAGCTCCAAATGATCCCAGCTTCCCCTTCACCCTCCTGCAAATCTCTGTCAGGATGCTCCTCCAGAAGCAATGGCTGACTGTATCTGGATTGGGGTTTCCAAACTGAATGGTGCTCCAAGAGGACCTAAGATGCACATTATTTTTATCCAAAATAAAACTCAAATGTGTCAGGGCAAAAGCAGGAGATTAGCACTTAGTAATGTTGCTCCTTTAACAAGCCAGTGCAGATATGATGGGTCAACTGGCCTTCTGGGCTGTAACAATTCTGTAATTCTGAAGGCAAAACTTTCACCAAAGGTAGTCTGCTTCAATAACATCCTGTATTCATAATGGTGGAGGCAAGACATAACAAGGAGTAGAAGGCACCAGTGAGAGTAGTTTATAGACAATAGACAATAGACAATAGATGCAGGAGTAGGCCATTCTGCCCTTCGAGCCTGCACCGCCATTCAATATGATCATGGCTGATCATTCCTAATCAGTATCCTGTTCCAGCCTTATCTCCATACCCCTTGACTCCACTATCTTTAAGAGCTCTATCCAATTCTTTCTTAAATGAATCCAGAGACTGGGCCTCCACTGCCCTCTGGGGCAGAGCATTCCACACAGCCACCACTCTCTGGGTGAAGTAGTTTCTCCTCATCTCTGTCCTAAATGGTCTACCCCGTATTTTTAAGTTGTGTCCTCTGGTTCGGCATTCCCCCATCAACGGAAATATGTTCCCTCCTGCCAGAGTGTCCAGTCCTTTCATAATCCTATACGTTTCAATCAAATCCCCTCTCAGTCTTCTAAACTCAAGGGTATACAAGCCCAGTCGCTTCAGTCTTTCCGTGTAAGGCAATCCTGCCATTCCAGGAATTGACCTCGTGAACCTACGCTGCACTCCCTCAATAGCCAGAATGTCTTTCCTCAAATTTGGAGACCAGAACTGTACACAGTACTCCAGGTGTGGTCTCACCAGGGCCCTGTACAGCTGCAGAAGCACCTCTTTGCTTCTATACTCAATCCCTCTTGTCATGAAGGCCAGCATGCTATTAGCCTTCTTCACGACCTGCTGTACCTGCATGCTTGCCTTCATTGACTGGTGGACAAGAACACCCAGATCTCTCTGAACAGCCCCTTTACCTAATTTGATACCATTGAGGTAGTAATCTGCCTTCCTGTTCTTGCCACCAAAGTGGATAACCAGACATTTATCTACATTAAACTGCATCTGCCATGCATCTGCCCACTCACCTAACTTGTCCAGGTCACCCTGTAATCCCCTAACATCCTCATCACATTTCACCCTACCACCTAGCTTTGTGTCATCAGCAAATTTGCTAATGTTATTGCTGATACCATCTTCTATATCATTTACATATATTGTAAAAAGCTGCGGTCCCAGCACGGATCCCTGCGGTACCCCACTGGTCACTGCCTGCCATTCCGAAATGGAGCCGTTAATCACTACCCTTTGTTTCCTATTAGCCAACCAATTCTCTATCCAATCTAGTACTTTGCCCCCAATCCCATGCACCCTAATTTTACTCACTAACCTCTTGTGTGGGACTTTATCAAAAGCTTTCTGAAAGTCCAGGTACACTACATCCACTGGATCTCCCTCGTCCATCTTCCGAGTTACATCCCCAAAAAATTCAAGAAGATTAGTCAAGCATGATTTCCCCTTCATAAATCCATGCTGACTCTGTCCTATCCTGTTACTATTATCCAGATGTGCCGTAATTTCATCCTTTATAATAGACTCCAGCATCTTTCCCACCACTGAGGTCAGACTAACTGGTCTATAATTTCCTGCTTTCTCCCGCCCACCCTTCTTAAAAAGTGGCACAACATTAGCCGCCCTCCAATCCTCAGGAACCGACCCCGATTCTATTGAACTCTGGAAAATAATCACCAGCGCATCCACGATTTCCCGAGCCACCTCCTTCAGTACCCTGGGATGCAGGCCATCAGGTCCCAGAGACTTATCAACCTTCAGACCTAACAGTCTCTCCAACACCAAATCCTGGCAAATAGAAATTCCCTTAAGTTCGGGTCCTTCAGCCACTGTTACCTCAGGGAGATTGCTTGTGTCTTCCCCAGTGAACACAGATCTGAAGTACCCATTTAATTCCTCTGCCATTTCTTCGTTCCCAGTAATATATTCCCCTGCTTCTGTCTTCAAGGGCCCAATTTTTGTCCTAACCATTTTTTTGCCTTGGACATACCTAAAAAAGCTTTTACTATCCTCCTTTATATTCTTGGCCAGTTTACCTTCGTACCTCATTTTTTCTCTGCGTATTTCCTTCTTACTAATCCTCTGTTGTTCTTTAAAAGCTTCCCAGTCCTCCGTTTTCCCGCTTATCTTCGCTAAGTTATACTTTTTCTCTTTTAACCTTATATGTTTCTTTACTTCCCTCGTCAGCCACGGCCGCCCATGTCTCCTCCTGGGATCTTTCTTCCTTTTAGGAATGAACTGATCCTGCATCTTCTGCATCATACACAGAAATATCCGCCATTGTTCCTCCACGGTCTTCCCTGTTAAGGTATTGAACCATTGAACTTTGGCCAGTTGCTCCCTCATAGCTCCATATTTCCCTTTATTCAACTGAAATATTGTCACTTCAGATTGTACCCACTCCCTCTCAAATTGCAGATTGAAGCTTTGTAGGTCTCTTAACACGATCCATACTTAAAATCATATAATACAGAAGAGGCCCTTCAGTCCGTTGAGTCTAATTATAGACCAGTATAGGTACTATACTAGTGTGACTTTCCCACACTAGTCCAAAAGCCTTGAATGTTATGACACTTCAAGTGATCATCTAAGTACTTTTTGCAGGTTGAGGTTTTCAGCCTCAACTACCCTCCCAAGCAATGCATTATAGACCTCTGTAAGGCAAACAATAAATCAATACCTAACGAGGGTAGATGAAAGAAGCAGTGCATTAATCATGGGTGACTTTAATCTCCATGTAGTTTGGGGCAATCAAATCAGCAGAAGTAGCACTTGCTGACTAACATTTTGTGATTCTTGTATTAGGAATAAAGGACAGCAAGATAGCCTTAGCAGGTTTCAGAATTATCAGATCAATTATATGTATATAGAAATACAAACCAACATTGATGTGTTCTTTGACTGTGAAGCAATTTGAGATGTCCCATGAAGCAGTGGTCCTATGTAGTGCAGTGCTCAAAGTCCTTGACTTTAAACCCAGAATCATCTGACTCAAAATTCAGAGTGTAGTCAACATAGCCATAAAAATGACATACAGCAGCAAAAATGCTAATAACAAACTGTGAAGTGACTTCTTAAGAAGTAACTGGTGAAAATTGGAATTTCTTTTTGGAAAACTTCACAAGATATTTCATAGATACATTTCAACTTTTTCTGTCATAAAATAGCAACTATAATACCCTTAATGTAATCTTAGTAGTTTGTTTGTCTTTATTTGTTTAATATGCAAGTTAAATTTCTCTTACGAGTTGGAATTTTATGAATTGCCAGATTTTTGAGGTGAGCAGACTTTTTGTGCTTTAAGCACTCTTATTGAGAAATTTATTTTGATGGGAGGGAAGATCAGACAGTTGAGCAGTGAGCTCGATGCCATATAGCTTTGCATCTTCTGATATAATGTCTGTAGAAGTCTAAGGTGACCAAGGATTGAATTTGCTTATCTTGTCTCCAATAATCTGGCCTGCCCACCCATTGAAGGAAGATCCGTGCAAGTCTGCTAACATCTTAAAAATTATCCTCAGCTTTTGTAGTCCTCTAGAATTTATATCTGTTTGGGAGAGAGAAAGTTTTTTTCAGTAATTATTTTATCAAATATTGATTTATGAAGTTGTATAATATTTTCAATTTCTAGCCTAACTAATAGGGAAATGGGATTATGTAACTAATTTGACCAAAGGTGCTTTGTACATTATTCATATAAAATGTTACCAAACGTATAATTATATCATCTGAAAACCAGTGAGCTACATACTTTAGTTGCAAAATAATCTCTTGGAGGGGCATTGAATGTGAGGAATATTTGGGAATATTAAATAATGCTGAAGACTGTGATGCAGTCATTAAACAAAAGCAATGAAGAAAGGAAAGAAAATGCCACAGCATTTGTTGAAAATGCATGTTACATCACAGTCACACATTATCTTGCCAATGAAAGTGACCTAAGAATGTGTTGATGAATTAATGTACCCTTTAGCCCAGTTACGAATAGTGAACAACTCCAATCATTCTACTGTTAATAAAAAAAAAGACTAACAAAGGATACTGAGGCCGGCAAACATGATTTTTCTATGCCTCTGTCTAAAATGGAAGGAGGTAAAGTTGAGATTGCTTATTTTAGGAGCAATAAAATGCCGTCTCAGGATTCTGATGAACATTTGACAAAGTTAATCCAATCAAATTGTCCATCACAGCAAGTAGATTACTCCTTGTCTTTATCAATTTTCACAAAAAAAATTCTGCTGCTATTTGAAACATAGCCATTGTCACAGGCAAATAGGGAGCCAATTCATGGGATCATCAACAGCACGTAAGATGAAAGACCAGCTGACTGAAAAGTTGAGCAACTGACTGGATAAATACTGCATTCACCTGCAAAGCAGGTCAGATGTTATTTAATGGCTCATCTGAACAATGAAGCGTTCACTCAACACTGCACTCAGGGAACCATCTACAATTATGTCTATGAATCCTGGAATGGTGTTTGAACCAGCTGGCTACTTGTTGGACAAGAATGTACATGAGAAGTCAGGTATGCTTATTTAAGTATACAAAGGGCAAATAACCACAGCACCTTAATTAATGTAAGTCATGTAAACAAGTTTGAGACACGTAGGGGCATTTTTGGAGGCAGAAGGGATTCTAGATCATGGAGAGAAGTAAACTTGCTGGTCTTTTTGGTTACTTTATGAAATTGATAATGCAGAGTGGAATCTTGTGCTTCTGGAGTTAGAAAAGGTAGTTAGAGTGGTGGTGGTGTGATAAAAGATGGTCTTTTTTTAATACCACAAAACACATTTTCTTAACCAGGCCAATTCACTTGGTATGTATTACAGCTAGTTGCAATGAAGTGCACTGTAACATTCATTGCCATGGTAATCACTCGTTGTGATATTTTAAGACTTCATGGAAATATTAATATAGATTTGCTGTCAGATTGTCCTGTGAAATTACATGGAATTATGATGAGAGAATTGCAAAAGCTTATTTTGCATAAAATCTACCGATCAGGAGGTTTAGCAGAACTGTAATGTCATTGATACAAGCACAGAAGATGTCACAGAAACTCAGCAGGTCTGGCAGCATCTTTGGAGAAAAACAGAGTTAATGTTTTAAGTAAAACCCGGAAGAACTGCGGATGCTGTAAATCAGGATAAAAACAGAAATTGTTGGAAAAGCTCAGCAGGTCTGGCATCATCTGTGAAGAGAAATTAGAGTTAACTTTTTGGGTCAAGTGGCCCTTCTTCAGAACTGTTTAAAGTCCTCCATATCAAAACTGGGTTCCAAAACTAGTTGTGAAGAAGAATCAAACTGAACTCACTGTCAACTGTTTTTCCACAGATGCTCTCAGTTTCTCCACTTTTTTTTTAAGACATCCACCATCCACAGTATTTTGTCTTTATGCAAAATTATTTGCATTGGAAAAAGTGCTCTTTACTTCTGGGTAACTCTTTAGGGTCAAAGCATTTTCCAAAAATGCATAAAGTATAGGCTGTTCTGCTATAACGCGTGTTTTGTTAACACAAATTCGCTATAACCTGATTGACAAATTGGAGAAACTTTCTAAAGCGCAAACATTTAAAGCTTGGATTGGTTATAATGAAATTCCAGCCCCGTTATTTTAAATGTTGCTGCTATTACAAGATTTTCTTATAACACGGAGATTGCACAAGAACAGGACCACCATGTTGTGCCAGGATTGACTGTCTCTATTTTATATTTTGTATACAAATACTTGTTGCTTTCATAACTTTGAGTCACAATTGAGCTGCAGCAGTTTGATAACTATGTGTGAGATGGTTTTGAGTTGATGCACAAAGATTATAATATTATCTTATTTGGTGTCTGAGTACAGATGTCGCTGGTAAGGTATTATTTGTTGTCTTGAGGTAGTAATGATGGTTACATTATGTGCTATAAATGTTATTTATCCATGTAATCCTCGTTCCACCTTTATCTAATACCGAGTACATACATCTTATTCCATTCTTCCACAACCACTTATTCAATATCACCTTACACGCATTTATATTTTCCCACAAGTAATTGTGATAGTCAGTTCTACATCCTAACTATTGTCTGAATTAAAAGATTCTCCTCAACCTTATTGGATTCATTTGTGACCCCTCTTTTTGTGGCTTCTAGTTTTGATTCTCTCACAAACAGAAACAATAGGCGGGATCTTCTGGTGCCCATTTAGTTGGAGATCGGACTTTTGTTTTGAGGAGTTTGTGAACTGGTCGCCTCAACAATGTGCTGTTCTAAGAAACGATGTCAACAACATCCAAAGAACTCCTCATTGAGGCTACCTTTGCCCATCTGAGTTTACCAATCTATATGTAGCTTAGAATTCTCCATGTCTATTGCTTACCTTTCTGACAAGCTCCCTCTTGCTTTTGTACTATGTGGTTACTGTTAGTGGGCTTGCACACCACTCCCACAAGTTACTTCTAGCTTTTATCAGTTTTCTGCACAAACTGCTTCAGAATCCTGATTTCCTGCAATAAAATCATCCCCCTCTGTTGTATTAATACCATAATTAATTAAGAGCCTCCCATCCACCTTTTTCTAGCTCTCTGTTCTTCCTAAATGCTTTGTATACTTCAATGTTCAGTTCTCAATCGACACCATCCTGCAATTTGGAGTGGCACAGTAGTTCAGTCATTTCCCCCTTCCTTTGTAGCATCTTCCAACATTTTATTCCTTGTCCCTACTATTTAGTTTAAAGCTCTCTCTAGTTCCCTCAGTATGCAACTTACTAGAACGCTGGCTCCAGCATCGTTCAGGTGGACAATGCCCCATTGGTGCAGATCCCACCCTCCCTGATACCAGGGCCAGTAGCCCACAAACTGGAACAGCTTCCCACACCAACCTTTGAAGCACACATCATTTCTCTAACTTCATTTGCTCTGTGCTAATTTGTTCATATCTCATGCCTCCCTGGGTGTCATGTTGGCTTCTTGGTAAGCACTGCTGCCTCACTGTGCCGGAGACTTGGGTTCGATTCCAGCCTCGGATGACTGTCTGTGTGGAGTTTGCACATTCTCCCTGTGTCTGCGTGGGTTTCCTTCGGGTGCTTCAGTTTCCTCCCACAATCAAAGATGTGCAGGTTAGATGGATTGGCCATGGAAAATTGCCCTATAGTGTCCAGGGATGTACAGGTTAGGTAAATTAGCAATGGCAAATGCAGGGTTATAGGGATATGGCTGGGGTGGAATGCGGTTTGGAGTGTCGGTGGACTAGATGGGCTGAATAGCTTTCTTCCACACTGAAAAGATTCTCAAATTCTAATATCCCAGAGATAATTAACTGTGAGGTTCTGCTTTTTGAGTTAGTGCTTCCTCCTTCTTCCTGCTTATTTCGATACTTACATGGATCATGGTGACTGGATCTCTTCCACCGTCCCCCACCAACCTCACTACAAAGTCTTCTCCAGCCCTGAGCAGAAGTCCCAAACTCTGACAGCAGTCGCCTACACAGGCAACTCAATTCGCATTCTTTGCTGAAAAAAACCATGCCAATCCTCCTCACTGTCCCCTACATTCCTTTTTGCTTCCACCCAGTTGAATAGCTTCCTAGAGCACAATTCCGTGGTCAGTCCATTGACCTGCCCTCCACTCTACACCCCTTACTCTCAACCAAACAAAGGTTCTCAGACCTGCTGCCTATTTGCAAAGATTGGTGTTGCTCCGTCTCCGGGATCCTCATATTTGACTCTGTCAGAGTTGCATCCCACTGAACGACTGCTGATCGAATCGTGAGGGGTATGCCTACATTCTGGGGAGAAGAAAATGCCATTCCCTCACCCCAAGGAGTTAGTGTGTGCTGCTCAGCATCCCATTAATTACCTCTGTGCAAGGTCCTTGAGTAACATTTAGCACAGAGTTTGGTGTACTGGATCACTCTAGTACCTAGGACTTCACACACCCCCCCGCCCCCCACCTTTTCTGCTATTATGTCCTAATTTATATGTTTTGTCAATTAATTTATAGTTAATCACCAAGCTCTCTCACTTACCAAACTCTCAGTTTGCACTGTTAGAGTGCGCAAAAGATGATTAGAAAATAAAACTAAAGAAATGAATATAAAACTTGAAACTAAGATGAAACATTGTTATTGCTGCAGAATATTTATATGTTTTAAATGCTGACCCCGTCTCCAGGGCTAGAAGGCACAGCTAAGTCAGCTTCAAGGGTTAAAACTAATGACTTCATTATGGACACTCCTTAGAAACTTCTGAGTAACCATGTCTAAAGGGAATGATTTTCGACATACTGAAAGGTAATGCAGAGCTGAAACACATGACTTGAAATAGAATAAATAAAAGAGGAATTTAATGACATGTTATTGGACAGAATTCTACCACATTCAATGTAAACACAAGTGTGATAGGTGAAGCATTGCACTCTTATGTGTTAATTTGTCTTTACAGCATGCAGACTTCATATCTTCATATGTATCTGAAAAACAGCCAAATATAACCCATTGAAAATTAATACAAGAAAGGAAAATTCTGGAAGGACTGTGCATTAATGAAGTTTAGAAGGAAGTACTAATTAAATGACCTAAATTTAAATTTGTTCACTTAGTAACACCAAGTGCTGCAGTGATGTTTGCTGCAGTGATGGCAAGATGCAAATCAATTTTCACTTTTTAAGTGTTAGAATTTTTAGCTGTAACTAAATGCTTGAGACCATAATGGATATTTCAGCCTGCAGTGTCTGGTCTTGTAAAGAAATCATGAGTGTGATTGGAAAAGGTCAATTATACCTAATTGACCTGGGAGAGGTATGTTCTCTGTGCACGTACAAACAAGACAATAAACGATGAGTAGCAGTATGTAGAATATGCCTGAAGAATTGCCAGTTTCACAGTGGTAGGTGGCAATTCCTTCCTTTCCTCATGGCACTAGCATTCTCACATGAATGGCATCTTACTCCTTTGGGCTCGCTGTCTGAACATATTGAATGGCAAAAGTTGCTACATTTATGTGGCAGGCACAAAGGTCTTGTTTTGCTAATGGCTTTAAGCATGGAACTCTCCGCTTATCTTGAAAATTGCTTCAAAGAATCTGACAATTGCCCTGTCCTGGTTTCCTCCTTTCCTAGCAGCAGGTTAAATCTGCCGCCGAGTAAAGGGGCTGTCTGAGAGATAGCAGCAGGAGTGTTGGCAAACAGACAATCACCATGAACTATTCACAGACCACACCACAAAGTTAAAAGCATTGACTTTTATTTCTTCACCTTTTTTGTTTTAAATTTATAAATTGTGAAACATATTGGTCAGAATACCACAGATGCAAAAATAAAGGTGATTTTGTTTCATCATCATGGAAATCCACCTGGTATGGTTGGAGAGACTGGGTTTGTTTTCATTGGGAGGCAGGAGCTGAAGGGTGACCTAACAGAAGTTTATAAGATTGTGAATGACGTGGATGGAGTGGAAAGTATGAGGCTGTTTTCCCAGGGTGGAGGGCTCAATTACTAGGGAACATAGGTTGAAGGTGTGGGGGAGGGGAGGTATTGGGGGGGAATGTTTAAAAGAGATGTGTGAGGCACGCTTTTCACACAAAGGATTGTGAGTGCTTGGAACACGCTGTCAGAGGAGGTGGTGGAAGCAGACGCAGTAGTAGCATTCAAGAAACACCTGGATGAACAGGAAGGGAATAGAGGGATATGGGCACTGTAAGTGCAGACAGTTTCAGCATGAAAGGGTAAAATGTGACGGCGCAAGCTTGGAGGGCCGAACGGCCTGTTCCTGTGCTGTATTGTTCTGACATTCCACAAACATAAATAAAGCCTTTCAGGGTCGGTGAGGGCATTTAGCAGTAATTATGAAGTTTGTGCACCCTTAACTTCATTCAACAAGGTGCAAAAGGTTTTTTAGGGTAAGTTCTGGGCCCTTTTGTGGTGCACTGGTAGTCTCTCTAACCCTGAACCGAGAGACCTGGGTTCAAGTCTGTGTTCCAGAGCTGTATATTAACATCTCTGAATAGGTTGATTGGAAAAATATGTGAAATAAAACAAATTGAGTGCAAGTCTTCATCAATTAAATTGATTTTCGTTGATTGCAGTCTGGAGGTGCTTTTACACATACTCTCTCAGCAGAAATGTGGAATCACTGATGCATTTTCAGATTTCCATGTTACTTGGTGAATGTACAGACCCCAGAAGTTACAATCTGTCTTAATGGTGTAATGACAGTAAACACAAAGTTTTATCTTCCTTGTGAAGGCAGAATCCAGGCTGAGCTACACTTGCCTCCGAAAGTTAAGGCTTCTGATTTCAAATCGATTAACCCTTTTCAATAACATGAACATAATGAGTATTAATTGTTGCCAATCAGCCTGTTCAACACTGAAAATGTGAATTGGTGAGAGCCAGCTGTTATTCCTATTTCTGAGAAAAGGAGGCAAAGATGATTCAGGAAACTGCAAGACAGTGAGGTTGTAAAGAATTCCTATTTAAAGATAGGTCCATGGGTTGGAATGGAATTTTGCTTTTGAAAAGCCATTGAAAAACTGATGTGAGGAAGAGACAATATTTCAGGTGCACTTTAATTTCAGTAAAGCCTATGATGCAGTTTGCTGGGAAGATTGGTACTGAAAATAAAGAAGACATTGATAGAGTCATACAGCATGGAAACAGACCCTTCAGTCCATGCTGAACGTAATCCCAAGCTAAGCAGTGGAAATATTTTACAATTCATGTCTCAATTTGGTGACGATTGGAGGCTAGAGGGTTATTGTTTTCAAATTGGTGGAATTCAACTAGTGAGGTCCGACAGAAGCTTTTCTTGAAATTTTTTTTTGTTCAATATCATGGATTATCTCAAGCTATCTCCCACAAGTGCAATGTCTAATTTGCAAGCTTTCCATACAATTTCAGATTTGTTATTTTTTAATGTTTCACAGGAATTATTGCAATAATTACTGCTCTGCCATTCGCAGTCCAGTGTTCCTGGGAAAGTAATGATTTTAGCAGATGAATGTAATTGGTGTTAATTAAATGCATGGTTCTGCTGTGCTGCATTTCTGTAACATGATGTTGTCGAGTGCAAAGATGAGTCATTCTCTTTCAAAGACACAGATGTTTCTGTCTTGGTATCTTTGCATTATTCACGTATTGTTTTTATTATTGCACAGCTTTTGGTTAAGTGGCTTTCTGATACAGTGGATTTTTTTAACCCCATTTAAGAACATTTTAATAATCCTTTCAAAATCTCTGACAATAATATGTATTTTGAATTTTTCCTTTGTCAATTTAGTGAGCAGTTTTAAAGAAGAAAGCAAGCTCACAAATAAGAATAGTGACTTTGTCACCAAACATTACTAACTACACCTTTTACAAAACAATGATGATGAAATTTGAAACTATGAACACAGCTGCCACAATAATGTGCAAACTATTAATTATAGGTAAGATATAAATAAGATCTGTTCATAGTTCTGCTTCTATTATGTTTCTTTCACTATCTTCAACATATAGATCATTTGGTCACAGGGGATGTGCACCTATTTGGGCTTTTGTTAATCCTGTACATTACGGATATAGGTTTGATCGCTGAGCTGGAAGGTTCATTTCCAGACATTGTGTGGGTTGGTGATGTCATTTCCTGTGGTGATGTCATTTCCTATTCTTTTTCTCAGGGGATGGTAGATGGGGTCTAACTCTATCAACAAACACATGGAGTTAGACCATGTGTTTGTTGATAGAGTTAGACCCCAACTACCACCCCCTGAGAAAAAGAACAGGAAATGACATCACCAACCAAAGCAATCCAAACATATAAATAGCAAGCAGAAATCACCAGCAGTGCTTCGCCTGGAGGCCCACTGAAGATGTTACCTAGAAGGGTGACGAAACGTCTGGAAACGAACCTTCCAGTTCAGCAAGCACACTTCAATCTGAGCTACAAATCTCCTCAAAACTCCCTGCATATTTTATTCAATCTCATCACCAATACCTTTCTTCAAGTTTTATATCAACTCTTGAGTAGATTTCTCCAGCATCTTTGCTTGCTTTTCATCCTTTTATTCATCTAATTTAGAGTCATAGAATCGTAGAGATGTACAGCATGGAAATAGACACTTCAGTCCAACCCATCCACATGGAACAGATATCCCAACCCAATCTAGTCCCACCTGCCAGCACCCAGCCCATATCCCTCCAAACCCTTCCTATTCATATACCCATCCAAATGCCTCCTAAATGTTGTAATTATACCAGCCTCCACCACTTCCTCTGGCAGCTCATTCCATATATGTACCACCCTCTGTGTGAAAACGTTGCCCCGTAGGTCTCATTTATATCTTTCCCCTCTCACCCTAAACCTATGCCCTCTACTTCTGGACTCCCTGACCCCAGGGAAAAGACTGTGCCTATTTACCCTATCCATGCCCCTCATAATTTTGTAAACCTCTATACGGTCACCCCTCAGCCTCCGACACTCCAGAGAAAACAACCCCAGCCTATTCAGCCTCTCCCTATAACTCACATTCTCCAACCCTAGCAACATTCTTGTAAATCTTTTTTGAATCCTTTCAAGTTGCACAACATCTTTCTGATAGGATGGAGGCCAGAATTGCATGCAATATTCCAACAGTGGCCTAACCAATGTCCTGTACAGCTGCATCATGACCTCCCAACTCCTGTACTCAATACTCTGACCAATAAAGGAAAGTATACCAAACACCACCTTCACTATCCTATCTACCTGTGATTCCACTTTCAATGAGCTATGAACCTGCACTCCAAGGTCTCTTTGTTCAGCAACGCTCCCTAGGACGTTACCATTATGTGTAAAAGTCCTGCTAAGATTTGCTTTCCCAAAATGCAGCACCTCGCATTAATTTGAATTAAACTCCATCTGCTACTTCTCAGCCCATTGGCCCATCTGGTCAAGATCCTGTTGTAATCTGAGGTAACCCTCTTCGCTGTCCACTACACCTCCAATTTTGGTGTCATCTGCAAACTTACTAGCTATACCTCTTATGCTCGCATGCAAATCATTTATGTAAATGACAAAAAGTAGAGGACCCAGCACCGATCCTTGTGGCACTCCATTGGTCACAGGCCTCCAGTCTGAAAAACAACCCTCCACCACCACCCTCTGTCTTCTACCTTTGAGCCAGTTCTGTATCCAGATGGCTAGTTCTCCCTGTATTCAATGAGATCTAACCTTGCTAATCAGTCTCCCATGGGGAACCTTGTCGAACGCCTTACTGAAGTCCATATAGATCACATCTACTGCTCTGCCCTCACCAATCCTCTTTGTTAATTCCTCAAAAAACTTAATCAAGTTGGTGAGACATGCTTTCCTACGCACAAAGCCATGCTGACTATCCCTAATCGATCCTTGCCTTTCCAAATACATGTGCATCCTGTCCCTCAGGATTCCCTCTAACGACTTGCCCACCATCAACGTCAGGCTCACTAGTCTGTAGTTCCCTGGCTTGTCCTTACCACCCTTCTTAAACAGTGGCACCACTCTAGCCAACCTCCAGTCTTCCGGCACCTCACCTGTGTCCATCAATGATACAAATATCTCAGCCAGAGCCCAGCAATCACTTCTCCAGCTTCCCACAGAGTTCTAGAGTCCACCTGATAAGGTCCTGGGGATTTATTCACTTTTATGCATTTCAAGACATCCAGCACTTCCTCCTCTGTAATATGGACATTTCACAAGATGTCACCGTCTATTTCCCTACAGTCTATATCTTCGATATCCTTTTCCACAATAAATACTGATGCAAAATACTCATTTAGTATCTCCCCCATTTTCTGCGGCTCCACATAAAGGCTGCCTTGCTGATCGTTGAGGGGCCTTATTCTCTCCCTAGTTACCCTTTCATCTTTAACGTATTTGTAAAAACCCTTTGAATTCTCCTTAATTCTATTTGCCAAAGCTATCTCATGTCCCCTTTTTGCCATCCTGATTTCCCTCTTAGGTATATTCCTACTTTCTTTATACTCTTCTAAGGATTCACTCGATCTATCCTGTCTGTACCTTATATACGCTTCCTTCTTTTTCTTAACCAAACCCTCAATTTCTTTTGTCATCCAGCATTCCCTATTCCTACATTGAATCCTATTTACCCGTTGTCCCAGTCCTTGCTCCCCTTTTACCATCATTTTGAATTTAAATTGCTATCCTCATCATTACATTTCTCCACTAATGTGACACTAGAACCATTTCTCCCCTCACATTCCCTCCATTTGCATAAATTCACCAAAGTTGACTGAGTCCTCAGCTACTTTGGCCCTTTTCCTAAGAATACACTACCTGAGTGTACACTGTTACTGCCTAATTTTATTTTTAAACATTTTTAAAAAATTATTAATCTCTGTTTTTCATCTCTCTTTTGAAATAAGGCTCAGCTACCTTCCTAACCCTCCAACCTTGAAGCAGCATTTGTTTGTTGACCTGTTTTCCCCCCTCATGCAACCACCTTGAAAACGCTTCTGATATTTTCTGTATTAAAGGTGCTTTGTCGATGCAGGTTGCTGCTAGTTTTCAGGAACATTAGAAAATCAATGATTGCTGTTAGTTAGGGCTATAGGACTTTGTGCCGGTAAAGACACAAGTTATAGTTCCTGATTAACCTTTGCTGATTAATGTCGACAAGAGGAAAACTGACAAAGTGTACTGAAAAAATTCAGCTGGAAAGCAAAAGCTCACTTGTAGTGCCAGGATGGGAGTCAGAGGTAGCCGTAAGGCTAATATAAATGTGTCCGATCGTGTGGAGATGCTGGAGTTGGACTGGGTGGACACAGTCAAAAATACCAGGTTACAACCCAGAATGCTTGCAATTTAAAATAAACCTGTTGGACTATAACTTGGTGTTGTTTGATTTTTGACCTCAGATCATGTTGTAATGGGGACACGGTAGGTTTCTAGAGAAGGACAGGTTAGCTCTGTAAGTTCATCTGGCCATACAACCTTCAGATTTGCATCTTCCAATTTTGGCCTCTTGTGCTAGCACCTGCTGTCATGTCATCCCTCTGTAAACCTCACTGCTTTCACCTCCTCTCTCCTTTAAGAGACTCCTTAAAATCTACCTCTTTGATCAAGCCTTTGGCCATTTATCTGATTATCCCATGGATTGGTGTCAAAATTTTTCCCGATTACACTCTTGTGAAGGATCTCAGGAAATTTTAATGTTAAAAGCATTGTGTAATGCATGATCAATGCTCAGACGAAAATTAGTCCCATCAATAGAATAAACATCTAAATATTATTTTACATATTTTCTTGAAGACGGTTTTCAGATGCTATTCGCTTTTCAGAGTACGGCAATCATTCAATCCTGAAGAAGGGCTTATGCTCGAAACGTCGATTCTCCTTCTCCTTAGATGCTGCCTGACCTGCTGCGCTTTTCCAGCAACACATTTTTAAGTGGCAATCATTCAATGTCTACATTAGGTACGCCTCTTTATTTCCTGGGAGCAATCCTTCAAAAATTTCCTGCTGCACCTCCGAGACCACTAAGTTGCTGCCTGATGATCTGTATGTGACTTGACATTTAGTGCATGTGGGATGTCAGGAGCTGTGATTCCTACCAGCGGCTGCTGAAGAGGTGGACCCATGGCTCAGGGCAATTTCTCTCAATTCATCATAATGAAGCACACAGGCATTGCAATGAATTATTTAGAAGCTTGATAAGTTACTTTTCCTGCTGCTGAGGTGAGTTATGAAGTTAAATATCACATCACTGCCAGAAGTGGAAATCGAGGCGATGATTTAAAAGGGCAAGTATTGGGAGGGTTAGATAAAAGTATCTGGCAGCTGTACTGCAGATATTGCCAAAAGCACCATCAAGTTTGTGTCCTTGTATTTTGTCCTATTCTTTTGTTCACTCTCCCTTCCATCCTCTGCCTTTTCTGTAAATTAGTTTAATTCACTCTGATACTACTTTAGGAGTTTCCTTTACAGTCATAGTTATAGAGTCCTACAGTACGGACACAGACCCGACCAGTCCGTGCCAATCATAATTCCAAACTAAACTAGTTCTACCTGCCTGCACTTGGCCCATATCCCTTCACACTTTTCCTGTTGTCCTTATCCAAATGTCTTAAAAGTTGTAACTGTACTCACATCCATCACTTCCTCTGGAAGTTCATTCCATACACAAACCACTGTCTCTGTAAAGAAAGAAAATGCCCCTCATGCCTGTATTAAATAATTCTCCCCTCACCTGAAAAATGTGCCCCTTGAAATCCCCACCTAGGGCAAGAACACATGCCGTACACTTTATCTCGAGCCCTCATGGTTTTATAAACCTCTGCAAGGTCACCCCTCAACCTTCTGCACTCCAATGGAAAAAGTCCCAGCCTACCCAGCCTCTCTTTATAACTCAAACCTTCCATTCTTGGCAACAATGATTTGGAGATGCCGGTGTTGGGCTGGAGTGTACAAAGTTAAAAATCACACAACACCAGGTTATAGTCCAACAGGTTTAATTGGGAGCACTAGCTTTTGGAGCGACGCTCCTTCATCAGGTGGTTGTCCCACAGGAGCAGCGCTCTGAAAGCTAGAGCTTCCAATTAAACTTGTTGGACTATAACCTGATGTTGTGTGATTTTTAACTTGATCTTTTCTAAACCATCTCCACCTTAATAATATCCTTTATTCATTCATAAGCATCATTTGCAATACCAGCATTTATTGTCCATCCCTAATAGCCCTTGATAACTTGATCATAATTTGCCTTCTGGAATTGCTTCAGTTCATGTTATGTAGACACACCTGTACTTTTTTTCTGTAGTAATTCAATACAACTGAAGCTTCATAGGCCATTTCAGATTTAAACATGTTGTTGTGGATCTGCAGTGAATGACTTTACTGAACCCAGTAACTTCCTAATAATCCAGTCATTTCATGAACGTTATTGGAGGTACGAGCATTTCATTCCAGATTTATTAAGTACTACAATTGACTTTATGTTACTAAGTGGACATGGTGGGATTTGAGCTCATGTCTTTGGGGTATTTACTAGGTTTTTGGATCACTACTCGCATAACATAACTCAAGAGGTAATGAGCTCAAACAGAGGAATCAGATAGTTTCATTAGTTTGATTTTCATTTGTTTTCTTTTTCCCTTTAGTACAAACTCCGCTTCAAATTACTAGATGAAAGTGAGGACTGCAGATGCTGGAGATCAGAGTCAAGATCAGAGTGGTGCTGGAAAAATACAGCAGGTCAGGCAGCATCCGAGGAGCAGGAAAATCGACGTTTCGGGCAAAAGCCCTTCATCAGGGATAAGTTGATGAAGGGCTTTTGCCTGAAATGTCAATTGTCCTCCTCTTTGGATGCTGCTTGACTTGCTATGCTTTTCCAGCATCACTCTAATCTTCAAATTACTCGAGTCCAGGGGATGACCGCCCAACTGATTTCACAAAGGGTAAGTTTGTGGAATGTTGGTCATCAACACCAAAAGAACAAGAGTTCAAACCTGCTGAAATATTCACATAGATCCAATAGAGTTCATTTTGTTGTATGACTGAGAGAAATCAGGCTCATTCCATTTTCGAAGATGTGGGCATGTGCTGTTATAACACCCTAGACGCCATTTTGATGAAAGGGATCACAAGTGTACACTTCACATGGACAGGATGTGTGCAAGTTAATTTCCTGCTGATGAATGTTCTGACCCAGTGCTGCCCTAGTGACTGCAGCGTGGCTGGTGAAAGATTGCCGACCCTCACTGCATGAGGCTGTCGGAGGCCAGACTCAAGCATCTCTGGCTTCAGAATGCATCATTTTGATATGGACAGCAACAATTTGAGCTGTTTGAATGACAACACAGCTTGGTCACTGAGAAAGTAGTAGTGATGGGGTCATGAAAGCTGTCTTCCTGAGGGAAAAATGCAGGTTTGTAGTCTAAGGAGCATCGGTTCCTTTCCTGGACAAAGTGCCTCAGAAAGCAGAGTGATCTATTGTTGACAGGTTGCTGGATTGCTATAACACTGGTGTTCACAGTCAGCATTGCAGCAGTTTGAACTTACACTGCAGCACCCAGACATTTCAGTGGAGGTTTCTTTTGTGCCACTGAAAGCAGAGACATTAACCATTCTCATGTACATTGAATGCAGGCTTTCTGGCAACCTTCCCCAGGCATAAAGTATTTCTTTTGTAGTTGCATTGGTTGCTTTTTGTAGCCTGGCCTGTCAAAGTCCTCTGTCAGAGCCCCCTGATGGCAGAATTCTTACAGAACTTGTTCTCTGGTGAGCTGATACCTCTGTCTTGCCCACGGTATTGGTCCTGGAGAAGTGGGTAGGAGGTAGACGGGGTGTAACTTCATTGTTATCTTACTGAGTTTCCTCTCCTGCCTATCCATGTTGCTGCCCTTGATCTGAAAGGAGAGGGGAAGGTGGGTAAAGTAAGGAGTGCATGTTCCCGTTAATTGTAGCTTATTAGTCAAGAGCAGTTGTTGGCCAGATATTTACTAATCAACCTGTTCAGAGATGTTATTACACATATCTGGCACAGGTGGGACATGAACCAGGACCTTCTGATTCAGAGAGAGGGACACTACCACTGTACCATAACAGCTCTTTAGGGTTGTGGGATATGGGAGAGAAATGTGATGTAGAGAGGTGGATCACTCACAGGGATACCCTTATTTGTGCTGCTGTCTGTTCTGATATGACCAGCACCATGTCCCTCAGGGTGGGTAGGCATACCTCTCCTCCCCCAGATACCTCCTGCTTCGGTTGTTCACCATCTTTGCTGTCTCTTTCCAGAAGTGTGTGTCAGTGCTGTGCAAACATTTTAGGTCATTGGTGTCACTATTGGATAGTTGACTGTGTGTTCGAGCTGTATGATGTGGGTGTCAGGCAGGCACCAGTTTGATGTGATGGGCATATGAATGTTAAATTTGAGACCTTGATGAAGATTATTGTTGGGAGTCTGATGGTAATGTTGTCAAATGAGAAAAGATTGAGAGTAGTGGTGTAGTTGGTTGGAATTTGAAGATCCAGTCAATGACCATGACAAGAATGAGTTTATCAAACATCTTGCAATATGACACCAAGTCTTTGGCACCACCTTCCCAGCACTTATCTGCAACTTTTTATTCCCACTGCCTGTGGATGTATCCTCCTCTCCTCCTCCTCAACCAAGACCTATAGCACAATGTCACAAAACTGTGCTGCACGTTCCTTCCTTGGTTGGCTGTAGTTATCTGCCGCACTATCCCAAATGATATCCAGCCACTACAATGTGCCTTCCTTTTCGAGAGGTACAGGCTAGCTTTAAGTAGTGCCAGCAAGTTAGATTTGAGGCACTTGTTAACATGTGTGACCAATGAGTGGTGTATCACTGGCTGCATGCAGACTATGCTGCCTGCCTTGTACTGAAGGAGTGTAGGGTAATCGCACATAATCACCACACTGGTTTTTAGGGGTTACCCATTTTATCCCCTGATTTCTTCTCAAAGACAAACTTATGATTTAAGTGTCAGTTCTTTAATGAAATTGAAAAGGAAATTCGTCATCAAATACTTTGGAAATCTTGATGAGCTGCTACGTCCCTGTAGAGAGGCAGTGAACTGATCAATTGTTTGTACTCTGGCTCTGTCAAGTGTAAATATATGTCTCTGATATGTCTCTGTTAGTAGAAGGACCCAAGCATAAAATTCTCCAGTAGTACATGCATGAGCAGTTCCAACTTAGTAAGATGAATGTTTTAAGGTTGCTCATCCATCAGGCTTTGGGCTTGCTCACTTTCATTCACTCCTGATGTTAAAATCCTCCCTCCCAACTTCTATAAACTCCTGTAGCCCTCCAATACACTTCGACCAGAGTGTTCCTCCAGTTTGAACCATTAGTGGTTGTTGTTCCAGTTGCCTTGGCTCTAGACGCTGACAGTTCCTCCCAAGAATGAGAGATGATGCACTTTGGTGCAAAGAGCATGGAGAGTCAAGATAAATAAAGGGCTGCCTTCTGAAGGGTGCACAGGAGTATAAGTCATTAAACAAGCAGGACTGATCGAGAGAGATGTTAAAAAGCGCACACAGTCTTCCAGACTTCACTATTATAGAGTTCAGGAGTGTGAAGATTCTGATAACATATATAGGGCATTTTGGTGAAGTTTTGTGAACAGTTCTGGGTGCCACCGTATAGTTTGGATGTGAGTGCATTGGGGAGACTGCAGAAGAGGTTTAGAAGAATAGTTTCGTAGATGAGATGCTTCTGTTATGAGAACAGAATGGAGTCGTTGGGACTACCTTCCTTGGCAAGAAGAAGATTGAGAGGAAATTTGATAGAAGTTTTCCAAATCGTGAAGGTTCTGGACAGAGGAGATACAACTGGGAACAATTTGTAAGAGGATTGAGAGCCAGAGGGCACGGTTTGAAAGTGTTTTACAAATGAAGCAAATACTAGGCGAGGAAAAAGACCTTAGCACACGGAGTAATTTGGGTCTCGAATGCACTGCCCGAAGTCTGATGGAGTTACGTTCAACTGACGCGTTCAAGAGGACATTGATTCTGTTTAATTAATGTGCAAGGTTGCAGAGGCAGGTGCTTGACTCTAAGTCAAAATACTCGGACTGCCTGTGCAGACGCACTGAGCCAAATGCATGGTGACAATTCTGTAATGCTGTAATCTTTTGATAGTCTGTCTCTTTGAGAGGCTTGCTGCAAATTTCTGTCTGACAATGTTCTCTGGAGCATTTCTGAATGTTTTAATGTTAAAGGTGTGATCTTAATCTAAGATGATGTTGCTGTCCAGATAAAGCAATTCAGATCCATTCCTGAGGCATTTTTATCATAAGTGACAGAGGATTGATTTGGATCTAATCGTGTATCTGTTTGGCCTTTCTATGGGAACTCTTAGGGTCATACTTAGTCCATGCTCTAGGGCATATACTGTGTTGGTTAGGTGTTTAATTGCTTTTCTAGATTGCTCAGTGCTGAAATAATTGGTCTTTTAATTATGCTCATGGCATGTTGAATTATTATTCTTTAGGGGAAGGTAATTTGAGCAATGTTCTACTGCTGTGAGTAGATTGATCAGATCGTTTGTCTGGAACTAATGCAGGTTTTGTTTATAAATTACGGCTTTTGCTTAAATACTGGAAGAGCAGTACAGTTTCAATTTTGGGAGCTTCATGCAGTTTAATATATCTTTCAAATGCAGCATTATTTTTCTTTGGTCTGTCTGAATCATTGTGAGTGAGTGTTTTTAAGTGCCTTTGCTTCCAGGTTGGAATGCTGACCTGATGCCCAGTATCTGAATCTACTCCCAAACTTGGTCTGCCTTAAACCCCACCTCTGTGGGACAAAGACAATTCTACGCTCTTTACCCTGAGGCAATTAAATACCAAATTTCCATTGATTTCTGCCAATTTAATGGGAGATAAGTTAGTAGTGTTATAAACCTGAGCAAACCACCTCAAAATATATTAAGATGACAGCCAAGACCTAACATTTTCTATTTGAAAGGCAAGTGCCAGGCGTTACATTCCAATGCAATTCAGTTAATCAGTCTTGAAACAAAGCACACATTATTCATACACTGTGTTTAAGTTACAATGAAAGAAAGAATTGGGCTCTATTGGAAAACGTAACAGAATTGTAAACTACCTAACTACTAAATAGTAACTGTTCCAATATAATAACATCGCATAAATACATTGTTGGCAAAGGTAAGGTCAGTAACCCATCACCCCATGGTTGAACACTTCAACTCCCCATCCCACTCCATCAAGGACATCTAGGTCCTGGGCCTCCTCCATCGCCAAACCCTTAGCATCCAACGCTGAGAGGAAGAACACCTCATATTCTAACTTGGACCCTGCAACCACACAGGATCAATGTGGATTTCAACAGTTTCCTCATTTCCCCTACCCCCTCACATTATCCCAGTCCCAAGCCACCAACCCGGCACTGCTCTCCTGACCTGTCCATCACCTTTCCCATCGATCTGCTCCACTCTCTTCTCCAAACGATCACCTTCTCCCTCGCCTTCATCTACCTATTGCTTTCTCAGCTACCTTCCCCCTTCCATCCCACCCCCTCCCATTTATCTCTCAGAACCCCAGCCCACAATCCTCATTCCTGATGAAGGGCTTATGCCCAAAACGTCAATTCTCCTGCTCCTCAAATGCTGCCTGACCTGCTGTGCTTTACCAGCATTACACACTCGACACAGTAAAATAGATTATCTCCCATTCAGTTCTAGCAGCAGGAAGAGAACCCCCAGCTTTTAGCTGTAACATAGACAGGAAAAACAGCTTCCACATCCAGCTTCAAGACCCCAGCAGCAACTGCTACTAAAAAACTAAAACTGGAAAATCTTTATTCTGTGGGAGCTCAACCCCACCCATTCAGGCTGCTTCTTTTGTTCTAACTTTAAAAAAAAATCCCAGTCCCTCACAAACTGTTTGTTTTCTTGGCTCTGAGTAGACTTTTCGGCACATCTATCCCAACTGTCATTGAAAAAAAAACGAGGACAAAATACACATGTTAAAGCTTTAATATCATCACGGTATCTGCAGGCAGCCAGCTCACCTTGGCGTATGCAAATCATAAGCCGTATCTTGACCTGGACATTTTGAGAAGTTACAGTCATCATCATCAAGTTGCCACTCCCGCTGAACCTTTCCCAATATTCTTTCACCTTTCTTCTTGGACCTGCAGCTCTCCCAGAAGTGCTGGACACTGAGATTCCTCAGGGTAATCCATCAAAGCAGGGTGAAGGAATGATGCAAAGTGCCATCAAATACTTGGATCTTGAGAGACGTTTAAAGGGAGGGCAAGATGGTGAGAGGACAACTAATAAGAAGGATGACCTCGGAATGAATACTGGCAGACAATGAAAGAAAGCTGTGTAGTTGACCATCTGTGGAAAGAAATACAATTGCAGGATCAAGTAGTATCAAGTGGTTAGCACTGTTGCCTCACAGCGCCAGAGACCCGGGTTCAATTCCCACCTCAGGCAGCTGTCTGTGTGGAGTTTGCATGTTCTCCCCGTGTCTGCGTGGGTTTCCTCCGGGTGCTCCGGTTTCCTCCCACAGTCCAAAGATGTGCAGGTCAGGTGAATTGGCCATGCTAAATTGCCCATAGTGTTAGGTAAAGGGGTGAATGTAGGGGTCTGGGTGGGTTACGGGTTGGTGTGGACTTGTTGGGCCGAAGGGCCTGTTTCCACACTGTAAGTAATCTAATCTAATAAATAAGTAGGTTCTGCACGTCTCCCCTTAGCTTAAGGTGGGATCTAGTGATCCTGTAGCTAATGGGAGCTCTGTGCTGAGTCAGTTGTGCCAGAATTCGTATAGGAGGTTTTGACCCATCCAAATCTTTATGTCAGTCAGGCCCGTACAGTGTGGCTACCACAGCTTTAATATCAGTTAAGCTGGAAAAGTATTGAACTGAATCATAAACCTACATTGCAACCTGACGATCACTGTGCTATTAATGAGTACAATATCAATAATGGACAGACAACCAATTATGAGACTCTGGGCTATAGCAGGGATGACCATACAGGCATCACATGACAGGGCATTGGGAGAATGTAATGCCAGCGACCTGATACATAGCTCTTGCCTGTTTGGAGAAAAGGGCGATGAATACAATCTGTGGAAAAGTGACTTTAGTGAAAAGTGATTCTAAAAATCTGTTGAAAATATAGGAGTCTTTTTCAACAGTTTCCCATTAACTGCCAATGATTTCAATCAATCGAAGGCACTCCATACGGCTGAAAACTAGTCATGTTTCTTTACTGAGAAGCTGGCTTGTAAGTTTTGTTTTTGCTAGTTTGTTATATTTATTTTCTAATCCATTATTACACACCTGTCAGCCACCTGAATCTTTTATACCTAATCAGTGTCCTGGTGCTGTTGTAATGCTATTGTTTCCTGTCACTGGGTCTGTTAGTAATTCTCTTCAGCTTGTTTCACCCATTAGCTCTGACTATAATATTAGTGCACATTTTAATTTTGTCCTTGAGCTTGGAATAGGCTGGTTTCTGGGTACTGATTCATTACTTTAAGGGTTGAAGCTCACCCTTGTGACCTAGTTATTCATAGATCAACACTTTGGAGCTTTGTAATACTGGAATCTGCACAAATCCTACGCAGGGTGAATTTTAAAAAAAATTCTAATCAACCTGCTCAGCGATGTTATTACACACCTCTGGAGCAGGTGGGATTTGTGCCTAGGCATTCTGGTCCACGGTACCACTGTGCCACTAGAGCACTGAATTATTTTCTTTGTTTTGTAATCAACCTGTTCAGAGATGTTATTGCACACATCTGGAGCAGGTGGGATTGGAACTCAGGTGTCCTGGCTTAGAGGTGGGGACACTACCATCACACCACATGCCCTTAATTATTTTCTTTTGTTCTCTTGTTATTACAGTCAGACGCTTCTTGTAATAGAGTCTACTGGCGTCTATGTTTACAAAATGGGGAGAGAGATGCACCAGGCAGCTAGAGGCGAGTCAGTCTCAGGGCAACAATTTTCCTCTATAGCGAATCGAGCAATATGAGGCTACAGTAGAAAGTTGAATTGATGTGGATATTCAAAGTTTGGAATGGTGGAGCAGATTCAGGAGCCGTACTCTTGACCCCAAGTCCAGTTTCTTACACTGTTCTACCATTGGTTGAAGTATAGATAAAGCACCGAGTGAATGTTAATAGGTGTGTTTTATGCAGTGTACTTTGTTCTGCTTGTGCAAGAGCATCCAGCATCGTTTGGCAGTTGACACTGGAATTCCCCCTTGTTTGGGGCTTTCGATCTTCTGGAGGAGATTCACATATATCTGTTTCCTTTTTTAAATTTCTCCATAATCCGGGGATGTGATCTAATTGATCATTATTTAGGTGTAAAAATTACCTCAATTGAGAAGGTTGGTATGTTAATTTAAGAAGGAGCCTCTTACTACTGCAGTTGAAAGAGTGAGTTCTTCACTTAAAGTTATTCAGACTTTTTGTTTAGATACACTTTGAAAGATTAAGGGGTGGGGCGGGGGGGAAGTTAAATTCTCTTGGACTGCAATGAGAAATGTCTAATTCAATTGATAATGATTATTTTTGAGTGGAATGAAGCAAGTCTGTTTGTCTCTGTCACACAGCAGGGTGATAGAATGATGTCATGTGTAAATACGAGTCGAATCATTAATCCTGTTGTGTAATTCCTAGCATGAGTTCTATAAGTAGCAAGATGCTGTTTTCTTACTTGGAAGAGAAAGATTGCTTTTTTTGGATCCTCCCAGTGCCCTTGGGGAGGTCATTCAGGTCGTAACAATCTGGCAAGGTGCCTTGCTGGATAACTATTTAGCTGATGTCTAAATAAAGCTGCTTCTCAAATTGGCTTCCCTTCCACTATGTGCAGTTCAGTAAGTTACCCGCACGTGTTTAATCCCTGATACTTGGAGAGGTTCATTTCTCAATCTTCTCCTGAAGACAGGAGGAATTTTCTGTCTGCGGCATTTTGTAGGCCAATAAAATTCCAACATTCTAATTCTAAATTGTTTGCTAAGAAATTGGCTTCTTCTCAAAACCATATTATTCAGAAAATGGCCTGTGCTGATCAACTGGGGTTTGTTTAAATGCAAACAGCAGAACTATGTGATGAATCCTCACCAATACTCATCATGGAGACTTGCTGCCACCATCTTCAACCCTAGTGGGGATTGACAAAGCCAGCTTGGCCGAGTGTGGTAGAGGAAAACCATTTGATAGTCAAAACAGAAAATGCTGTTCTCTTAAAACAAGCTGTAATTTATTGTAGGATGCCAACTAGACACATTGGTATGATGAACATTGTTACTGAGACTATGAGGAAGAGTTTGACATGAGGCCTTACTCTTTTGAGATCCAAAGTCACTGACCCAGCTGACTCCCTGTATCATCATTATATTTGGCGGTGCTTCATACATTCTTTAATATGAAGCCTGTCAGATTCTTGTGCCTTTTATCTAAAAGCACATCTCACAAGTATTTATCCAGCCAATTGATTTACATGAATCTAGTTTGGTCTCCCTATATGCTGCGAAGGTTTCTAGTAAAACTAAATAAACTTTTTGAAAAGTGTATTGGGGGCTATGGGCCAGAAGTTCTGATTGTGGCCTGTTGGGAGTTGTGATAGTTTGTCATACTGAGGATTAGAAATAGGGCAAAATTTTGCTCTGCCTTTTTCTTGTAGCTTTATCTAGTGGTAGACTTCATAGGTGAACCCTCTCTCCAAGCTGAATCACCAAGCAGATAAGTACGGACAAGTTCTTTGATAACTGCATTAATTTCATCCATTATACCAGGAAAAGGCTGATGCAAGATCCACTGAGATCCTTAAAATCTACCCAAAATTTTGATTGTCAGAAGTAATTGATCAGTGTTAGGTGGCAGGAGGGGGGAGAATGATTAACCTGAGGCAATTGAAGTAAGCAATTTTTTAACATTTTCCACAATGTTTCTGTGGGATCTAGAGGAGCTGATATAAAAGGAAAATTAATCTATTTTTGACTTTGTCTTTGCTGCTCCAAGTCTGTTACAATGGCATAGGCATTTGAATTGAGTCAGAAAACTACTCTTTTTTTTACCTTTTTAGTGAGTTTTGCATTAGGAAAGAAGTCCTCCTACAGCTTCCAAAAGCTGAGGGCTAAATTTATGATTGGCGAGAGTATAATGTCAAGTTAGACTGGCCGCAGCCTTTAGAGCCCATTCTCTTTGATGTTAAAGAATGGCTTCAAGTCAGTCCTAATAACTCTAAAATGAAGTTACAGAGCAGAACCCAGCTGTCCAAAGGCAAGTTGTATGTCTGAACCCTGCCAGCTCAGTCTGCTGCCAGCACTACTTAAGTAATTTCTGATTATGTTTGTTGGAATTGTATTGTGATAGGTTTTCTTATTAAAACTAGGCTGGGTTAATCTTTGTGTCAAATGGTTAAATAGGATGTATATAATCAACATGTATAAAACATTTTGATAGGACTTGGGAATCGCATGATGAGGGAACAATTCTGTTGTCTGCTCTCTGTTAATTTGAAAGCAAAGTATTCCAATGAAAGCCAGAAATTTTAGGTGCAGGTTACCCAAGCAGCCAAGGTGAGGAACAGAAGTAATTGTTAAAACAGGACATCCTAACAGAGAGTAGAACACCCCTCAACCTGTTCCAATTTCCTGAGAACCAATCTCGTGGAAATTCATCCACTGGAAACCTCATGGCTTTCTGAAAATCCTTCAGTTTACCAGATCTTTATTTCAACCTTAATGTATCAATGTCATCTTGGAAACTGCAGGCTGCCAGGAAAGAGCCTGTAATTGTAGCTGAATTTTGCCTTTATAGCTATCTAACATTTGTGTGGGTATGTGTAATGAGTGAGGGAAACATGCTATTTTCAAAGTAAGTGGGTGAAAGTAAATAATCACCTTTTAATTTTAAACTTCGCAAACGTTTGCTGCTGGAGTCATTTAATTGGGACACTCACTTTGAGGGTAAAAAAATCAAACCCCTCTTTCACACATACTGATTACATGAATTCTGTCTGTAACATGACACAATTCAGAACAAATTATAAATTTGCTATTTTATATCATAAAGATTCCCAGTGCTTGATTTTAAATAACCGAGTAATTGGAACGGTTGTAATATGGATTTATTTCTGGTAGCTAATTTTCTGGATCTATTGTTAATAATTTTCACATCCATAAATTAGTTTCAAATTGAGTTGCATCGCAGTTACCCTGGCATTTCACATGTTGAGAAGTCTACACATTCCTAACCACCTGCAGTCTGAATCCTTTCTTAGTCAGTGCATGGTACTGTGCCAGACACAATAACACTCTCTTTATTGTACTTGTTGTTCTAGTTGATAGTGATGGGACAGACTGGGGCAATTGGTTTTTATAAAATTATAAGTTTCGAAGAAAACATTTTGACTGAATCCGACCTTTCCGGGTCTAAAGTGTTGCTCGAGCCAGCTTATTGGTGACTTTCTTGAAAGACCGTTATGACTATTATTTTTTCAAGATCCCAAGCAAAGTCATCAAACATCTTTAAAAAGAAGTAAGCTGGAAATTAGATAAATCTAAAACAATTTATGTTTTCTGGCTCAATTGAGGAATCTATCAGCAGGAGAGACAGGAAAATAAACCTTTTACATTTTTATTCCATTTTCTAGGACTTGTATTAAAACAAACATAAATATTACATTTAAAAATCTATTTTTGTTTAAAAAGCAACTCTTCAAATATTGGCCTTGACAGGGTAAATGCTGAAAGAATGTTTCCCTTATGGGAAAGTCTAGAACCAGAGGGTACAGTGTCAGAATGAAGGAGCGTCATTTTCAAACTGAGATGAGGAATTTCTTGTCTCAGAAAGTTGAGAGTCTTTGGAACTCCTTGCCACTGAGAGCTGTTTGAATAGATTCCTTGTGTATATTTAAGGCTGAGATTGGTGATTCTTGATCAGTAGAGAATCAAAGGTTCCAGGGACAATGCAGGAAAGTGAATGAGGAATGCCAGCTCAGCCATAATCCTATTGAATGACAGAGCAGACTCGAGGGGCCGAATGGCCTATTCCTGTTCCTAGGCTTATGGTCTTATTAACCACCTAGAAACCAGCTCTGATTGTTTGTTTTCTCTCTGAATTGAACAAAGGGATTCCAGACTAGCTTGATTGCTCCAAGTCCACAAAAACAACTAATTTTCTTAAGCTTGACACTGCAAGTCAATCCTCGTTAGAATATTTTATTTTTGGATTGGCAATTTTTTAAAAAATCATTGCATGGAGTCTTAAGGGGATGTTTCTGAAGGTTCTAATTATACTTGGGTTGTCATGAGGTTTGTGGCTCAGGATTCGATTTTGCAGTTTGGAGAAATTGTTATCCTTGTAATGTAATATATAATATATCCTTTGTTCCCCCTTAACAGTGACTGCAGTCTGACTCTGAGGTTATTTGAACATTTGTATTTACACTATTATACGTAATACAGTACTCTGTAATACACAACATACAAGTCAGACTTACACATCCATTTCTGTTAGACATTTACATGCTGATGTTCTTAACAATATCATGTCCACCTCATCGTCATATTCTCCTATCCATACTCATTATGCTACAGTTGGTCAGGGTTATGGTATAAAGTGGTAGTATCCTTTCCTCTGGGTCAGAAATCCTGGGTTCAAGTCCCAACTGCTGTAGATATGTGTCATAATAAGCTTGTATAGATTGATTCAAAAGAGTCAAAACTACAGTTGGTTTGACCAGCTTTTTGTAATGTTGATTGGTTGCCTTCTAGGTCAGAGAATCACAGGATCCCGACCGTGCGGAAGCAGGCCATTTTGCCCACACTGACCCTCCAAGGAGCATCCCATCCAGACCCACCCTTCCTCCCCAACCCTAACCCTGTAACCCTCCATTTTCCATGGCTAATGCACCTAGCCTACACATCACTGGATACTATGAGTATGGGATATCATGGGATGTTGGGGGGAGGGGTCGCAGTGCTCCAGTATGAGCTGAATTTTGATTTATTGGTGAAACCTCAAAAAGATCTAAAATAATGGCTGAATGGTCCAGTTTGTCAGCTCCACTAAACTTCCTGATAACAAACTACAGACATTGCAACAATGCTTACCAAAATAAGTCTAATAATTTAATTGAATATTTAGTGAGCATTTTTCAATTAACATGATTTCAGAGGTCATACAAATCCCAATCTGAATGTGGAGTACTTAATTCAAAAGCAATATTATGGAGAGATTGAATTGGTCTTCAGTTCCATACTCCAGTACATAGTGGAAAGCCAAAATCCCAAAGTTTGCCTGGAGTAATAACAATGCATAAGAGTTGGAAGGGCAACTAAAAATGGTAGGAAGAGAAATGTCAAGGGTAACTTCATATTGACTAGAAGCACAGGAAATCTAAAAGATACGTGTGCAATTATCATCATCATTCAATGAACAAATGAGGATTGCCTCATTTGAGGAAAGACATTCCGGCTATTGAGGGAGTGCAGCGTAGGTTCACGAGGTCAATTCCTGGAATGGCAGGATTGCCTTACACGGAAAGACTGAAGCGACTGGGCTTGTATACCCTTGAGTTTAGAAGACTGAGAGGGGATCTGATTGAAATGTATAGGATTATGAAAGGATTGGACACTCTGGCAGGAGGAAACATATTTCCGCTGATGGGGGAGTGCCGAACCAGAGGAGACAACTTAAAAATACGGGGTAGACCATTTAGGACAGAGATGAGGAGAAACTACTTCACCCAGAGAGTGGTGGCTGTGTGGAATGCTCTGCCCCAGAGGGCAGTGGAGGCCCAGTCTCTGGATTCATTTAAGAAAGAATTGGATAGAGCTCTTAAAGATAGTGGAGTCAAGGGTTATGGAGATAAGGCTGGAACAGGATACTGATTGGGAATGATCAGCCATGATCATATTGAATGGCAGTGCAGGCTCGAAGGGCTGAATGGCCTGCTCCTGCATCTATTGTCTCTTGTCTATTGTCTATTGTCTATAAATGTCATAGAATCCCCACAGTGTGGAAGCAGGCCCCTTGAGTCTCCACAAACCCTCCGAAGACCATCCCACTGGACCCATTGTCCCTGTAATCTAGCATGTCCCATGGCTGTCCTGCCCAGCCTGTACATCCTTGGACTGAGAGGAAACTGGAGCACCTGGAGGAAACCCACGCAGACACAGATAATGCGCAAACTCCACACATAGAGTCACCCGAGGCTGGAATCGAACCCGGGTGCCTGGCACTGTGAGGTAGCAGTGCTAACTGCTGAGCCGCCATGCAGCCCTATTGCTACCATGTCAACTATCAACCTGTTCTATTTGTGTTGGGTAAAGGAGAAGAGTTTACAAATTAATTTAAGAATGTAAATAAATGTGACAAAAATCAGGTACTATATAATTTTTGAGTCATGGAGATCTGATAGACAAACATCAAAAGAAGATATTACCTTAATGCTTGTGAGAAATTTCACATTCATAGTTGAGTGTCCTTTAAACTAGATTGGAGCAAGAGGTGGAATTGGGTTTCATCCATGTCCTGACTATTTTAACGCTGTTCTGGTTGACCATAAGCCTTGCATAAATTTGAGAACATTTAAACCTCTGCTACCCGTATTTTACTTAGCATCAAATCGCATTCACTGATCACTCCTGTGTTTTGACCTACATTGTCCTTTAGATCCACAACACCTCAAATTTAAAATTCTCTGCCTGCACTGCTAATCTCTCGAGCCCTACAATCCTCCCAGATCTCGATATTCCTAAATCCGCCATTCAGCACATCTCCAATTTTCTATTGTTCCAACTAGGCCCAAAGCTTTGGAATCCCCTCCCTAATCATCCCCACCCCCATCTTTCTGCCCCTTACCCCTCCCCCTCAGTCTCCCATCCCCCCCACCAAACTATATCAACTCATTTTAATCTAATTTAATTTTAATCAAATGGTTAATTTTAATCAAATCAGCTCTCTGCCAAGTCAGTGTTTTTTTTTGTCTTCAGTTGTTTATTCCAGTAGCATCACCCATGCATGAAGAAGAGGCACAGGAGGGAATTTCTACCCTGGCCTTTTGGGGATTGCGCCTTGAAGACATTTTTGACTGTTTACTGGTGAAGCTATAGTTGTATTTTCTTGTCTTTTTTTTTGGAATAACTTTATCTGCTTCATCATTGTTGCATTACTTTCTGGTTCTATTTAGACCCGATTGCAGGATTTACAAAATCCTTTTTTTCCTCACAAGTGTCTTGGCAGCAAAATGATACTTGGATCGCAAATTGCTTAGTGTGGGGATTCCTTTGGGCAAACTCATTGGCACTCCTAGACTTAGATGAAGAAAGAGCATTTTCGTACAACTGTGGGTTCAGCTTCGCCTGAGATTTAGTACCCAACCCTTGCCCAAGAACTGGGCATTCATATTTAGGTCAACCTCCACGGGTTAATCAGAAGATAGCTCTGTTCCCACTGACAACTCTTTCAGAGTTTGTGATGTTGCTGCTGAGCCTGCCCTCCACCACTGAGATTGTTTGTCCCCAGTGGCAGTAATGACAGCATTACATTTCTAAGGCACTAGCAACATTTGCCATTATCTGTGGCATAAACTGAGTGACAGCAGTTTTACTTGCCAATGCTTTCCTTGTATAAAGGCAGTGGCAGCAAGATATAATGTGGCAATAATCCAGTCCCCATGCTTTCTGGCCTGAATGTGTTTGACATTACTGAGATGGTTCACACTGCGTTTCATTTGTTCTTTTCACTGTCAAGGCCTGTTTTCTATTCACTTTAAAGAAAAGGAGCTGTATTTGATTACTGCAGGATTGCCAGATCAGAACAAGAATTGTTTGAGCTCAGCAACATGATGGCTTGTAATAAGCATTGGATTTCACCTAATCCACTTGGGCTGAAAGTGAAAATGCAAACTTTGTGGAGCTAGCTGCATTTAATTCTGAGTCAGAAAACTCTGAGCTCCATGGACCATAGAATCACCATAGAAATCCTGCAGTGTGGAAAGAGGCCACTATGCCCCTTCGAGCCCACACCCACCTTATGAATAGCATGCCTCCTAGGCACAGCCCCCACCCTATCCCTCAGACCCTGCATTTCCCATGGATAATCCACTCAGCCTGCACGTTGCTGGACACTAATGGAAATTCAGCCAAACCACGTAACCAGCAAATCTTTGGACTATGGGAGGAAAGCAGAGAGCACAGAGGAAAGCAACGCAGATACAGGGAGAACATGCTAATTCCACACACAGACAGTCCTCCAAGACTGGAATTGAACCAGGATCCCTGACACTTTGAGACAGCAGTGCTAACCACTGAGCCACCGTGCCGCCCAATATAATGTAAATTCAGGTTGGAGTAGCTGACTGTATAATACATTGGTAAGGCCACTTTTGGAGCACTGCATATAATTCTGGTTGCTCTGTTATAGGAAGGATGTTATTATACTGGAAAGGGTGCAAAAAAGAATTACAAGGATATTACCGAGACTGGAAGGCTTGAATTATAAGGAGGGACTGGATGGGCTGAAACTTTTTCCCTCGAGCATAGGAGGCTGAGAGGTGACCTGTTGAGGTTTATAAAATCATGAAGGGCATAGATATGGTGAATAGCCAGGGTCTTTTCCAAGGATAGGGGAGTCCAAAACTGGAGGCTTAAGGTGAGAGAGGAAAGATTTAAAAGGGATTTGAGGGGCAACATTTTCATGTAGAAGTTTGTATATAGAAAGAGCTGCCAGAGGAAGTGGTAGAGGTGAGTACAATTACAACATTTAAAGGACATTTGGATAGAAACATGGGATAGGAAAATGGGCCCTATAAGGATATTTGGACAGGGATATTGGCCAAAGGCCAATGAGACTAATGCAGTTTAGGAAACCTGGTTGGCATGGAGAGGCTGGGCCGAAGAACTTGTTGCTGTGCTGTATGACTCTATGACCATGGTTTTCCCAGAAGTCTAATTCTTGCAGTTTTATTTCATAAATTGCCGTTAGCTCTGAGCTTTCAAAAGTGCTGGATCTGGAAACCTTATGCAGCTCAATACCAATCTTCAAGATAGTTTTGCCTTTGTGATTGTGAGAGACAGTGATAGTCATTGCTTCATTTAAAATCTCATCCCATTGACGAGAACAAGGATTGAAAATGGTGGGTGATGTGTAACAGATGACTCACTATCACCCATTTGACACAAAGGACTAAAGTCCAAATCTTTTCCTGCACACTTGCCTTTGTTCCATCCTTAAAAGTGTCATGCGGTCATAATCATTGTTATCTTTTAAAAATTAATGAGATAGGGTGGCAAGCTGACATTTATTACCCTTCATAATACCTCTTGAGAAGGTGTTGAGCCGCCATTTTGAATTGCTGCAGTCCGTGTTGGAGGAAGGGAGTTGCAGGATTTTTGAATAGTGTGTGAACAGTGACACCTTTCAATGGCTGATCAACATAAAATAAAACCTTTAGTTGCTTCCATTTAGAAAGAGTTGAACTTGATTTTGAAACAAACATATTGGGACATTTGTTTGCCCTGGGTGTAAATAAGACAATGCATTTTTAGTTTTTGTTCAATTTCTTTTTCACTGAAGTCAATTTGCTGTCACCTGTTCTTGGCTTCCCCTGCAAAGAAGAGTTAATATCGTTGTGTATTTACAGCCAGTGTGTTCCCAATGTTGGCCACAGACATTTGATGGATATGAGATGTTAAAATGTGCAGAAGGGTGATGGAAAATTCACTCCATACAGCCATATTGCAGCCAGAACCTGCAACAACATTGTAAGCATTCCCAGGCAAGTCAGTAATGACAACATTATTACTTTGGCAAATTTGGCCAGATCAATTGAGACACTAATATCATCAGTGGTCACTTGGGCATCGAACATGATGTCTGTCAGGCGTGATAAATCTCCAGATGACTGAGGAGCCCAATTTTGGATCCATAAACTTGTCAGCAGTCGGAGGCAGTGTAGGGAATTTGGCTTCTTTTGCTTTCCCTACTGCTTCCATTCCATCTCAAATTTGAGTCGCTGAGCCTCAATGGAGCTGGAGGTGCCAAACTAAACAATCAGCATCTTGTCAAGAAATGTCGCCATTACTAAATTTATAAATTTGGCTTCACAATGACTCGCTATGTGACTCGTGGACAGAAAGTACGTTTGTTTCTTTTAGAAAAGAGACTTGATCACTGAATATATTCTGTTTCCTGAATGTGCACTCCAACAGTTTGTTAAGGTATGGTTGAAATTAACACAAATTAAATAGAGAAATAGATTGGAGAAATTAAGATTGTTTTCCTTGGAGAGTATTGTGAGGAGACCTGATTGTGATATTCAAATTCATGAGGCTCTGAACATAGCAAGTGGAGGAACAGTTCCCACTCTTGCATGAAGTTAAAAATCACACAGCACCAGGTTATAGTTGACAACACCTGATGAAGGAGCGTCGCTCCAAATGCTAGTGCTTCCAATTAAACCTGTTGGACTATAACCTGGCGTTGTGTGATTTTTAACTTTGTACACCCCAGTCCAACACTGGCATCTCCAAATCATTCTTGCTTGGATCGTGAACAAAAGGACACCAATTTAAAATGATTGGTAAGAGAAGTCGAAACGACATAAGAGGAGAGAATATTTTCACATAGCAAGTGTTTCAGGTCTTGAATGCATTGCCTGAGAGATTGGTTAGGCTGGGTTCAATTGAGGTATTCAAAAGGGAATTAAGCTCTTGTTCAAAACTAAACAACCCCTGCAGAGTTTCAGGCAGAAGGTAGGAAAATGGTACTAAGTGATATGCTCATTTGGTATGTAGGCAGAAATGACTCCCTCTGCTTTGTCTTACAACTCTATGATTCTGAAAGATAGCGTTATGTGAGTTTCAGTTGAAGGCATGATAAACAACACACACAAGAAAGATCACTGAGGTCTGAAAAAAAGATATTTCTACTTGTTTCATTCCTCCTCAAGATGTTTGCACAATGATAAGTTGAAAACTTAAACAGAATATATATTATGTAATATGTATGTGGAGCAGGTTTTGAAGAAAAGCTGTGAAAATAAACTTTAAATAAACAATTGGACAGTTTAAGGATTAAATTGTTGAATGTTCTTGGATGTTGATTTGAATTTAGTATATGCTGTTTTCAGTAACTTATTGTGTGTTCCCAGGATAAGGAGGGTTGTTGCAGACTCTGATAGCTTATCGGTGGAATACCTACTGTGTTTAACTGAAATGAGGATTTCACAGAAAATGCTGAGTCGGCCGAGTGCAGACAGAGAAACACATGCAAGCCCATCGCTCTGAAACTGTGGGTGGAATCTTGTTCTCTAGGTGTTATACAGTCAGAGAGATCTACAGCACGGAGACAGGTCCTTTGGCCCAAGCTGGTCCATTCTGACCAGAATGTCCATCCACACTGACTGCATTTCCCTGCACTTGACCCATACCCTTCTAAACCTTTCCTATCCATGTAATTGTCCAAATGCCTTTTAAATGTTGTTAATGTACCTGCCTCAACCACTTCTGCTAACAGCTCATTCCATATACGTACCACTTGACTGTGTATAAAAGTTGCCCCTCGGGTTCCCTTTTATTCTTTCTCCTTTAACCTTAAACTGATGCCCTCTCGTCCTTCATTCCCTAACCCTGGGAAAAAGTCTGAGTGCATTCACCCTCTCCATGCCTTGGAGGCAGGAGGAGCACTTGAGAGCTGGGCTGGTGACCATACCCAACCTTCATTGCCTCCACCAGAGTTAACTCCAGGTTGGGGAAGACCTTCCCGCTATGTTGATAATTGAGACTCTTAAAGTACAAAAACAGAAATTGCTAGAAAATATCAACAGTTCTGGTCACATTTGGAAAGAGAGGAAAAACAGAGAGTTAACGTTTGGGTCCAGTGACTGTTCTTCAGAAGTAGCCTGTTATGGGCCTCTTAATGTCTTAGTCCACTGACATTGGCTGGGCTCCTGTGACATTGTGGAAGTGTCCCTACCTCTGAGCTAGGAGGCTCAGGTACAGGTCCCACTTGCCCCAGGGCTGTGTAGAGTCAGCTTGAACAGATTGGTTTGTAAATACCTCACCCAGTCACAGCTGGGTCTGTAATACCCGACATTCAAACGTTGTGGATGGCTTGTCAACCAGGGTCCAGGGTGGAGTTGGGAATCACATCCAGTCTTTGGTATTGACCTCCTTGTAATCCCCTCAACTAAATAACCATCCACCTCCCAATCACTTTCCTAAATTTTGGCTCACCGTGCAATCCTGGCACTCCTGGAGTGATGTACCCACAGCAGCCATAGCCTACTCTGTTGTATCGCTGAGTGCGAGAGCTGCTGGTCTCAATCAGGTGGGAGCTCTCAGTCAATGGGATTTCCTCTGGAGGATAAAATGGCCTGGTCACTATCATCGCACCAGTGCATGTGGTTCTGCAGGCCTTCTCCCGAAGGCTTGCACTTAAGCTTGTCTTCTGGGAGTTAAGGGTTACGGTGAAAGGGCAAGAAAGTGGACATGAGGAATGTTGGACCAGCCATGATCCTATTGAACGGCAGAGCAGGCTCGAGCGGTTGAACGAGGGTTGAGGGTCCTGTTCCTATTTCTTTTAGACTTACAGTCTTATGGAAGAGGCAGTGTAGATTTCTCGCCACATTGTCACCATTTAGCAAGATTCCATTTATTAAGTCCTTTACTCTTCCCTGGATTGTTGGAGGCTCAGGGTTGACCTTATAAAAGTTTATAAAATCATGAAAGGCATGGATAGGGTGAATAACCAAGATCTTTTTTCCCCAGTGTAAGTGAGTCCAAAGCTAGAGGACATAGGTTTAAGATTAGAGGGATATGATTTAAAAGGGACCTAATAGGCAACTATTTGATGCACAGGTTGGTGCGTGTATGGAATGAGCTGCCAGATGCAGTGATGGAGGCTGGTACAATTACAACATTGAAAAGGCATCTGGATGGGTATATGAATAATAAGGGTTTAGAGGGATATGGGCCAAATGTTGACAAATGAGACTTTGTCAGATTGGAGTGTCTGGTAGGCACGGACTGGTTGGATTGCAGAGTCTGTTTCCATGCTCTAAGACTCTATGCCTCTTTCTGTAGATGGTATCGGACTCCATTGAGTGTTTCCAGTGTTTTTGTTTTGTTTCCGTTTTCCAGCATGTGTAATGTGTCACTTTAGTTTCAGTAAACTTCACTGTTTGCTATGTACTTGATAATGGATGCATAAAGGAAATTAGAGAAGGTTTGGTCTCTCTCACGACCAATGATTATCATATATTCAAAAATTGTTCTATTAATTGTCAGATAATTAGCAATAAAAATATCTCTTGGACCTGCGAAAGTTTAAAAAAAAGCCCTGATGAAACCAGTCTCACTTCCAAGATGGTATAAATGTTTTTAAATCAACCTATTGAGACATGGTGTTTCATGGAGTAGGTGGGACTTGAACCCAGACCTTCTGATTGAAAGGTTGATCAGTGCACTTCCAGTGCACCACACGACCCCTACAGACCAAGAGTTGCAAATGTTGCCCTTTTCCCGAGAAGCAGGATCAGTAATTACATTTTAGTGTCACTGACTGAGCTTTGATCAGTCTCAGCAATTGAAGGTTTGTACTAAACTGGATACTTAACCGGACTAAAATAACATCTGTAAATCCCCTTTATATTCCATCTTTAAGCCTTCCATCCCTTAAAACAAATAAGCACTTGCAAGTTCTTAGAAAGTTCTGTTTTGTCAGTCAGTTGATGAGTCACTGTTGTTCAGATCATCCTCCGCTTTATAGAAGAAAGAAGCAGGACAACAGAGGAGTGCAGAGGGAAATAAAGGGAGGAACCAGGCCTGGAATTCCACAGCCCTCCATCATTGTGATTTGTTTTTATTTCTGTAGCTGAAGCGTAGGCTGCATGTTTAGGCTGCAGTGGAGGCAGGAACAGGATTGTGTGTCACGAGCTTGTCAGATTCCTAACTGCATTTACACATCGCCCCGTCCCCTTCCTCAGAACTGGGTCACCCGGTCTGCTGTGTTACCTCTGATTTCTCTTCACAGATGCTGCCAGACCTACTGAGCTTTTCCAGCAACTTCGATTTTTATTTCTGATTTACAGCATCCGCAGTGCTTTCGGCTTTTACCATCTTCATGGAGACAGGATGGAGGAAGAGGCAGGGCGACCCTTCTGTAATTTTAAAGCCCCCACCTCACCCTACTCCAGTTCAAGGAGGTGTCTCGCCAGCACCTTTCCAAGGGCAGCTGATGATGGGCAGTAAGTGCTGGCCCAGCCAGTGATGCTCATATTTTGTGAACGAATAAAAAAGCAGCCTCCTGGTGGCAGGACAGGCGACAAATATTCCAGTCCAACCTAGAGACCTTTACTCCCGGTGAAGTTGAAGCTTAAGAGCACCCTAAAGAGGAGCTGACCCTCTATAGTTGAGGAGTAGCGTTTTCACATCGGGGGTGGTGCATGTATGGAATGAGCTGCCAGAGGAAGTGGCGGAGTCTGGTACAAATACAACATTTAAAAGACATCTGGGTGGGTGCATTGAATGGGAAGAGTTTTGAGGGCAAATGGGACTACATTAATTTAGGATATCTGGTCCGCATGGATGAGTTGGACCAAAGGGTCTGCTTCCATGCTGTAAAACTCTGATTGTCTCCAATGGTGGTCTGATGCTAAGTCTGTCTTTTAATTTAAAGTTTTAAAAAGTTGAGGGGAGGGTACTGGCCATCCTCCCCTATGTCTTCACACAGTTTCAACCTCTAAAAGGTATCCCTTGAAGTTCAAGTCCAATGGTGTGTCATGAGATGTGATGAGTTAGTGGATCACTTTGCACTCTCAGAACATGTGAATGGCATCTGTGTGTGATCTGAAATCTGTTTCCAAATGTAGGCTGATCTTAGGAATTACCTGAAAAGAGCAGCCTGTTGATTCTGCAGTGGTGGCACGGTGGCTCAGTGGTTAGCACTGCTGCCCAACAGCATCAGGGACCCGGGTCCAATTTGGCCCTCGGACAACTGTCTGAATGGAGTTTGTATGTTCTCCCCAGATCTGTCCAGATGGTCTGGTTTCCTCCCACAGCCCAAAGATGTGCAGGTTAGGGGATTGCCTGTGCTAAATTGCCCATTTGTGTCCAGGGATGTGTAGTCTAGGTGGACTAGCCATGGGAAATGCAGAGTTACAGGTATAGGATAAGAGTGTGGATCTGGATGGGATGTTGTTCAGAAAATAAGTGGGGACTCGATGGGCCGAATGGCCTGTTTCCACATTCTGGGGACTCTGTGCTGGAGGGCCACTGGTCACTGGTGAGACCAACTGAAGTATGGCGCGTGGTTTTGTTCCCATTACTTAAGAGAGATGTTGGAATATGAGAGAAAACAAACAGGAAATATAAACAAAACTAACAGTAAAATTTTCTGCAAGTGTATCAAAGAAGAAATGAATGAGGAAACTGAGTGTTAATCCCTATGAGAATGAGACTGGGAATTAATGAGAAACAAGAAAATGAAATGTAGAATTTGAATGCTGAGAATTTGTTTGCATCTCCAGTGGA
Source organism: Chiloscyllium punctatum (assembly GCF_047496795.1). NCBI lineage: Eukaryota > Metazoa > Chordata > Chondrichthyes > Orectolobiformes > Hemiscylliidae > Chiloscyllium > Chiloscyllium punctatum. The sequence goes on from NC_092786.1 coordinate 19,073,236, forward strand.
GAAGGTGCAAAAAGCATTTGAAGAATAGTATGAAAGCGGGGGACAACTGAAACAATCTTAATTACGAGGAAAAAGATACATGGCAAACTATGAAACAAGAACCCTGGACTCGGTGGCCTGCATTCTCAGAAGTTGCTGCTGAGATGGTGGATGCGTTGGTTGTTTTCTGGCAAAACTCTCTAGATTCTGGAAGGGCTCCAGTGGACTGGAAAACCACGAATATAGCACCTCTAATTCAAGAAAGGAAGTAAGTAGAATCAGGGAACTGTAGGCCATTTAGTCTAGCATCTGTCATTGAGAAAGCACTACGATCCATTATTAAGGATGTAGTAGCAGGGCATTTACAAAATTCTAAGAGAATTAGGGAGGATCAGTTGTTTGGTAAAAGAGAAGTTGTGTTTGTCACATAAACTTCTTTGCCCAACTGTTTGTTACACAGTCAAAGGGAAGAAGGTTATTGCGCAAGGTAAGACTTCATGGTGTTGGGAGTTTAAGGTGAGAGGGGAAAGGTTTAAAAGGGACTTGAGGAGTAACTTTTTTACACCGAGGGTGGTGCGTGTATGGAATGAGCTGCCAGAGGAAGTGGCGGAGTCTGATACAATTACATTTAAAAGGCATCTGGACGGATACATTGAATGGGAAGAGTTTCGAGGGCAAATGGGACTACATTAATTTAGGATATCTGGTCCGCATGGATGAGTTGGACCAAAGGGCTGCTTCCATGCTGTAAAACTCTGATTATCAACAATACATTAACTTGGATAGAGGACTTGCTAAATAATGGCAAAAAACAGTTTGTGTCGATGGATCATTTTCAGGTTAGCCAAGTATAATAGATATGTGCCACAGGGATCAACAGTGGGATCTAAACTAGTTACAGTTTGAGTTTAGTGACTTGGCTGAAGGGAATGACCCATTGTAGCTAAATTTGCTGAAGATACAAACCTGAGTAGGAAAGCAAATTATGAAGAGGAAACAAAAAACTCTGTGAAGGGATATTGACAGGTTAAATGAGTAGAAAACGTTTGCAGGTGGAGTACAATATGGAAATAATGTGAGTTGTCCACTTTGGTAGGGAGAATAGAAAAGCAAAATATTATCTAAATATAGAATCTGCAGGAATGTAACAGGACAGAGAGATCTAGGTGTCATTGTACATAAATCATAAAAAGTTAGTGTGAAGGTGCAACAAGAAATTAGGAATAGGAATGTAGCCTTGTCTGCAAGGGGGAGAAGTATAAAGTAGGGAAATCTTTATACAACTATACAGATGGTTGTACTGCATCTGAAGTACCGTGGACAAGTTTGGTCTCTTTGCTCTGGACATATTCACTTGGCTGACTCCTGGGATGAAGAGGTTACTCCATTACTAAAAGATTGCCCAAGTTAGTCCTGTGTTGATTGTTTAGAAGAACAAGAGGTGATCTTATTGAAAGACAAGGTTGAGTAGGTTTGAAAGAATAGATACTGAGAGAATATTCCCCTTTTTGAGGGGTATTATTAATTAGGAGGAATAGTTTAGAAATAGATGGTCTCTCATTTAAGATGGAGATGAGGAAGAATTTCTTCTCTCTAGAAGGTCATTCATCTTTGGAAATCCCTGCCACAGAGAGCAGTAGGGGCTGGATCATGGAATATATTCAAGACTGAGTTCAACAGTTTTCTGATCTACATGAGGGTCGAAGGTTATTCGGCATTGAGACGCAGGTAGGAAATCCAATCACATCAGCCATAAGCTTATTGAATAGCACAGCAGGATTATTGGGCAGAATGGCCTCTTCTAGTTTTTACCTGCACGTAATGAATGTTGGATTATATTCTGAATATTGTTAAAGATATTGCTTCTCACTCCCAAAGCTAAACTGCACAAAGCTAAAAATAGATGAAAATATGAAAAAAATTGCAGATTTGCATATCATCCATTCATACTTATCTCCAGTGGTTTAATGGAGCATCATCACTTCTATTACCCGTTAATGTGCATTCTTCAAGAATCTGAACTTGGTGACCTAGCCTTGAAACTGACCTACTTATTCTTTGAATAGAGTCAGTGTTCTGACAAAGGAATAAAGGATGAATGTTGGAGATAATCAGGGCAAATACAACTAATTTTGTTATAGAGATTCCTGAAATCCTGGAGCAAAATGCTATCTTTGGGTTGTGTGTAACCTTGTGGCTCATTCATACCATCCTTGACAACAAAAATCAACAAAAACTATCCAATTCTGGAATTGACAGAGTTTCCATTGCTTGCTCCTCTCAACCATGCTCTGGCAGAAGTTAGTCTTGGATGGTAATGCCAAACACATCAGCTTGACCGCCAGTTATAGACAGCACCTGATAATCCATTCCATTCACTGCAATTGAATTTTCCCTCACAGTATCCTATACTTAGAATGCTGATGCTGTAACAAGTATTCAAGAATGTCTCTTTCTTTTTTGTTTTATTTCTCCTTTTTTCTGTATCTCCCCTGTTCTTCTCTGCCCCTCGTTTTCTCTTAGCGTGATATGCTGTTCTCTCCTGTATTGTGTTTCTCTTTTTCAAACTCCTCTCTTTCTTATGCACTCTCTTTGTTGGGTGACAATCAGTTGGGAAGAGAGTGGGAGTCAGTGGCCAGCTTGTGAGACATGCTGACTGCTCAGGCCAATGATATGGAGTCAGGGCTTACCCCTGGTCAGTGAGTGCAGATGATGATGCTTGCAACTGAATGTGCTGCTCTTGATATTACACCCTTTTGTTGTTTTCAGTTAAGAATAATATATTCTCTTGAATTATTAAATCTATCTCAATACTTTTATATCACTGGGTTGATATTTGTCAGCTTGATGTTTGTTAGAGTGAAGCCAGTCAGTATTTAGTTATTTTACAGAAAGTTGATCCTTAACTAGATTAATGTCTCTCTCATTCTACACAGCTCAGTGCTCTCGATGAATTAGCAGCTTCTTGCTCTCAGATGCTTAATCAGACTTGATACAGTCGTACTGCAAACATTGTCTTATGCAAATATGTTTGTTTGCCTCTTGAAAATCAGCTTGTTATCCAAGTATGAAGTGTGTTGCCCCTTTAAATTGTCACATCATTCCAGTAGGAGTTAAATGGATTTATTGCATGATCAAATCCAATGGGAGTTAGAGTAATTTTCTCTTAGTCTTCACTGTGAATGTGGGAAGCTGTGTAACAGTTTCAGCAGAGTGCTCCGATCAATTACGCCCACATCCAATCATGAGCAGCCTACAGCCTGAAATCCCTCATTTCCAACAACCTGTCTAATGAGCATGAATTATATTCATTAAGCTTTAATTTTCACTATCAGTTATTTCTGTGATATAATTTATTTAGGTTGAGTAGGTCATTTTGTTTTAACATTCAATCTTGTTTGTTTCTCACAGTTGACAGTGGTAAACTTTGGTCAGAGTGTCAATTTTATAATCTCCACACAACCTGTTTCAAGACTTTATGTTGCAAAAAACTGTTGGTGCTTAATAAGCAACTGTATTCCCAGAAAGGTTCTTTGGGAATCTAGGGCTGCTACATTGGAAAATTGTAACTAATGGCTATTCTGTGCAAATTCAGCATTCCCCACTATGATCTTTTGTTTCCTCAACATCCGCTTTAGTGAAAATGTGCCAGGAGTAATATAGGAACCATCAGATCAATGTCATATTTAAGTGCATCCTGAATGTTTCACCAATATGTAATGCAATTTGAATGTAGTATGCAATGCACCGTGCCATTTACTTTCAGTAAAAATGAGACAATACGTATTGATGAGTTCCAACCCCTCCAAAACATCACTAATGAGAAAATCTAATTGTTGACTAAAATTTGACATTTATATGAATATTACCTGTACAATTTTGTCTCTTTTAAAAGTCAACCTTCCTGAATTATTTTTCAGTATCTGGGAGAAATATTCACCCCCTGTTTTAGATTAGATTAGTTTAGATTACTTACAGTGTGGAAACAGGCCCTTTGGCCCAACAAGTCCACACCAACCCTCCAAAGAGCAACCCACCCAGACCCATTCCCCTACATTTAATGCAGGAATGAAACGTTAAAATCATAGAATCCCTACAGTTTGGCCCAACAAGTGGACATCGACCCTCCAAAGAGTAACCCACCCAGGCCCATTCCCCTACCCTATTATTCTACATTTGTTTTTTAATTTCAAAAATATACTTTATTCATAAAATACTTTGATCTATACAACTGGACATGCCATACATATATAAACATTCCATTTGTTTGCATACCGAAACAGAGTAATCATTCCTATTTACAGGTCTGTACGATTACTTTTTTAATGGAGGCGTCAGCAGAGCCCAAATGACTGCGTGGGCCCCCTGTTCTTCTTTAGGCAGGCATTCTACATTTACCCCTGACTAATGTACCTATCCTACACATCCCTAAACACTGAGCACTTTAGCATGGCCAGTTTATTTAACCTGCACATCTTTGGATTGTGGGAGGAAGCTGGAGCACCTGGAGGAAACCCACACAGACACTGGGAGAATGTGCAAACTACACACAGACAGTCACCCAAGGCTGGAATCGAATCCAGGTCCCTGCTGTGAGGCAGCAGTGCTAATCACTGAGCCACGGTGCCGTTAGTGGGCCTAAAATCATGCAACATTCTCTACCTATTTTAGCCAATGGCTGGTTTGGCTTGATATTGGAGCAAGCCAGGAACCAGATAGAAACACAAAGTGCCATCTTATATTTAGCATTCCCAAACACTTTTTTGATTTTCCACCAGTCAGATTGCATCACCTTCCCCCACCCATATGGAAATGAACATTGAACAGCTAAACTGAGCCACACCTTTATTGGATTTACCCCGAAACCAAAACCTAACTGCCAACATTTAACCTCCTGAAAACAACTGCATTTATATTGCATCTTTATGATAGGCACTTCTTAGGAGCATTTTGAAGCAAATTGACACTGAGCTAAAGAAGAGGCTGTTAGGGTCAATGATTAAAGTTTTAGCCAAAAATGTACACTTTAGGAAGGACCTTGGAGGATGACAATGAGGTACAGAGATTTAGAGAGAAAATGCTGGAGCTTTGAGTACAGACAGGTAAAGTCCTGTCTCAAAGAAACTGGATGATGGATTCGATTCCAGCCTTGGGTGACTGTCTGTGTGTAGTTTGCACATTCTCCCAGTGTCTGTGTGGGTTTCCTCCAGGTGCTCCAGCTTCCTCCCACAATCCAAAGATGTGCAGGTTAAATAAACTGGCCATGCTAAAGTGCTCAGTGTTTAGGGATGTGTAGGATAGGTACATTAGTCAGGGGTAAAACAACTGCATTTATATTGCATCTTTATGATAGGCACTTCTTAGGAGCATTTTGAAGCAAATTGACACTGAGCTAAAGAAGAGGCTGTTAGGGTCAATGATTAAAGTTTTAGCCAAAAATGTACACTTTAGGAAGGACCTTGGAGGATGACAATGAGGTACAGAGATTTAGAGAGAAAATGCTGGAGCTTTGAGTACAGACAGGTAAAGTCCTGTCTCAAAGAAACTGGATGATGTGTAAAAGACTAGTGTTGGAGGAGGAACATGATTAATAGAAGCAGAAGTAGATTTTTGGTCCTTTGAGTTAGCTCCTCTAATAACCCAAATATTACTGAATTCAATCTCAGCTGTATAGTCATTGGAACAAGGTCAGTCAGGTGGATCTCATAGAATATGAATTCCCTCATTCGGGCTGTTAACCTGGTCCAATCAGGAAGCCGATGCCAATAGATATAAACAGGAGTGTCAGGGCAGCATGGTGGCTCAGTGGTTAACACTGCTGCCTCACAGCGCCAGGGACCCAGGTTCGATTCCCGGCTCGGGCAACTGTCTGTGTGGAGTTTGCACGTTCTCCCCGTGTCTGCGTGGGTTTCCTCCGGGTGCTCCGGTTTCCTCCCACAGTCCAAAGATGCGCAGGTCACGTGCATTGGCCATACTAAATTGTCCACAGTGTTAAGTGAATTAGTCATGGGTAAATGCAGGGGAATGGGTGGGTTGCTCTCCGGAGGGTCGGTGTGGACTTATTGGGCCAAAGGCCCTGTTTCCACACACTGTAGGGAATCTAATCTAATCTAGAATATTAAAAAAAAGAAAAAATAAATAAACAGGAGTGTCAGAGGTTCTGTTCACTCAAGAAGCTGACTTTGAGCTAGCTGGATTAGTACCATGTACTATGCCGGGGTAAATAAAAACTGATTTGGTTAATGGGATAAAAGAGATAAAAACAAAGACTGCAGATGCTGGAAACCAGCCTTAGTGGAGTTATTTCAGTAGCAATGAGAGTGGCGTTAATTTTGTGATCATTCAAAAATGCCGATTAGTTGAGGCTTAATTTGACTTCAAACAACTGGCTTTGTCATTGGAAAATGTGGCAATTCTGGAAGTGGAACCCTCACCAGACTGATAGAGCTTGGGAACACTATTTGAGTGAAGGCAATTGCATCGCCTCATTCAGGACATATACTGAACTAGGTCCCCTAGGTCAGCCGCCCAACAAAAGGTTAGAATTCTCTCAAGGATACAGGTGAACAGGCCATTGTAGTTGCTGGTGATATGTGGACTTGAGACAGCAAAAGAGTTCCACTCTGTGAGAATTGAGAAAGAGACCACATGGGCTGGTAACCAGGACAGTGCACACACACTGGAAAGTCCATTCACAGCTGGTTTGGGACAGATAAATTGCTTAGCAACATCAAAATCAGAACCAATTACAGTAAACATCTAGTTAAATGGTCACTTAGTTCTAATGGAATTTAATACTGGCGCGGCTGAATCAGTGATTGGAGAACCAGTCTGGACCAAAATTCACTCTAGACTCTAGGCTGAGAACCTAAGCTCGGGAACCCCTGCAGAGTAAGGGTATAGCATCGGTTCCAGTGTCTTATGAGAAGCAGCTGGTTCGGTTTCCACCGATTGTACTAAAAGGCTCGGGCCCAAGCTTGGTGGGGCGAAATTGCTTGAGAAAGATTCACCAAGATTGGCTTGACATATTTCGATTAGAAAATGGCTGCTGGAATGAACTCCTCACGAAATACCCAGACCTTTTCCAGGAAAGTCTAGAGAAACCTGAAAGGGTTCAGAAATGATTTACAAGGATGTTGCCAGGATTGGAGAGTCTGAGCTACAATGAGAGACTGAATAGGCTGGGACTATTCTCCCTGGAGCTTTGGAGGCTGACGGGTGACGTTATCGAGGTTTATCAAATCATGAGTGGCATAGATAGGGTAAATAGACAAGGTCTTTTCCTTGGGTTGGGGGAGTCCAGAACTAGACGGCATTGGGTTGGGGTGAGAGAGGAATGATTTAAAAGGGACCTAAGGGGCAATCTTTTCACGCAGAGGGTAGTGTGTGTATAGAATGAGCTGCTGAAGGAAGTGGTGGAGGCTGGTACAATTGAAACATTTAAAAGACAGCTGGATAAGTATATGAATAGGAAGGGTTTAGAGGGATAAGGGCAAGTGCTGGCAAATAGGCCTAGATTAATTTAGGATATCTGGTTAGTATGGATGAGTTGGACTGAAGGGTATGTTTCTATGCTGTATATCTCTATGACTATTAAAGGAGCCAAGACTACCTTAAATGTTAAACTAGATTCAAGTCCACGAGTCTGCAAGGCCTGCCCAGTGCTATATGCCTTGTGGGCAAAAGTAGAGGCTGGAAAGTAAAGAAATCCTCAAACTAGTGCAGTTTGTGGAATGGACAGCAGGATAAATACTGAATCCCTCACATAGAGGATTTTTGTGTGAAGCTGGCAGGGGAGCTGTCTTTCTTGAACCTGGACCTGAGCCATGTGTATCTGCAGTTGCGATTAGATGAGGATTCCCAGAGGTATACTGCAAGTAATACCCATAAGGGTTTGTACCAATATACAAGACTGCCATTTGGAGGATCATCAGCCTGCACCCTTTTCCAGCAGATGATGGATTTTGCAAGACCTGCCCAGGTCACCATTTATCTGGATGACGTGCTAATAACCAGGAAGTGTTTAAACTTAGTTTCTTTAGGAGGGAAAGGTGTGTGTTGCAGGCACTGTAAGTGACCTATACTCAGATTACAGAGACAACTAAACAAGGTTGCATTTGTTGGAAGATAAAGTGAGGGTGATTCAAAGTGCCCCGGCTCCCACATCAGTACTGGAGCTTAGTCTTTACTTGGATTGGTGAATTATGACGGAAAGTTCATAAGTAACCCTGGCTTCCAACCTGGCACTGTTAGATTTGCTATTGAAAAAGCGTTAGCCTTGGAAATGGTCTCGTAGCCAGGTTATGGTCTTAAGGGAAGTGAAGACGCAGGTTGTGACAAAACAACAATCCAAATAAACATTTCCAATTGTTTTGTCCATTCCCAACCTGACAACCAAGAAAGACTGGAAGGTCAAGTATAATCTCGATAGCCCCTCCCACAGTTTTTCTGATCATCAGAACTTCCAGTTATGATCTGAACAGAGACTTAATTTTGCTTCAAGGAATATTGCAAAAATTCTGAAGCTGTATGAAGCAAATGGAGGGAAAAAGGAATATTATCCTCTCAACCAATTTGATCCTGAACTTGAGCATCTTATTCCATTGCTAAAAGAGCTGAGATTGATTCTTTTCCGGATCTAGCCAGAGGGCAGATTGAAATATGTCACAGAAGTCAAGCAGCACGTTTTAGTTTGAAACATTGGATTGATGTTTAATTTTGAAAAATGCTGAACAATAACCAAAGTGTTATTGCTATCAGCAGAGGGTCAGTTAGAGAAACAGACCTCCCACTTGGCCAATGGCAGGTACCTGAGAGCTCGAACTCTCTTGAAAGCAAAATACCTCGAGGGTAGATGTCTTTAATTTTTAATGTGCTCCATAGCTTACACAAGGCTGAAAGCACTTAAATAATTGGAACCTTGAACATGGCGACTGCTCTGAGCAGAAGAAGGTACTTAGCAATTCAAAGTATGTTGTGTATTTTGGTGTATGAAAGCATTCATGCTTATGAGGAAAGAAAATCAGTAACAAAAAAATTGGCACTTTAAAAAGAAGCCTCAACTGTCATCATTTTATGTCTTAATGTTGTACATTCAATATCATTAAACATCATATCTTTCCAAACTCTCTGCTTCCTATGTCAGGTCCCACTTTTGTGCAAAGGGCGGCACGGTGGTTAGCACTGCTGTCTCACAGCGCCAGAGATCCGGGTTCAATTCCCGCCTCAGGCAACTGACTGTGTGGAGTTTGCACGTTCTCCCTGTGGCTGCGTGGGTTTCCTCCGGGTGCTCCGGTTTCCTCCCACAGTCCAAAGATGTGCAGGTCAGGTGAATTGGCCATGCTAAATTGCCCGTAGTGTTAGGTAAGGGGTAAATGTAGTGGCATGGGTGGGTTGCGCTTCGGCGAGGCGGTGTGGACTTGTTGGGCCGAAGGGCCTGTTTCCACACTGTAAGTAATCATCATCTAATCATCACTTTGGTTTCCAACAGGTTAAACCATCACCAGTCATCTCTGTCTAATGTGAGAGTAGCCCTATGGTATGGTAAACAATGGAAACTTTATCTTTACCTTTTATTTTACCACATATTCTCTTTGTGAACTTGTGATTTAGGGGCTGAGTTAGATCATTCAGGTTATTGAGCTATGATGCAATTCAGTAAGATCACGGTTTATCCCACATACCTGCCTGCACCAAACAACTTGCCACCCCTTCAAAAATTTGTCCAGCCTCGCATGTTAAAACAAAGTGATTGTTTCTCATCATTACTCACATATTCTATATTCACAAATTCTATATTCTCCTTTCATTATCTCCCCTCTTCCCCCTGGAGGTTCTGTATTTTATTGAGTTAAGCCCACTACAGCAGAACCTCAAGTGCTGAGAGAGAACTTTTTCACGCAGAGGGTGATGCATATATGGATCAAGCTACAGAGGAAGTGGGGGAGGCTGGTACAGTTACAACATTTTAAAAGGCACCTGGTTGGTACGTGAAGAGGAAGGGTTTAGAGAGATATGGGCCAAATGCTGGCAAATGGGACTAATCAGTTTAGGATATCTGGTCAGCATGGACAAGTTGGACCAAAGGGTTTGTTTCCATGTTGTACAACTGAACAACTTTATGACAGTTCTTCACTTCTGTGCTTGGACAATGAATCTCATCAGAGTGCAGCACAATTATCCTATCACCCGGGGTTCATACTTACAGATTACACCCAAAACCCAACAACCAGTCCTGGACTGCTTCATGTATGCTCTCATTCACATTTCACAAAATAATGAGCCATAGAGTCATAGAGATGTACAGCATGGAAACAGATCCTTCAGTCCAACTCGTCCATGCTGACCAGATAGCCCAACCCAATCTAGACCCACATGCAAGCACCCAGCCCATATCCCCCAAACTCCCCCCACTCATAAACCCATCCAGGCTCCTTTTAAATGTTGCAGTTGTTCTAGCCTCAAAGTTGTGTAGCACCTGTAATCTGGACTGACTGACTAACTGACTTCACCATCCATCTGTACTCAGTCAGTGCACAAACCCAAATTGAAACCAGCTGGGCCATTTATGGCCTCAGTGCTTCTGCTTTTATTTTAAAAAAAAGGATTTTGCAATCAACCTGTTCAGCAATGTCAGTATACCTCTCTGGGATGAGTGAGACTTGAACCTGGACCTCCTGGCTCAAAGGCAGGGATGCTACCACCACAAGAGCCCTTCAATGCTCCAGCTTAATATCCTCTCCCAACCTGCAGTGTTTTCCTCATCAGGAGGGACACACTCATTAGTGCTACTTTCAAAGGATCATCAATAACTGCCAAGCTCAGTATTGATTAATTTTGTCTGCCTCCTCCTGAATCTGTAGAAGTGATTCATGGATTCTACTGTTATCAATAGCTGCAGAAATCCATAGGGCGTAGTGTAACGTGGGTTGATTTTTTGGTTCTGACTTTAAGGCCTCTGCTCCCTGGTATGTGTTCAATAGTTTTTATATTCCTTTGTTTGCAGCATGCCACAGAAAATAAGCAAAGCTGACACAAAGGGGACCCAAGCTGATCAAAGAGGGATGGGAGTCAGAAGAGGTTTCTCAGCAGGAGCCTGTATCTCTCACCTGCCTATCGGCAGTCTCAGTGAGAAACAGTGGTATGGGACTTCCCCAGGTCACTGAGAAGATACCTGCTGAAGTCTTGCTGAAAACTCTTACCATGATGAGGAAGACTTGCCAAGATCATTGAAGATGACTGTTGCAGTCAGTTGTTCTACTTGAGACTAGCTCCATCCAGGCTGGAAGAAGTAATGTTTCCAATGCTTCCAGTATATCATCCACTGCTGTGGGAAGGAGGTCACTGATGCCCTGAGGTTCAGTGGTTAGCATTGCTGCTTCACAGCATCGTTAACTCAGGTTTGATTCCAGCTTCAAGCAACTGTCTGTGTGGAGTTTGCATGTTCTTCCTGTGTCTGCATGAGTTTCCTCCTGCAGTCCAAAGATGTGCAGGTTAGGTGGACTGGCCATGCTAAATTGACTGCCATGTCCAGGGATGGGCAGGTTAGGTAGATTAGCCATGGGAAATGCAGGGTAACTAGGATAAGGTGGGTCTGAGGGGAAGGTGATGGAGGGGTGGATTTGGGTGGGGTGCTGTTCAAAGGGTTGGTGCAGACACAATGGGCCAAATGGTCTCTTTGCACATTGTAGTGATTCTGTGATTTTGTAAGAACATTTCAGCTATTCAGCACCTGCATTGATTATACATCAGCTTGTTCTGCAAGAGCGAGACATAGAGAATTATGTCCCTGAGTGTGGTACAATCTGTTTCAGTAAAGTGGCTGATAAGATTGAATAGTGTGTGTTTAAGTTGTAAGGTGTGCGTGTGACGCTTGCAGCCTTTGAGGCATTTAAGGCATTTAATAGTAATTATTGAAGGTTGTTGGTTGGTGGTTGAAGTGGCAAACAGGTGAAATGAATGGTGCGTGAAGTTACTTGTTCACTTATAAGATCTGATATTAAAAGGTGAATCACCTGGTTTTGACCAGTCCCCGAGCTCATTGAGCTTCTGTATCCAGTTCATTAGGGCTATACTACAACAAACACAGAATGCTGGACAAACTCAGTAGGTCTGACAGCATCTGTGCAGAGAAAGCAGAGTTGATGTTTCAAGTCCAGTGACACTGTTTCAGGACAGTCTCTCCACCAATGTTTGCTTTTGTTTTAAATATTCTAGCATCAGCAGTTCTTTGTTCTATTATAGAGTTACACTGTATAGCAGCCATGTGCTCCCACTGGCTTCTCAGTGTCTCTCTGGTAGGCATCCCCATCCCCTCTCTATCAGAGAACATTGGAACATGTCCTGTGTCCTGTTGTGTCATTTGTAGAATGCTTCCTGGGTTACTCCCAGCAACTGCTGCAGCCTGACTGAGTTTCTGCTTTTGTGATGCAGGCTGACTTCAGGTTTTGTGGGTACATTGATGTGGAGCCAGCCGTGCGCAAGCTTTGACTCACCATGGAATCAAGCAACTGCTCTGCAGTACTCTCAGTGCTGGTTGCATCTCATAGTCGTGGTCATGCCCAGGCCGTACCTGCACTTGGTGCTGCCTGCACTGGAAGGAACAGGGCACAGGCTAATCACACTTTGCAACCCTTGGGTCTCAAAGACGATGCCGAGTGATTGCAAGGCTGAGGATCAAAGTCAGCAATATAGTGATCCTTTAACCTGGTACATGAACCTCCACAGATGGGTATGATCCCTTTTAAATTGAGGAAAATCCTCGTTTGACAAATGGTTGATGCCTCTTCGAAGAAGACATGTTTCTCTGTGCATCCAGCCTTACAAATCCAGGAACTGCTTGAGCCAAGCCTTCAAACAGAAGAAATGCTGCAGCTCAAGATGACAGCTTGCTGGCACATTGCCTGGACAACAGGGCACAGTTAATAAATGCAGCCTTGCCCAACGCAATCTCTTTGTACATAGATTTACAGGTGTGAATACAAAAGAGTGATCCCAGAAATTTGAATAGCGCTATCATGCAACCGTTCAAGTAGATGGGCATCAGCTGTTAATATTGCAGGTGTATCTAGCACTAGCTGAGGTAAATGACCTCGTCTGATTTTAGATTTAATTATTACAACTGGACCTCGAGGAAACTTCATGAGGCTAAATGAGGTACTTGTTTTAAAAACAGCAAATGCTAGAGATCACAGTGGGTCAGACAGCATCCATGGAGACAGAGCAAGCTAACATTTCGAGTCCAGATGACTCTTCATCAGAGTACATCTGGGCCTGAAACGTTAGCTTGCTGTCTCTACAAGGATGCTGTGACCCGCTGTGATCTCCAGCATTTGTTGTTTTCAGTACTGATTCCAGCATTTGCGGTAATTGGCTCCTACTTTGTGTGAATTTGTTTTGTTGCTTTTCTTTTTCGGAACTATGTTTTCTTGCTTCTGTGAGTGAGTGGGTTCTTCCAACTTCAGATTACAAGATTGTCTTGAATATTTTTCTTTCAATAGAGATTGGTAAAAGCTCGAAACTGGCGACTGTTAATGTTAATGCTTTTGCTTAAGATCACCTGAAAATAGCATCACATCGTGTTTGATTAGTGGCTTTACTGACTGATGAGATAATGTGTTCATTTGTATTGTGTCAGGTCCCAGTGGGTCTGGGATGAGGGTGGGTATGAGTCTGGTGATGTAAGACATCTCGAGAGAGAGAGTGGGGGTGTATTTGGGATCCATTGAGTAGGGTTAGACAATTGTATTTAATAGTTGATTTTTTTTAGCAGCTGTTTTACTTAGAGTCATAGAGATGTGCAACATAGAAACAGACCCTTTGGTCCAACTCATCCATGCCAACCAGATATCCTAAATTAATCTGGTCCCATTTGCTAGCATTTGGCCCATATTCCTCCAAACTCTTCCTATTCATATACCCATCCAGATGCCTTTTAAATGTTGCAACTGTACCAGCCTCCACCACTTCCTCTGGCAGCTCATTCCATACACGCACTACCCTTTGCATGAAAAGTTGACCCTTAGGTCCCTTTTAAATCTTTCTCCTCTTATCTTAAACCTATGCCCTCTCATTCTGGACTCCCCCAACCAGGGAAAAGACTTTGTCCATTTACCCTTTCCATGCCTCTCATGATTTGATAAACCTCTGTAAGGTCACCCCTCAGCCTCCAACACTCACAAAGAAAACAGCCCCAGCCTATTCAGCCTCTACCTGTAGCTCAAACCCTCCAACCTTGGCAACATCCTTGTAAATCTTTTCTGAACCCTTTCAAGTTTCACAACATCTTTCCAATAGGAAGGAGACCAGGTCCAGAGCCCTTGCTAACCTGTAGTTATTACCGTATATACTTGTGCATAGGTTAAATTTTGAAGTCGTGTTAAATCTGAAATTATGGGGTCAACTTATACACGAGGTATTGTTTTTGAGGGGATGAATATTTATCTACAAATAGATAAAATGGGAAATGTACCTTCCCGGCAGTTCCCTGGTCCCTGGTTCTGGGACGTTCCCTGTAATATTTCAGGCCGTGGTAAAATGCAGGTAACTGAAACCGACTCCGTGGATACAGCGGTTGTACCATTATAGTACGGTTGTACTGTTGTACCATTATAGTAATTCTGAAAACCAGAGCGGATCATGATGGCTGGCGGACTGGAAGGCCTGGAATGGAACGCAACGGGCAGGCGGACTGACCCATAAGTGTTGATCTGTAACTGTGAAGAACTAGGGTCGATGTATACATAAGATTTATGGAAAATACAACACTTTTTGGCCAAAAATAAAGGGTCAACTTGTACATGAGATCGACCTACACACGAGTATATATAGTAGTTTTCCCAATATCTTTTATCCTTGTGACTGCAATGGTTTAAGTTCCTCCCTGCCTTTTACTCCATGATTTTCAAGAATTCTTGTTTTTTCATACCTTCCTAGTGAAGATAAGCACAAAATACCTGTTTATCATTTCCAGCACATCCTTAATTTCCATGGTTTCCAATTCTCACCCTCTAATACTCACTTCAGTTACTCTTTCCTTTATAAAATCTGTTATATTTTTAGCTACCTTTCCTTCATACTTTCATTTATTCATCTTTATTATGTTTTTGTCACACTTTGCTGATTTCTGAAATTTGTTCAGACTTCCGACCTACCAGATAATGCAACTTTCTCTTGAGCATTTTTTTAATCAAAGGAATTTTTCTTTACTGACAATTATGGGACATCACTTATATGTCTGTCACTGTTTCTCTATAATCCTACATTTTAATCTACTTTGCAACTTCATTTCGCCAACGCTGTCTTAATACCATTGTAATTGCTTGAATTCGTGTTTATGACACCAGTCTTCAGCCCACAATTCTCAACTGAAAACTGAATGTGAAATTCTATCATGTTACAATCACTAATGCCTTTCGGCTCCTTTATTATAAGGTTATTAATTAATTTGCTTTCACTGAACATTGCCAGGTCTAAAATAGTCTATTTCAGGTTGGCACTAGAATGCATGCTGTAAGAAATTTTCCCAAATGCACTCTATGAACTCATCTTCCAGGCTGCATTTACCAATCTGATTTATCTAACCTACATGAAGGTTAAAACCACCCATTATTGCAGTACTCTTCTTACAAGCTCCTATTAATTCCTCCTGTATTTTCCACCCTACAGTAAAGCTTGCAGGATGCTTTTAAGCTACCCTCCCAAGTGATTCTGCCATGCCCACCATGCATGAAGAGGATCCATTTTTAAAGAGAACAAAGAACAAAGAAAATTTACAGCCCAGGAACAGACCCTTCAGCCCTCCAAGCCTGAGCCGATCCAAATGTACTGTCTAAACCTGTTGGTCAATTCCTAAGCATTTGTGTCCCTCTGCTCCCCACCTACTCATGCACCTGTGCAGACACATCTTAAATGAATCTACCATGCCTGTCTCTACCACCTCTGCTGGCAACGTGTTCCAGACACCTACCACCCTCTGTGTGGAGTACTTGCCATGTGTATCCCCCTTAAACTTTCCACCTCTCACCTTGAAAGCATGACCTCTCGTTATTGAATCCTTCATCCTGGGAAAAAGCTTGCCTCTGTCCACCCTGTCTATACCCTTCATGATTTTGTAAACCTGAATCAGGTCTCCCCTCAATCTCCTTTTTTCTAGTGAAAATAAACCTAACCTACTCAACCTCTCTTCATAGCTAGCACCTTCCATACCAGGCAACATCCTTGTAAACCTTCTCTGTATCCTCCCCAAAGCGTCCACATCCTTTTGGTAATGTGGCGACCAGAACTGTACACAGTATTCTAAATGTGGCCGAACCAACATCTTGTACAATTTTAACATGACCTGCCAGCTCTTATACTCCATACCCCATCCAATGAAGGCAAGCATACCATATGCCTTTTTGACCACTCTATCCTTCAGGGTACAATGGACCTGCACTCCCAGATCTCACTGTCCTCTAAATAATTGAAGCCAAATGCTGTTGTTTTTCTTTAAATGGGCACTTGTTGGACTTGTTATAGGTACAAACAACCACAGAATGTGCCCCCAATTGTTCAATGGGAAAAAGCCCTCATGAGATGTCAGATCCATGCATTTTGTAGACTTGCAAGCCAAACCCACAGACCATGCATCTCCCCATTTGGGTTTAGTTGAAGAAAATGCCAAAACCTTAAGTCTGAGATGGTGTTTCTAGCTCCATGGTTCTTCTCCTACAACACAGGATCGTGATGACCAGATGTATCGAAGCCATCACATTAACAAAGTGACTCATCCAGAATCCACAGCCATGTGACTGAAACTTATGGTTTTTGAATATAGTTAGAAGAAACACAACACCAGATTATAGTTCAACAGGTTTATTTGGAAGCACTAACTTTTGGAGCGCCGTTCCTTCATCAGGTGGTTGTGGAGGTTAAGATCATGCTCACAGAATTTATAGCCAAAGGAGTCCAGTGTCGTGGAGATGTAATACAGTAAACAATCTTAGATTAAAACTTTCATCTTTTACAGTGGGATATGCAAGTTTCTGTTCTTTGATATGTAAACCCCAGAACTACTTTTAAATTACATTCTCAAGATAGCTCAGCTTTTTAAACAATAGGTGTGAAGTCCCAATGCTATGTCAGACTGACAAACCCTCTGGATAGTTTTACAGAGTTTTACATGTATTCATGCAGTTTTTGAGCAAAACAAAATGTCATTCTGCGAAAACAAATTCATCCCATAAGCATTGTGGAGCAGCAGAGTGAGTATGTGGGTGTGTGTCTATATGTGTGCATAAGCTTGGTTAAGTGTGTGTGTGAGAGGGTGTGTGTGTCAGTGTGAATGTGGGGAGTGTATGTGTGTGCACATGAGAGAGAGCTTGTGTATGAGGGAGGGTCTGTGTGTGTGTGTGTGTGTATGTGTGTGTGTGTGCACGTGTGTGTGTCTGTGTGAGTGTCTGTGTGTGTGTGTGTGTGTGTGACATGAACCCAAGGTCCCTGTTGAGGTCGTCCCCATGGGTACTGAACTTGGCTATCAGCTTCTGCTCGGCCACTTTTCATCGTTGCCTGTCCCGAAGTCTGCCTTGGAGGACGGTCACCCGAAGGTCCAAGGCTAAATGTCCTGGACCACCGAAGTGTTCCCCGACTAGAAGGGAGCACTCCTGTCTGGTGACTGTTGTGCAATGTCCATTCATCCGTTGCCGTAGCGTCTGCTCGGTCTCACCAATGTACCATGCCTCAGGGCATCCTTGTCTGCAGTGTATGAAGTAGACCATATTGGCCGAGTCACATGCATATTTGCCACGTACATGGTGGGAGGTGAACCCAAGTGTAAAGGTGGTATCCGTGTCGATACTCTGACACGTCTTGCAGTGGTTGCTGTAGCAGGGTTATACAGTGTGTCCTGAAAGCCGGAAAGTTTGCTACGAATCATGATCTGTTTAAGGATTGGTAATTGTTTAAAAGCAAGAAGTGGAGGCATGGGGAAGGTCTTGACGAGGTGCTCATCCTCACTGATAATGTGTTGCAGGCTGTGAAGAACATGGCGTAGTTGTTCGGCTCCTGGGAAGTACTGGACAATGAAGGGTACCTTGTCTGTTGCAGCTCATGCCTGTCTCCTGAGGAGGTCATTATGGTTTCTCACTGTGGCACGTCGGAACTGGCGGTCGATGAGTTGAGCATCGTACCCTGTTCTTATGAGAACATCCTTGAGTACTTCCAAGGTCCATCCCGTTCCTCCTCAGCCGAATAGTTTTTGAATAGCCTTCATTCTGAACAGCTCATAAACTTTGAAATCAACTTGCTTTTCTCGTTAGGACAGAAAACAGCAAAGCAGCTCAAGGTTAATCTAAAAGCCTGTCTGGTGTCTGTACCTTCTGTAAAACACTGCTTTTGGGAAGAACTTTGCATTTTTCTTGAAAAGTGAGCAAATTCCTAGTCTTGAAGTATTGTGTTGCTGCACTTCCAATTGCATCCAAGCTCCTTCAAAATGGGACGTCTGCCTGGCCATCGCCTCCATGAACTTACTCGACATTTGATTGCTGGACACTAATCTATGTGAATTAGTGCCAATACCTTTGAGTTTTAAGTGATTCATTATTGTAACATCTTATTTTCCTATTTTTGATATTTCTTCTTTGCATGCTTGTCTGTGTGTCAGTGTGTGCTGATAAACAGCTCTCCTGTGGTTTGACTGCATTAATAAACCCTAGATAATTTTAATGAATTTGCTGCAGGTCACGTTAAAATTGGACTTCACAAGTAGGGTTTTGGCAAACGCACCACTGCCTATTTTAGAAAGGGAAAGAACATTTTAAAATAACCCCTGTTATGGGCAGAAGAGGAGAACAGTAAAAATAATTCAATTCACTTCCTCTCTTTCTGTGATCATTTCTTAACTTGGTTCTTTCTTATCTCTATCCAAGATTGATTCTACATTTTGACTGTGTATTAAGGTTCTCTCTCATACTACCCCTCTCTATTCCTAAATTTCCTGTCAACACAATAGAATTCAAGCCATTCTATCAATGCTACAAGAACTGAATATCAACATTTGAATATGGTGGAATTAAGTAATTAAAACCTCCTATTCCACCTCATAAAAAGTTCTGTAACATTTTACACTGAATTAATTACATTGTGAAGTGCAGTTAATGTTTTGCCTGCATTTCCACACCTATTTGCACAAGTGAGATGAATGATCTATTAGCAATTTTTGAGAAGATTTGAAGCTCAGGTTAATGATAAGTGTGTAAGTTAGCTTGCTGAGCTGGAAGGTTTGTTTTCAGACATTTCTTCACCATGATGATGTTACCTAGTCATGGTGACGAAACATCTGAACATTTCTATGCTGTATATTTCTATGACTCTAAACCTTCCAGTTCAGCGAGCTAACCTACAGACTTATGAATGATCTATGTTGAATTTAGCTGCAAGAAGGATCATTGATCTGGGACATCAGGAATTTAATTTCAAAGTTTGGGAGAAGATTTGTAGCTCGGGTGCTTGTTGTTGTGGTTCTGTTCGCCGAGCTGGGAATTTGTCTTGCAAAAGTTTCGTCCCCTGTCTAGGTGACATCGTCAGTGCTTGGGAGCCTCCTGTGAAGCGCTTCTGTGCTGTTTCTTCCGGCATTTATAGTGGCCTGTCTCTGCCGCTTCCGGTTGTCAGTTCGAGCTGTCCGCTGTAGTGGCCGGTATATTGGGATTTCATTTGAACAATCCAAAGACTCCATTTGAAGTAGAGACTTTCAGAAGGCTCCTGGTGGAGTGGAACTGCCCAGCAGGACAATCAATTCTGCAGGAATTCCTTCAGAATGTGCTATGGTGGCGATTTCACAGGGTCCCCATGCACAACTTGCATCTACACTGGAGTAATGATTGTCCGGTCAGTGGAAAGCCTGGGACATTATTTCAGCATTAGCAATTGCTTTAGGTTGCAGTCACTGGGAGTGAAGGTTATTCACATAGCATGCTTACCTCTTTGATCTGACTTTGGCAGTTTTGTTACTAAAGGCTGCCTAACCTGGGAATAAATATAACTAGCTTCTAATATTTCTTTAATTCAAATAAATATGAGGTGCTGCATTTTGGAAAGGCAAATAAGAGCAGGCCTTATACACTTAATGGTAAGATCCTGGGGAGTGATGCTGAACAAAGAGACCTTGGAGTGCCGGTTCATAGCTCCTTGAAAGTACAGTCGCAGATAGATAGGATAGTGATGAAGGCATTTGGCATGCTTTCCTTTATTGGTCAGAGCATCGAGTATCGGAGTTAGGAGGTTATGTTGCAACATTGGTTATGCCACTTTTGGAATATTGTGTGCAATTCTGGGAAGGATGTTGTTAAACTTAAAAGGGTTCAGAAAAGATTTACAAGGATGTTGCCAGGGTTGGAGGATTTGAGCTATAGGGAGAGGCTGAATAGGTTGGGGCTGTTCTACCTGGAGCATTGAGGCTGAGAGGGGGGACCTTTGTAGAGGTATATAAAATCATGAGGGGCATAAATAGGATAAATAGATAAGGTCTTTTCCCTGGTGTGGGGGAGTCCAGAACTCGAGGGCATAGGTTTAGGGTGACAGGAGAAAAATTTTAAAGGGACCTAAGGGGCAACTATTTCTCACAGAGGATGATACATGTATGGAATGAGCTGCCAGAGGAAGTGGTGGAGGCTGGTACAATTGCAACATTTAAAAGGCATCTGGGTGGGTATACGAATAGGAAGGGATATGAGCCAAGTGCTGGCAAACGGGGCTAGATTAGGTTATGGAATCTGGTCAGCATGGGCAAGTTGGTCCAAAGGGTCTGTTTGCATGCTGTACATCTCCATCATTCTGTGACTCTTAGTTCACAGGGAACATTGATGTTTCTATGTTGAAACACTACTAAACATAAATGCACGTCATTTGTGCCTGGGAGACAGCTGACATTTTGGATCTGAAACGTGTACTTCTAAAGAAGCACTTGAACCGGTGTTAAAATTACTTATTCATTAATTAGGTGTAGATTGTTAACATTGAGTTAACTTCAGTAATAAGCATAAGGACAAGGTATTTCTAAATAGTAAACACCTAACCTTACATTTTTTAAAAACCAATTAACAGAGTCCTGTGGATCTGGCGATAATCATGGTTTGAAAAAAATTATATTTATTAATGAAGCATTTCATTAACGAAGTAAAAATCTTTTAAAGATATGTTGATTATCAAACTTTTCTGAGCTTTCCTCTCAAAACATTCTTTGAAGGAAATTTCATTTGAGATGCAGGATTGATAAACGAAGGTTTCTTGATACTAAGGCCTTGAGCTTTTGTAAACTCCACGATCCCATCCACTTGGAAGGCCTTTGTGGTGAATCAAAGAAATTCTACTTCATGGGACATAAGCAGATGACTGTTGTCCATTGGATTTGATACATTCAAAGTATTGCTGAAAAAAGTGAACTGCTGTTAGTGTTTCTTTTTTCACTCATCAGGGCAGAATTACAAGATTAGATGTCGCTCCAATCATTGGGCAACACCGAAACAAACCTGATTGTGTTCAGAATTACACTATCACGATAGTCAGTGAGATGCATAACGCTGCAAGTTACATACAGACTCCTATGGTTTGGAAACAGAAAGGACTTGACCAGGCATTGTGCCTTTTCTTTCTAAGAAAAGCTGTGGGGATACCCATTTCCTGCTGCAGTCCCTTTGGTGATTCATTCACCAATCAGGATAGTCATGCACATTAAATAAAACTTGGTGGTTAACCATGTCCATTCTCATGATAATACTTAAGAATCCACTTGCTAAAGAATTGGCTCCCTCTGCCCATGCAATGTAAGTTGTTTTTCCCTTTTGAGATTTCATATTCTTACATTTTGTCTTGATGAGCGCAAGACAAAAAGCTTCAGCAATATATTTGTTTCAGCAATACTAAAATTCCATACTACCAAGCTCCCCTGATTTAATATTAACGGTTGAGTGGCGGGGAGGGGATGATCTAGATCATTAGATTACTGATTATGTTGCATACAATTCTGTTGCTGCTGATAGCTCTCGGCATTTCTTGGATGCTTTATCTCGAGTTGCTAGACTTGTTGAAATATATCCCATTTAGCACAGTGACAGTACAGCAGAATATAATGGAAGGTATCCTCAATGTGAAGGTAGAACTTTGTCTGCACAAGGACTGTGTAACTGCCACTCCTCCTGGTACTGTTTGGAAAGATGGACTCTCATGTTGAAGGATTCTCCTCCCTCAAAAGTCATCAATGAACCTAATTTTTTTTTAGCAATATTGGCAAGGTTTGGCATGATAGACTAGCATTCAGTACGAGGCTAATTGAATTAAAGTTTCACCATCTGCCAAAGTGAGTTTCATCTGATGAGTCAAGGGACTCAAACATTACCTCTGCTTTTTTCCCACAGACGCTGTCAGACCTGCTGAGCTTTACCAGCAATTTCTGTTTTTATTGTCGATCTCCAGCATCTGCAGTTCTTTGTTTTAACTCAGAATTACTAGTTCCACAGTGAAAGTTTTTAATTACAGTCTCAGAATTCACTAGTATTCACCTTTGTGGGTGGCACGGTAGCTCAATGGTTAGTGCTGCTGCCTCACAGCACCAGGGGCCCGGGTTTGATTCCAGCCTCTGGTGACTGTCTGTGTGGAGTTTGCACATTCTCCCAGTGTCTTGTGGGTTTCCTCCAGGTGCTCTGGTTTCCTCCCACAATCCAAAGATGTGCATGTTAGGTGGACTGGCCATGCTAAATTGCCCCATAGTGTTCAGAGGCATGTAGGTTAGGTGCATTCATCAGGGGTAAATGTAGAATAATAGAGTAGGGCAATGGGTCTGGGTGAGTTGCTCTTCAGAAGGTCAGTGTGCACTTTTTGGGCTGAATGGCCTGCTTCCGACAAGAGGGATTCTGTGATTCAGTGAAGTACAAATTATTTTTTGATGTTCTGTGCTTATCCAGTGCAGAGATGCAATGATCCCAAATAACGGTAACACTAACTTGATGGAGTTCTCTGAGATAAGTGAGTATTGATGAAGGTAATGTGGTCAATATTGTACACTTTCAGAAGGTGTTTTGATGAAGTGCCGCATCAAAACAGACTCGTTTGCAATATTTAAGCCAATAGGACTAATGATGCAGTGAAAAGTTTGGGAATAAAATTGACTAAAGATTACGAAGCAGAGTAGTGGTCAGCAATTATTTTTCAGACAATAATGATTTTCAAATGTGGTAATGTCCTGAACTCAAGTATACAAAGCATAAATTTCAAGGGAGTTTCAAAGTAAATTTTCAAATATTTCAGGTCGCTCTTAGTACAGGTTCAAGTCTCAATTGTTCATATTCTCAGTCAAATTGTCAGAAGACCATTCTTATTGAAGATGGCTTTTATAGCAAATGAATTTAAAAATGGTTGATGTAAATAATCAGTACCATGGTTGTGTGATTGGCAATCCCACAGTTGTCCCAAAATGTGTTCTTGGGCTCCATTCTCCAAAGACAATCCAAAATTGGAGTCCCAAATTTTGTACTGTGTTTGTTTAAATTGTTTGCAAAATCTGTGATATTGTTGTTGAACAGAATATTTCACCTCATTGAATCAACCCATATTTTCTGTTAAGGTTTCAATATAATCTTCAATTTGGTAATAATTCTTACGGTATTGATATTCCCTTTTTCAATTCTCAAATAAATGTAACACAGAGTGATGTCTTAATGGACTTGACATGTAGTAGCCTGACAAATAATTCTGTTCAAATTAATCTTGTAGAAAATGTGTCAGATGCCATCACTGACATCTCTCGACAGGTGCTGCTCTATGAGCAGATCAGACCCGCCAGAGATGGTAGCACAGTGGTATACTGTGGGAGGTAGTCCCAGGAGTCCTCAGTACTGACATTGGACCCCATGAGCTATCAGAGCAAACATGGTTAAGAAATACTCCTGCTGATTATGACCAGCTGATGAATCTGTTTTCTTCAGTGTTGGCCACTAGGTGAGAAGTCACATGACACCAGGTCATAATCCAACAGGTTTATTTAAAATCATAAACACGGGCTCTATTGCATTATATCTTTGTTTATATCACCATTTTATTTTACTTTATGTACCTCGAGGACATCAGATTTACACAAGTTTAAGACTTGTTCTAAGCATAAAATCCATTTGCTAATATTATCGTGGTTGCATTAAACTAATGAAATATTATTTTGTATCTTCTTCTTTCCTTGAAGAGAATAGCATAAAGCAGTGAAAGGATTTATTGACTGATTATAAGTCTGACAGACTGTAATGTGAATGGTCTTTCCACCTTTATAAGAAGCTGATTATCACAATTTGGTCTAATTTATGATTGAGGGTTTTATGCACTCCAACAGTAATAATATCAGCTATGTGCACCAGATGCAAAAGTTCCACTGGATGCTAATCAAATTCAACCTCTACATACCAGGATGGTGAGGAGCATGGTTCAAGCCCTGCTTGTTTCTTCAGAATGAATTCAGATAATTGCCAGTGGACCAAAGGCTTGGGCAATAAACCTCAGTTATTTATCCGGCTATCTGTACGGGAATCTTGACTTGATATGCAGTTTCAGCAGCAATCAAATTCATTGTAGCTGCAGAGTGTTTTCTCTAGAACAGTCTCAAGAAAAAGCCCCAACCTGCTCAGACACTTAACACCATAGACTAACCCTTTCTGGACTTGATAGAAATAAATTAGTCACAAGTTTCTTCCATTCATTTCGGATTGGTCTTTATCTATCATCCAGTATTCAGTACTGACATCACTAACATTATCAATCATCTTTCATTAAATATTGCATACTGTTAACTTGACTCATGGCTACATTGGTTCAATACACACCAAAGAATGAATCAATGTTTCAATTTCCACATTTTAGATCTACAAACTCAAAAATAAATTTTGTTTACTTTGAATTTGAGTATACGATCATTTTGATTCAAAACAGCTGATCTCCTTCCTTGACATAAGATTATGCTAATACTAATTTCTGTTCTGACCTCTTCATAAAAACTTGCAAGCATCCTTCAGTTCTCCTCTGCTAGTCAGTAGGATTGTGGTTGATCTAATTGTTGTCTCAGCTCCACTTCCTCCTCAGCCTCCTCTAGCCCTTGACTACCTTGTCTGTCTATTTAACTATGCAATGAACAAATTCATCGTCCAGCCTCCACTACTTTCTGGGAATGAGAATTCCACAGGCTAACAACCCTATAAGTTTCATTTCTCTGAACTCCAATGCATGAAGGCCAATATTTCAAACTTTTTTTCAAATGCTGCCTTTGTTCCATTTCATTCAATGCTATATTGACACTTACATAATGTATTTTCATTTTTCAAGATGGTTTTGCCATCTTTAAATAACACTCTGGGTACAGCTCAGATCCCACAGCTCCCAGTCTGCATTCCAATGTATGTAGCTCTGCATCAATAAGACCAAAGCATTAAAATGTAACTACTCAAATATGTTTATCAGTTTCGCTTCACCAAGTGAAATGCTCAAAGACTCTCCAAAGTCTACTTGATTCTCTCTTCAATCCAAATTTTCTTGTTTCACAGTTTTATTTTGCAATAAGATAATATATACCATTTTAGCTACTTAACTAAAGCACTGAGCACAACTGAAGAAGTGCATTGATAACTTATAACATTTGCTACCAGAAAAACATAAGTTCCTCATGACCTGTCAGTGTTCACTAGAATGTTGAATTTGGGAATCCTGCTTTTCCATCTCCCACTTTCACTGTCAGTCCTTTTTTAAAAAAAGAGTTTGTGCATCTTTGAAGGGAAAAGTACTCATCAAAGATCACTGCACTATGGAGCTCAGGATCACAGAATGAAGGCTGGAAACTAACCAACAGCAGAAATATTAAAACTTCTCACTAGTCATTTTTATATGGTATATAAAAGTTCTGTCTTTTCCTCAAGAACAATTTTTTTTGGACTTGAAGAATCAGACTGGTTTCTCAACCCAATAATTCTATTATTAAAATTTACTGCACTGGATAAATGAACACATTGTTCACTTAAGCAACCAAGATTTCAGTTTGTTTGGAATGTACCAGATGTTGTCCAGATGCGCAGGGAAAACACTTAATATGGAATTTTGGTAAGAACACGTTCGCATACTGTGAGTATTTACAAACATATGGAGCGTGAATAGGCCATTAGGGCCAGATGCAGAGGGATCTGGGCGTATTTGTGCTTGTATCAAAGAAAACTAATATGCAGGTAGACCAGGTAATAAGGTAAATGGAATTTTGGCATTTATTGCCAAAAGAAATAGAGTATACGATGGACCAGGCCAGACCCCTCAAGCTATTTTAAGAAGGTAGTCTCTATCCTAACTTTTTCTTATTTTCCAAGGCCGATGTGAAGGGGATATTCCTGGTGTGATACAGCTGGTCAAACCCCTCGGCTTTAAGCAAAACAGAATTTATTTAAATACTACAGTTGAAACACGATCAAAGGAAAACAAAATTTAGAATAACTTAACTATTAGAAAACTTAACCGACCCAATACAGCAACTTAACTAAGGAGCTGTTCCAATCCAGTAACATCCCATAAATGCACCCTTTATAAAAAGGTAAATTGAAACACAGTTTTTCTCAGGCAGGAGGGAAATCTCCAAAGAGATTTCAGAGGGGAAAATCAGTCAGGAAATATTGCTGAAGTTACAACCTTCCCTGGACTTCAGCATCTAGTGACTGCCACAGCTAATCAAATCTTCAAAAAGAAATCCTGAACTGGGAGTCTTGGCCATACTCCTGCCATTGTTAAACTAGACAACTCAGCACCTCTGCTTTTATAACCTCTCTTCAAAAAAGCCAAGAACAAACTAACTTTTTTAAAGTGACAGCATTGTCACAAGTATAAAAGTAGGTAAATGTTACAGTAACTGTAAAAGGCATTTGTGAGAGCATACCTGGAGTAGCATGTACAAGTTTGGTCCCCTTACTTGAGGAGACATGCAGTCGCGTTGGAGGCAGTTCAGAGAAGGTTCACAAGATTGATTCCTAAGATGAGGAGTTTGTCTTACGAGGAGTTTGTGTTATGAAGAGAGATTGAGCAATTTAGAGCAAAATTCTTTGGAATTTAGAGGGGAGATTTAATGGAGGTGTATAGGATACCAAAGGGAATTGAAAAGGTTAAAAGTGGAAAGGATGTTTCCTCATGGATGGGACAATCTAGAATGTTTTTAGGATAAGGGGCAGTAGATTTGAAACAGAAGTAGGGAGAAATTACTTCTCTTAAAAGGTTATGAATCTGTGGAATTCACTATCCTGGAGTGTGGTGGATGAATGTAGAGTAAGTTTTAAGGAGGAGACAGGCAGATTTTTAATTAGTCATGGGCTGAAAGTTTGGGGAGAGCAGGCAGAAAAATGCATTTGAGGCCAGGATGGGATCAGCCATGATTGTATGAAATGGCAGAGCAGTTTCGAGGGGGGTGAATGTTTCACTCCTCCGAGTTCTTATATTTTTATTGTCTCCTTGTGCTTGTTTCATCATTCAATGCCTGACCCGATTGTATTCTCATTCTTATTTCTGCCTCCCCTGATAACTTTTCACCCTTTGCTAAACAAAAATCTATCTTCCCTGCTTTAAAAATAGTTATTAAAAATATTTTAATATTTATTTAAAATCTCTGCTTCCATCATCTTTTCAGGAAGAAAGTTCCAAAACCTCATGGCCCTCTGAAAGAGAAAAAATGCTTAATCCATGCTTTATGTGTAGGCCCCCCTGAATTTTAAATGACCTCCTAGTTCTAGATTCTCCAATAAGGAAAAACTTCTATCCTGTCAGGGCCCCGTCAGGATTTATATGTTTCAATCAAGTGGCATCGTGCATTTTTAAACTCCTACAGGTTACAAGCCGAGTTGCTCCAACTTCTCCTCATTTGACAGCTAGCCCATTCCAGGTGTTCCTGTGGAAAACAGTGTTTGAACTTTGACCTAATCATTTACATCCTTCCAATACTGTGCATATTACCCGAGATGTGATCTCAACACTGCTCTGTAGAATAATGTAGAACCTCCTTCCTTTTATCAAAAGAGAAAATGATGGATAATCTCAGCAGGTCTGGCAGCATCTGTAAGGAGAGAAAAGAGCTGACGTTTCGAGTCTAACTGACCCTTTGTCAAAGCTCCTTCCTTTTATATTCAGTTCTCCTTGCAACAAATGACAACATTCTATTAACTTTTCTAAATACTGACCCTACCTTTTGCATTTATGCACTATGACACTCAGATCCCTCTGCTGGTCAACCTGATACAAGAAGACTATTGTTGCATTATTGCATTGTAAAAGCTGGAAACAAGAGGAATACAGAACTGAGAGATTATGTTCAAAAGGAAAGCTAAAACAGACAGAAGAGTTAAGGATTAGCTCAATTAGGATCGTTAAAATTTTGAAGGAACTTCGAGGAAATGTGAAGATGTTTCCACCTGTGTGGTGAGTCAATAATTATGGGCAATAAATAAATCCAATTAATAAAGACAGAAAGACTTTAGGAGAGCCTAATTTACTTCGAGATTTTAGAACGTGTTGCCACTCATTGTGCTTGAGGTGAATAAGACTTGGGGAAAGCTAAGTAAATGCATGAGGGAGAAAGGAATAGGAACACAAGTAGGCCATTCCACCCCAAAAGCCTGTTCTGTCATTCAGTGAGGTCATGGCTTTGGCCCATATCTCTTAATGCATTTATTTATCAAAAATATATATATCTCAGATTTAAAATTAACAACTGATCCAGTGTCTACTGTTATTTGTGAAAGAGAGTTTGAAATATCTACCACCTTTTGTATGTCGAAGTGCTTCCTAATATCTCTCTTGAATGGTCTGGTTAGCACTACTGCCTCGCAATGCCAGGCATCCAGGTTCAATTCCAACCTCGGGCAACTATCTCTTTGGTGTTGGCACGTTCTTCCCGTGTCTGTGTGGGCTTCCGTTAGATGCTCCAGTTTCCTCCCACAATCCAAAGAAGTGCAAGTTAGGTGAATTGGCCATGCTAAATTTCCCATAGTGTCCAGGTATGTATAGGTTATGTGCATTAGCCATTTGAAATGCAGGGTTACAGGGATAGCATGGGGGATGGGGCCTGGTGGGATGTTCTTTGGAGGGTCATTGTGAAGTTGTTGGGCCAACTGGCTGTTTCAACATTGGGGGATTCTATGAATCCTCAGACTATGCCTCCCAGTTCTAGAATCTCCACCCAGTGGAAATAGTTTATCTTTACCTTGACTTCTTCTGTCAATATCTTGAAGACTTTGATCAAATCACCTCTTAACCTTCTAAATTATGGAGGAATCAGGCCTAATTTGTATAATCTGTCCTCATAACTTAACCCCTAAAGTCCAGATATCATTCTTTTTAAACCTACGTTGTACTCCATCAAGATTAGAGTGGTGCTGGAAAAGCACAGCAGGTCAGGCAGCATCCGAAGAGCACGAAAATCGACGTTTCAGGCAGGACCCCTTCATCAGGAATGAGGGCCCTCATTCCTCATGAAGGGCTTTTGTCCGAAATGTTGATTTTCCTGCTCCTCGGATGCTGCCTGACCTGCTGTGCTTTTCCAGCACCACTCTAATCTAGACTCTGATCTCCAGCATCTGCAGTACTCACTTTCGCCCTGTACTCCCTCCAAGGCTATTCCTAAAGTGTGGTGTGCGGATCTGCTCATATTCTGCCAAGTGGGGTCTAATGAGGATGTTGTATGGCTGCAGTATAACTTCTACAATTCGTGCTCCAGTCCTCTAAATATAAAGGAAAGCATTCCTTTAGCTTTCTTGATTTTTGTCTGCACCAGTTCATGATATTTTAAATATCTATGCACTGGAACTCCCGAGTCTCTTTGGAAATTCAATGTATTTATCTTCATACCATCTGCAATGTACCCTGATCTATTCTTTCTAGTCCAAAATGAATAACCTCACACTTGCTTACATTGAGTTCCATCTGCCATAGTTTTACCCATCTATTAATAGTCCATCAATATCTCTTTGTAAATTCATGCTATCATCTGCACTGTTGGCAGTGCTGCCCAACTTGGGTCATCAGCAAATGACATTCCTCTGTCCTCTTTTGTCACCTCTTCAAAACCTTCATGAGGTTTGTCAGGCATGGTCTACCTGTCATGAATTCACGCTGACTCTCCCTATTTCACGGGAATTTTTCAAGGTATTCAGCTAATCCATCTTTGATTATAGACTCCAACAGTTTTCCCACCATAGATGTCAGGCTAACAGGTTTACAGTTCCCTGGTTTTTGTCTTTCGTCCTTCTTAAAATTGCACATACAGTTTTCCAATCCAAAGGGACAACTCCTGTATCTAGGGAATTCTGAAAGATTTGAGTTCAAGCATCTACAATGTGCTCCTTTACTTACTTTAATCCACATCGACTTGAAACCATTAGGTCCTGGGTATTTGCCACTCTCTAATTCCATTAATTTCCTCATTATCAACGTTTTAGTCCTGTTAATTTTATTCAGTCCTTGTACCCGATCCGCTATTAATTTCCTAAGGACTTCTGGCCAGCTATCTTCTACTTCCACTGTGAATACTGAGGCAGAGTCAACATGTCTACCATTTCCCCATAGTTATTAACAATATCTTCAAACTTGGATTGGGGATTGCTCCCGACTACCCACTTTCCCTTTATCTCACTATAAAATTTATTTTTATTGATTTTGATGTCCGTTGCAAGATTCCTTTTGATAATCCATTTGAGTGGCTCTTATAAACTAAAACATTATGCAGATAGATGGAATTGAATTAAACTACAGAGAGGCGATGTATTATTGTATTATTGCCAGACCATTAAGCCAAAAACTCAGCTAATGTTCGGGGGACCAAAGTTCAAACCCTGCCACGGCGGATGGTGGAATTTGAATTCAGTGAAGAATCTGAAATTAAGAGCGTAACGATGACCATGAATTCTTTGTTGATTATCCAGAAAAACCCATCTGGTTTACAAATGTCCTTTAGGGAAGGATATCTGCCATCCTTACCTGGTCTGGCCTACATGTGACTCCAGATCCATAGAAATGTGATTGACTCCTAACTACCCCCTGCGGGCCTAACTAGAGACACCCACATCCTGTGATTGAGTTTAAAAGTAAAGAATCAGAAAATCCCTAACGTGCAGAAATAGGCTATTCAGTCCATCAAGTCCACACTGACCTGTCACTCTCTAATTCCATTAATTTCCTCAATGTTTTACTCGTTAATTTTATTCACTCCTTGTACATGATCCACTATTAATTTCCTCAGGACTTCTGGCCAGCTATCTTCCACTTCCACTGTAAATACTGAGGCCAGAAGAGCATCCCACCCACACCCAGCTCCCCTACCCTATCCCTGTAACTCTGCATTTCCCATGGCTATCCCACATAACCTACACATCCCTGGACACTTGGCAATTTAGCACAGTCAATCCACCTAACCTGCATATCTTTGGACTGTGAGAGGAAACCGGAGCACACGGAGGAAACCCACACAGACACAGGGAGAATGTGCAAACACCTGACAGTCTCTTGAGGGTGGAATCGAACCCAGGTTCCCGGCACTATGGAACAGCTGTGCTAACTTGTGTGTAAACACCAGCATCGCCCACTTAGGCTGAATGCCCTAACTTCCATCTGCAAATTCAATGGAATGTATAGTTTTCCATGTATTAACTCCATTTCTGGGGCTTCTTGGGTGCATTTTTCTTAGGAATAGAAATATTTTGCCACCAAGTAGGCATTAACAGAATGACCCACGATCAATGTAAACTCAGTTATTTATCTTCCAGCAGGGAATCTCACTGAAAAGGAACAAGAGTTGTAAATGTGTACAAAACTGTAGCGCATGTAATCTGTATGTCTATTTCAGAAATTGGAAAGTGGTTGGTGGGCGAGCTACCATGAGCAGTATGAGGGCCCCTTAATTTTTCCATTAAGTAGGGGGAGACTAAAATAATTGAAAATAATGGTGAGGCATATTGCATTGATGTATATACTTTCCTTCAGGATGCAGGTTTAAATAGCTGTGATTCTATATTCCATTAACATGGGAAAACAGATTTTTTTTGCATGATATAGGAATTGCCAAGATCAATCATATTAGGTTGACCTATTGAAGACTTTTTAATGTGATCCATCAAACACCATTTTTGTCATAGCTGAAATCTTCATATTACATGATTATTCATTATCATTAACTTGTGCTTTTGCATCTCAGCCTAACATAAATAATTCTAAACATTATGGAACTGCCCTTCTATAATAGAGATGAAATGAAAATACTCCAACATTCAATGTTTTTATTTATGGTTGAAAGGGAGGATGTTATGGTTTTTTGTATGGTTGTGATCTCAACAGATGAGTATTGGACTAGCTTCAGCATCTGTGCTGACCTACGTACAACTGTATGTTAGAGAAAAGCTGCAGTGTTGAAATAATTTGATGAGTTTGTATTGCCAGTTTGCTTTAAATCAAGTGCTGCTTTGGACTCATTTTGATGCTGTGTTCTTGTCCTGACAGGAATATATTACATTTGTCCCGTTGTCCCCTATCCTAACCAATGTCTTCATCTTTGGCTTGTTTTGGATGGCATCAATGTATTTGTTACAGTCATTTCTGAAAGAACAATTACACTACTTTCTACTCATAAAATTGCATCATTGCTTTAATTGTAAGGTTCAGTTTGCTTCACTTGATGACTCAACAATGGACAAGAGATTGAAAATGTGCTGTCTTGGCCTTGTATGAGTTAGAGCTAAAAATGTGTTGCTGGAAAAGCGCAGCAGGTCAGGCAGCATTCTAGGAGGAGGAGAATCGACATTTCGGGCATGAGCCCATCTTCCTGGCGCTTTTCCAGCAACACATTTTCAGCTCTGATCTCCAGCATCTGCAGTCCTCGCTTTCTCCTTGAATGAGTCAGGAGAGAATTCCAAATTGAAATAAAAGAGGGACATTTGTCCCCGATTTGTTGAAGGATGTTAATTCTCAGGGATTTTACAAGATGCCAACTTGGACGAAATTTTGGACTTTATTGAGAAGGGATGCAGACTATAAGCTGTTTGGTGTTACTTAGGCTATTAGTTGACTGTGGAATCCTAATGGTCACGTTGAATAAGATTTATCCAAATAATCCTTCTTCATAGTTGAGAATTTGTAAACATACGAATGTGCATCTTAGCCATGTATGAGATAAAGAACCAAATTGTGAGGGAGGTTTTTGATGACAAAAGAAAATGATTTCAGAAGGTGTTGATGATGAAGGGAGATTTCTCTGCTTCTTCACCCCAAAGACTGAACACTTCAATCATCTAATAGCCACACATAGAACCTGAATAACGTAAATTAGTAGTGGTCTTTTTATTAATAGTGTGATAGAAGTATGTTTGGCTCTTAATTTTATTTGCATCTCGCTTTCAAAACATTTGGGTACTCTATTTTGACTTTATTTTAATATTTTTATTTTGCAGTTTGTTAGTGAGAAAATGGGTGGAGCTGAAGGAACAAAACTAGATGAGGACTTTGTAGAAATGGAACGGGTAAGTAAAGGTGCTTCTGGGTAAGATTTGGAGCAAACGGCAATAGGAACAAAAATTAACCAATCAATGATTGAATGTAGTGAATATGTTTGAAGTATTTTGACTCATTTTTGAAATGAGATTTGAAAAATTGGAGGTTTTAACTAAAGCTGAGAAGGTAATTTGATAGATGTCTTAAAGATTATGAATGTTTATCACAAGGGGAAAAGTGATGGATTTGTTCCACTGTCTGCTGAGATAGTAATAAGTGGGGAAAAATTTAAGATAATCTCACGGGGAGAAGGCCATGTTAAAAATAAAAGCTCAGGTCTTTTCATTACACAGTCAATGGTTAGAGTGTGGAACCACCTAGCACACAATTTGGCTGAACAGTTTCGATAAGTTCTTTAAGAGGGAATTAAACAGTAATTTGAAAATCAAGAATAGTAAAGGACATGAAATTAATTAGTACTTTGGAATTCAATGAGGCAGCTTATGTGGAGAAAGGCACCAGTAACAGGTTGCTGGGCTCTTTTGTTACTGCTACGTTTTGTGGTTAGCTGTATTCACTGTATTCGAGCAGATATAGCAAGACTGTTATAATATTGACTCAAATAGGCTTATTCCAAAACATGGAGTGCCACCTGCTGTCTGATTTATAAAGCATGCCCCTATAATGTAAATACATTTTAAAGAGCAGGTAATCTCAGAAACATTATTTTTGGTGAGAATTTTTTATACTATTTTGAAAGATTCTTTTTACAAAACTTGCAGATCATAATTTATTCCCCAACTGATAAAGGGAAAATACCGGTATGAATTTAAATAGTAAAATATCTCAAAGTACTCACAGAAACATAATCAAATGAAATTTGACAGTAAGTCATGTCAGAGATTTTAAGACATGGTTTAGGACAGAAGGAAAAATAGAGAGACAATCCCTAAACTGAGGTTTTAAGTAGCTGAAGGCATGACCGCAATGTTCGAGGGATGGAAATTGAGAACACTCCAGAATTCTAGGAGTGCTGTATGTTTCCAGATCTCTACCTGCTAGGAGGTCCTATATGAGAATGATCCAGATTAATTGAGCCAATTTTATCCTTATTTCCTCTTAACTATCTGATAAATGTTCACTTGTTTAGCACAGCAGCCCACATTAGACTGGAATTCTTTATCTTTGATATCCACAAAAACCTAAATTCTACTTCTATGCATTGCCATCTAAGTCACTTATGTTGTTAATTAAATTTGCAAATGCTCTGCAGAATAGTTGGGCATTTAACTGGAGCATGCCCAAATGCGTCATTTAATTTCTATTACTGATAGATGCCTGACTTCTAATTTCTATTGCGAGAACATGCATTAACGAAATGTAATTGTTTATCACTTTATAGAGTCATAGAGATATCCAATATAGAAACAGACCCTTCCTTCCAACTTGTCCATGCAGACCAGATATCCTAAACTAATCTAGTCCCATTTGCCAGCATTTGGCCCATAATCCTCTAAACCATTCATGTACCCATCCTGTTGTCTTTTAAATGTTGTAATTGTACCAGCCTCCACCGATTCCTCTGGTAGCTTATTCCATACACGTACCACCGTCTGCGTGAAAAAGGAGTCCCTTTGGTCCCTTTTAAATTTTTTCCCTCTCACCCTAAACCTATGCCTCTAGTTATGAACACCCCCACCCCAGGAAAAATACCTTGTCAATATACCCTATCCATGGCCGTCATGATTTTATAAATCTATATAAGGTCACCCCTCAGCCTCCGAAGCTCAAGGGAAAACAGCCTCAGCCAATTCAGCTTCTCCCTACAGCTCAAATCCTCCAACCCTGCCAACATCCTTGTAAATCTTTTCTGAACTCTTGCAAGTTTTGCAACATCACTCCAATAGGAGGGAGACCAGAATTGCACACACTATTCCAAAAGTGGCCTGACAAATGTTCTGTACAGCCACAACATGACCTCCCAGCTCTTATACTCAATACTCTGACCAATAAAGGAAAGCATACTGAATGCCGCCTTCACTATTCTATCTACCTGAGACTCCACATTCAAGGAACTATGCACCTGCATTCCATGGTCTCTTTGTTCAGCAACACTCCCCAGGATCTTAAGTGTACATGTCCTGCTTTAATTTGCCTTTCCAAAATGCAGCACCTCACATTTATCTAAATTAAACTCTATCTGCCACTCCTCAGCCCATTGGCCTATCTGATCAAGATTCTGTCAGCTTTCAACATTTTTCATCTAAAAATCCTCAGCAAAAGTATTATCAGGAATGCAGAAAACTTACCTGCCAAGGAGTGGCAGATGGAGTTTAATTTAGATAAATGTGAGATGCAGCATTTTGGAAAGGCAAATCAGGGCAGGATTTACACATTTAGGTCCTGGAGAGTGGTGTTGAACAAAGAGACCTTGGGGTGCAGGCTCATAGTTCCTTGAAAGTGGAGTCACAGGTAGATAGGTTGGTAAAGAAGGCATTGGTATGCTTTCCTTTATTGATCAGAACATAGACATAGAGTTGGAAGGTCATGTTGTGGCTGTACAGGGCATTCGTTAAACCACTTTTGGAATATTGTGTGCAATTCTGGTCTCCCTCCTATAGGAAGGATGTTGTGAAACTTGAAAGGGTTCAGAAAAGATTTACAAGGAATTTGCCAGGGTTGGAGAGTTTGAGCCATAGGGAGAGGCTGAATAGGCTGGGGCTGTTTTCCCTTGAGCTTTGGAGGCTGAGGGGTGACCTTATAGACGTTTATAAAATGATGAGGGGCATGGATAGGGTGTATAGACAGGTATTTTCCCTGGGGTTGGGAGTCAAGAACTAGAGGGCATAGGTTTAGGGTGAGAGGGGAAAAAAATTAAAAGGGGCCTAAAGGACAATGTTTTCACACAGAGGGTGGTGCATATATGGGATGAGCTGCGAATGGAAGTGGTGGAGGCTGGTACAATTACAACATTTACAAAGCGCAATGTAACTCAATGGACAAATTCTCACCACTCAATTGGTGGTGAGCTCCTCCCACCCATTAATGCCAATGCTACTGTGCTCAAGAATGTCTTTAAAGCTTTTTATTTGTCCTTTCTTAAGATTTTGAAGCAGAAGTGGATCATTTGACCCTTTGAGTCTGCTCCATCATTCAATGAGATGTTGGCTGATTAGATAATCCGATCTCCACTTGCTTGCTTTTTCCTCAATGTGCTTGATTCCCTCATTGATTAAAGTTTGTCCATCTCAGCCTTGAATATACTTAATGACCCAACCTCAACAGTCCTAAATGATAAAGAATTCCATAGGTAGACGACCGTAAGAGAAAAAAAATCCTCCTCATCCCTATCTTAAATGTATGATCCCTTACTCTGAGATAATGCCCTCTGGTCTACACTCTCCCACAAGGGGAAACAATGCCTCCTCCTCTATCCTCTCCAGCCCCCTCAGAATCTTATGCTTCAATGAGATCACTTCTCATTTTTCTAATTCCAATGAGTACAGGCCCAATCTACTCAACCTCTCTTCATAAAACAGTCCCTTCACCCGTGAGATCAACTTAGTGAAACTTTTCTGGATTGCCTCCAATATCCGTAACCTTTCCTCAGAACAGTAGACCAAACTGTTCACAGTTTTCCAGCTGTGGTCTGATGAGTACCTTGTATAATTTTAGTAAGGCCTCCATATTTTTCTAATCCATTCCTTTTCAAATAAAAGCCAACAGTCCATTTGCCTTCCCCATTAACCACTGAAATCGGATGCTAACTTTTTGAGATTTAACCACAGGACTTTCAGTCCCTCTGTGCTGCAGTTTTTTGCAGTATTTCCAAATGTAGCTCTCTTATTCTCCCCACTAAAGTGCACAGTGTTACATTTCCCATATTATATACCATCTGTTAAGTTTTCACCTACTCACTAAATCTGTAGACACTTCGTGCCATCCTCACCACTTGCCTTCCTACCTATTTTTTTGTGTCATCCACAAACATGTGTAATACATTTCTGTATTATTATTAAACCAGATCTGTCGTATTGCGTGCTTATGTTCCAGTTAAAAACCAGCTCATTAAATAATAAAATATGATCTGTCAGGCCAGATTTCAGTCTTAGATTTGACTTGTCCAGTAATAACATCAGTTGGGATCATGACACCTTCTATTTTTGCCATGTCCAATTGTTGCTCAATTTCCCAAGAAGCTGTTCGCTTTCAGACTAGGAGGTCTGATATCTCTCTGTGACTGCTCCCTTGGGACATTGATCATTTGAGAATTGGGAAAATGGGGCATAAGCAGGGAAGGTGCTTTTCCACCACCTGAACACAATGCCCTGTCCATCAAAGGTGATTGTTGCAAGACTTTTGTGGTACAGGTTCATAGTTCCTTGAAAGTGGAGTCACAGACTGACAGGGTAGTGAAGAAGGCATTTGGTATGCTTGCCTTTATTGGTCAGTACGTTGAATATTGGAATTGGGAAATCATGTTGAGGATGGACAGGACATTGGTTAGGTCACTTTTGAAATTCTGTGTTCAGTGCTGGTCTCCCTGCTTTAAGAAAGTTGTTATGAAACTTGAAAGGGTTCAGAAAAGATTTAATAGGATATTGCCAGGGTTGGATGAAAGGCTGAATTCCCTGGAGCATCGTAGGCTGAGGGATGCCATTATAGAGGTTTATAAAATCATGAGGGGCATGGATAGGGTGAATAACCAAGGTCTTTTCCCAAGGGTATAGGTATCCAAAACTAGAGAGCATAGGTTTAAGGTGAGTGGGGCAAGATATGAAAGTGACCTAAGGGTCAACATTTTCACGTGGAGGGTGATGCAAGTGTGGAATGAGCTGCAACAGAAGCTGGTGGAGGCTGGTACAATTATAACATTTAAAAGGTATCTGGATGGGTATATGAATAGGAAAGGTTTAAAGAATATGGGCCAAAGCTGGCAAATGGGATGAGATTAACTTAGGATATCAGGTGGGCATAGACTGATATGCCCAGTCCTCAGGAGTCTGTTTTCATGCTGTACAACTGTATGACTCTGAGTGCTTCTAGAAAGACACTAGCATTTGTTCAACAGTCCTGTTATTGGATGATGAGATGGAGATATTGCTATTAGAAATATATAGCACCCTAAGAATCACTAGTACCCAAGATCACATTACCACACTCCTGCAGTACAGGAGTGCGGTAATGATAGCTGTACTATACAGAAGGACTTTTCCTGAGCTGCAGTTGTACTTTTTGTCATAGCCATAACTTGTGGAAGGCTGACCTGGGGCAGCTGATCTACTGTTGGATCGTCTTGTCACTGGTGTCCTTTTGAGAAAGGGGCTGCTAAGGTGTTGGAAGCACTCAACATACTCCCAAATCTGTCCTTCAAATATGAGAGGTGGAAAATTCAGATGGCCATCTGGGTTGGGTTGATATGTATTTTTGTTTTGGAAATGTTCACAGACAGGTTGTGTTACTTGCATGCAGAATCGAGGAAGTTGAGTAGCTTGCAAATCTTCCAGAGAGAGCAATCAAGCTGCATTCATCCATAATCTGGAGGTCATGTACATCTGTGCGGGTCAGTTTAATTTTGGTACAGAGGTGACTGAGATTAAAGAATTTTCCATCTAGACTGCAATTTATGTTAATTCCACAGAGCAATTAATCTTGATGAGGAGAATAGTAACTGCCAAGTAGTTTGAAGATCGAGTTGGCTGCTACACTTAACTTCATATCTCCCCATTCAGTAATGACAGTCATATCATCAAGAAACAGGATTGTGATGGAGTTTCTTGGACACCAAATTTTGAGAGGACAATCCACACAGCCTCACAATTAAACCCAATGTTTTGATTCGGTTGATGATTAAATAAGAGTTCCTCATGTTGCACTCATCATTTTTCATGCATTTGTCAGGCAAAAATAACCATGGGTAAGGTTCCTGGTGAAGATCCAAACTCTGTGCCTCTGAGGGAATTTCCTTCACCTCAGAGATTAGGCAATTCAGGAATATGTATGTCAGAATTCTCTCTGCAATGGACAAGACCTGTATCATAATAGATTCCACTGTGTAATTAATCTCTTTTCTTAAAAGTTATAAGTATTGGTATGGGGGAGTTGGATATAGAAGAGTCGTGGTGGGTGAATACAATGTGGGCAAGTTCAAGTACAGCAGGCAAGTTTTAGAATGATGCCAGGTTTGCAAGAGGGTGAAAGGTGAGGGACTGGCCACATCATAAATCATAGAATCCCTACAGTGTGGAATCAGGCGATTCAGCCCACCATGAACGTAGGAGGTACAGTTAGTAAGTTTCCACCTGACACCAAAATTGGAGGTGTGTGGACAGTGAAGAAGGTTACCTCGGATTATAATGGGATCTTAATCATATGTGAGAATGGGCTGAAGAGTGGCAGATGGAGTTTAATTTAGATAAATGTGAAGTGCTGCATTTTGTGAAAACAAATCTTAGCAGGACTTATACACTTAATGGTAATGTCCTAGGGAGTGTTGCTGAACAAAGAGACCTTAGAGTACAGGTTCATCGTTCCTTGAAAGTGGAGTCGCAGGTAGATAGGATAGTGAAGAAGGCGTTTGGTATGCTTTCCGTTATCGGTCAGAGTATTGAGTATAGGTGTTGGGAGGTCATGTGGCTGTACAGGACATTGGTTAGGACACTTTTGGAATATTGTGTGCAAATCTGGTCTCCTTCCTATCAGAAGGATGTTGTGAAACTTAAAAGGGTTTAGAAAAGATTTACAAGGATATTGCCAGGGTTGGAGGATTTGAGCTACAGGGAGAGGCT
Source organism: Chiloscyllium punctatum (assembly GCF_047496795.1). Taxonomy (NCBI): domain Eukaryota; kingdom Metazoa; phylum Chordata; class Chondrichthyes; order Orectolobiformes; family Hemiscylliidae; genus Chiloscyllium; species Chiloscyllium punctatum. Next base: position 19,113,504 of record NC_092786.1, read on the forward strand.
GAACAGGCTGGGGCTGTTTTCCCTGGAGCATCAAAGACTAAGGGGTGACCTTATAAAGGTTTATAAAATCATGAGGGGCATGGGTAGGGTAAATATACAAGGTCCTTTTCCCTGTTGTGGGGGAGTCCAGAACTAGAGGGCATAGGTTTATGGTGAGAGGGGAAAGATATAAAAGGTACCTAAGGGGCAACTTCTTCATGCAGAGGGTGGTGCATGTATGGAATGAGCTGCCAGAGGAAGTGGTGGAGACTGATACAATTACAACATTTAAAAGGCATCTGGATGGGTATATGAAGAGGAAGGTTTTAGAGGGATATGGGCCAAGTGCTGGCAAATGGGACTAGATTAGGTTAGGATATCTGGTCGACATGGACATGTTGGACCAAAGGGTCTGTTTGCATGCAGTACATCTCTACAACTCTGTGACTGTAAGTTCACACTGACCCTCTGAAGAGTAACCCAACTAGACTCATTCCCCTATGAATGCAAATCCCTAAACACTATGGCCAATTTAGCACAGCCAATTCACCTAATCTACACATTTTTGGATTATGGGAGGAAACTGGAGCACTCAGAAGAAACCCAAGAAGACACGGGGAGAATGTGCAAATTCCACACAGACAGTAACCTGAGGCTGGAATTGAACCAAGGTCCCTAGTGCTGTGAGGTAGCAGTGCTAACCACTGAGCCACCATGCCCCAATCTGTATTCACTGCATGGTTTGGCATCCCAAGATGCTACCTCTTCAATTTATGATTCATGTACTCTCCACGACTTTATCTCTGCATATTTCCTGTGATGGTGTTTTCTGAGCCCTGTTAATTTTTGATTTAGAATTAGAATTCCTACAGTGTGGAAACAGGTCCTTCAGTCCAACAAGTCCACACTGCTCCTCTAAAAAGCAACCCACCCAGACCCATTACTCTAAATTTCCCCTGACTAATGCACCAAACCTATACATCCCTGAACGCTGTGGACAATTTAGCGTGGCCAGTTCACCAAAACTGTGCATTTTTTGGACGATGGAAGGAAACTGGAGCACCCAGAGGAAACCACGCAGACACTTGGCGAATGTGCAAACTCCACACAGATAGTCACCTGAGGCTGGAATTGAACCTGGGTCCCTGACACTGAGGCAGCAGAGCTAACCATGGGGCCACCGTGCCCCAATCTGTATTCAGTGCATGGTTTAACTGGGGTGTTACTGAATTTGACATTAATCTGTGTAGCACAGTTCTAAACCCGTAAGCTTTGAATTTATTTATTGCTTTTCAATGAGTTTTCTACACAATTAGATTTGTATTCCTTATGTAGTGATTGTAATTAGATCAGCCAGCTGGACCTAATAGAATATGAGTTCCCTGATTGGGGCTGTTAATCTGGCCCAATCAGGGAGTCCTGGCTGACAGATTTAAAAAAGGCAGTGTCAGAAATACTGCCACCCTGGTAGTTAAGCAGGAGGCAGCATTAGGAGGTGGAAAAGTCAACATTTCCGGTCTAATCCTTCTTTGGGAGTGGGTGTTAGGGGAGCTTCAGATAAAAAGGGGAGGGGAGGGTTATGTGAGGGGAGATGGACAGGATGGTGGGGTAGGGATAGGTGAACACAGATAGAGGGTATGACCTGGTTGATCAGAATCTGGTTGGTAGCTGGAAGGAAGGGTCAATCAGAGGAGTGGAAGGGAGGGGGAGGGGGAGGGGGAGGGGCTGATAAGGGAGGTTGTTTGAAATTGGAGAACTCAATGTTAGGTCCTCTTGGCTGGAGGCTGCCTCAACAAAAGATGAGATATAATTCTTCTAATTTGCAGACTGATTCGCTGTGGTAACAGAGTAGGCCAAGATTGGTCATGTCAGAAAGGGAGTGGGAATTAAAATGGGTGGTGGCTAGGGAGTCAGATCAGCCCCTGTGGGCCCAGCTGAGATGCTCAGCAAAACGTGCCCTGAGTTTTGTCTCCCCAGTGTAGAGAAGGCCACATTGGGTGCAACGGATACAGTAAACTAGGAGAGGCAGGTGAACCTGTTTCACCTGGAAGTACTGTTTAGGGCCCTGGATGGGGGGTGGGGTGTTGGTGGTGTGCTGGCAGGTTTTGCATCATTTATGGTTGCAGGGGAAGGTACTGGGGAGTTGGGGGGGGGGGGGGGGGGGAGGTGGAGCGGACTGTTGATGGGGAGAATGGTGCAAACCAAGGATTGGTAAAGGGAACAGTCCTTGTGGAAGGCAGAAAGGGGTGGGGCAGGGAAGATATTCTTGGTGGTGGGGTCTAATTGGAGTTGGCGGAAGTCTTTGAGGATGATACTTTGGCTGCAGGAGACTGGTGGGGTGGTAGGTGAGGACAAGGGGGACTCTCTTTATTGCATTTTGGGGGGAGGGGTTTAGAGCAGTGGAGTAGGGGATGGAAGAGGTGTGGTGGAGGGCTGTCAGAGTGACAGAGAGGGGGGAATGCACATCGTTCAAAATAGGTGGATATCTGGGATGCCTGGGAGTGGAATGTCTCCTTATCCAGCAAATGCAGCAGAAGTGGAGGAATGGGAAAGCAGGATAGAGTTCTTGCAGGATACACTGGGAGGATTTGTAGTCCAGATACTTGTGGGACTCTGAGAGTTTATAGTAAATGTCTGTCTGGAGACTGTTGCAAGAAATTGAAATGGAGAGGGCAAGAAAGGGGAGGGAGGTGTCCAAGATGCACCAACTCTGGTAGTTGACTCTGAAGGGGCAATACTAAAGTTAGGTTGTAAGTAAGGGATGACTTGGTGATGAGATACTGGCCTCTAAGGATGTATTTCACTCTATTTTCTGATTTAGATAATATGAAGAAGGAACAGGAGTAAGTGTTGGGCTCCTTGAGCCTAGTCACCATTCAGTGGGATCATGGCGTGATGTGACAATTCTTCTTATCCAATTTTCAGCCCTTTCCCCATAACCTTTGATCTCCCTACTGATCAAGAATCAATCTCAGCCTTAAGTATACACAAGGACTTTGTCCCCAAAGCTCTCTCAGGATTTCCAAAAACACTCAACTCTCTGAGAGAAGAAATTCATCCTCATCTCAGTCTTAAATTCGCTCCCCTTTGTTCTGAGACTATGCTCTCTGTCCCTAGATGCTTCTATGAGGGAAAACATCCTTTCAGCATTTACCCTGCCAAGCTCCTTAAGAATCCTATGTTTCAGTATTTTCTCTTAAAACAGAGGTCCAAAACTGTCTGCATATTCCAGATGTGGTCTCATTAGCATCCTGTACAGTTGCAGCGAGATTTCTTCACTCTTGTACTCCAAGCTTCTTGAAATAAGGCCAACATTCCATTAGCCTTCCTGATTACTTGATGCCCCCTGTATGCTAGCTTCCTGTGCATCATGTACAAATCACCCACCCACACCCCAAATCCCTTCGTGTTGCGGCTTTTGCAGTTTTTCTCCATTTACTTTTGCTACGTAACAATGAAGAAACTTGGCACTTAAAATAATGGATCTAAATATTCTGCTGAGTAGATCAGTCTTTGGTCAAGGTGACAGAACTGTAACTAATTGATGAATGGGCTCACGCCACATTTACAGTCAAGGAAACAGCTCTGATTCCCAAATGATAAATTTCTCAAATGAACATCATTTAGATAAATGCTAACTATAGATTGCATTGATGATGTGGAGCAATGCTAACTCTGGTGGTGCATTCTTGGAGCACTAGCAGTACAGGTACACAATCCTTTATCCGAAATTCCGAAATCCAAAAAGCTCCAAAATCCGAAGGTTTCTCGTGACTTCTTTTTTCTGTATGACAAGGTTATTTGGCATGCGAAAAGGTGACCCAACTCCACACCCACTTGACCCATGTCACTCAGATGTGACGTGGCAGCATGGCCTAGCACTGGCAGGCATCAGTTGTGTCTCAGCACTCATACTAGTTACACGTGGGTCTGTTGTTCGGTTGTTTTTTAATGAAAATGCCATTTATTCAGATGCTTAATATTCCAAATTCTGAAAAACAACTGGCCCCAAGGATTTCTGATAAAGGATTCTGGACCTGTACTTACATTATGAATGCTTAACCACAATATGGAAGAGCTTGATACAAAAGTAGTAATTAAGTGTACTGTATATTGACAAATTTCACTTTCATACAAAATTTGATTTTTTTCTATCCTATGTTAAGAAAATAGAGGCTACAAGCAAAGCCGTGGCAGAGGTTCTGTCTAAAACCACTGAGTACTTGCAGCCAAATCCAGGTATGAAAGGTTTTTTTTTCGTGTTGTTTTCCATTGTGACTTCCTATTTCAGTGCTGCTTGGTGTAAAGAGCACTTTCCTTTAATGCAGGGCTAGGTGGCAGAATGAATTGAGAATTCACAAGCAGAGCAGAATGCTTCAATAGGTAACGTGAGTGGAATCTTGCCAGATGTAATTTAATGTAACAAAAGCTGATTTATTAAATTTTGGATGCAAGTATGGCAGATAGGATTACAATCTAAATGGGTAAGCTTCAGGCACTTATTTACGAACAAAAGGATTTGGGGGTGTAGAAACACATGCCAGTACAAGTAAACCTGCAAGTTTAATACCAAAATAAGATCTTGAGTTTTAATATGAATTGTAATCTATGAAAAGTAACAAAGTTGAACTGCACTCCGACATGGCGTTGGTTAGAACTTACTCAGAATTTCCGGCAGTCATTCTTAGAATATAGTATCCTTGAAGAAAATCCAGTGACCATCTACTAGAATAATACTTTATTTTAAAAATTGAGGCAGTTGCTTGCAGTAAAAATGAATGGCTTCTCGTGGAGAAATCTCAAGAGCAAGTTTATTTTTTTGGAGGGATTTGGGTAGGTACCTGTTCAAAAAGAAGAGAAATATTCACTTGGGCAGCATCAGTCTGAAGAGGAATTGAGAAAAGACATGGAATTGGGCTGAAAATGCTGAAGCTGTCATGGCTGTTACAATACCTTTCATTTGTTTCTGTTAATCGTTTCTCAGATTTGGCCAATATTATTCTGAAACCGTTCACTAACATAAAGAGCTCCAGCATGTTTCCAGGCAATTTACTGTCCCTCCATATGGGGAAACTTTGGTCTGTAAGCAGCACTGACCCACAGCAATATGGCAGGTTAAGGATCTTGATATGTCTCAGATCATGGACACAGACCAGCAGTGCTTTATGCATTCATGCTTTGTGCAGTATGCAGGAAACATACACAGGACAATTACAGATGTATATATGAATGAATATTTCGATTCACCAAACAAGCTGTTGTCATATTCACTCATTTTACACATGTTTTCCCAAACAGCATGAGTTTGAAGAATTTATGGTTAGAATTTTAACTTATTATACAATAGACAACATCAAATCAGCCACCCATTAATTATCTGTCCAATTTCACTTTCCATTGATTTCAGTGGAAAATAAAACCAATATTATGATCAGATCCCAGGCAACCCAAACTTATGCTTCCAACAGGATACCCCATTGCTTCTGGGAGAGGAGGGATGAACTGGCTCCCCTTCTTTATTCATCTGTCCTCTTGATTAGTCACAACAAGGGTAATTTAGAAAATATACCTCTCTTTTCAACACCTTTCTCCCAAACCAACTGAATTTATGTTTTAAAAGGAACCAGTTTGGTATGATTTTCATCAAGGAAGTCTATTAGTTATGAAATAAGAGAACAAATAATAATTCAACACAGAATAGAAATGAGGTGTGATTCCAGCGAAAATACAGATTGTGGAAGACTGAAGATTAGATAGTGAATTTTAGATAGTTGAAGAATTGATTTCAGAATTCTTGGCTTTACAGATTAGTTGAAATTCATGTGTCCTGTTTCCTTCTGACTGTGGCTGGCTAGCAACACTCACGATGAGGTAGTCCTTCTTTTGCCCTGTTTCAATTTGATTAGCAAGCTGGCTTCTAGCACTGAGCAAGAGAAACATTTACCTGTAATGCAGGGGTGACTTGAGATGGATCTTCCACTGTGACCTTCACAACATAATGTGTTCAAATCCAGGTTAGTATACATCAGCCCATTGGCACACTCATCTCTGCTCATGGACACACTTCTTCCATTATCACTCTCAGACAAGGGAAGAACTGGCATTTAACCCCAATTCTTGGATATTCTTGAAAGAAGAAAACCAAACACATGTTTTTCATGCAGACTGCTGCCTTTTCTCCTATCACATTCACAGTTTGAGAAAACTCCCAGGAGATTCCATTCAGTTTGTTGCACATTTATTCCTTTTAACCCCATCTTCTTAAAGCTTCCATCGTACCTTGTCAGGTGTGGCATTCCAGGCTCCCTCTCTCCAACAGCCATGGAATTTACATCTGCAGTCACATTTTGACTGTGTCCCTTTTAAAGGTAGTACATGTTATAATTAGCAATTCAATATATCTGTAAGTACTTCAAGTCAACGTGACACCAAGCATGCTGTATAATGGGCAGAGAATTGAAGATGGTCTCATTTATATAATTGCTTAATATTACCCCCATGCCTTTAAAAAAACAGCTTCTGCTGTCCTTGGGTTTTAAACAAAATGATTTCCTTACATTTAGGAGAACAGTCTATCATTTTGTGACAGTTTGCTTCTGGTAAATACGTAACCCTGGGTAACTCTTCCCACCTTCAGCTGGGGGAACCCTGCCTCTGGTAGTGTTCATCAGAACTTAAGTCATATGCTGAAAAGTCTTCCTACCTTTAATGTAAAACATTCTGAAAATCATACGTGTGTAGCCAGTGGGCAAAACTCCCAATCAAATTTGAGATTTCTGTATTAATTATTAAGCAAAACAAAAGCATCTGAAAGCCCCAGGTTAATTATGGACTTCTGTGCAGTAACTCTACTATATTTAACATTTCACTTTGAAACTTACAGGTTACAGTAATGTCTTTTAAATGATTATGCCATTTTGAAGCCTACAGAGCCAAGTTAGGTATGCTGAATACAATGTCAAAGATCCGAGGACAGGTGAAAACAACAGGTTATCCTCAGCCTGAAGGTCTGTTGGGTGAATGCATGCTCCGAAATGGGAAGGACCTCGGAGATGATTCCAATTTCGGTGGGTTAATCAGTAATGCTCAAAGTAACGTAGAATGCAGATGTCCACTTATTTATTAGTGAAAATTACTGCTCTGTTTGTTTATTAAGGGACACATCAGTAACTTATCAATGTGGCAAAGATTTTAACAAGATTATCTTGCATTTTAGTTTTGGTGAGGTTGTGAACAAAATGGGTGCAATTATTTTATTCAATTTATCAATTTTTAGGTAGAAATAATTTCTTTGTAAATCATTTTTGCATTTATTTATCCAATTGTAATTCAGTGGCAGTGGCTTTACTAATGATTTTAAAAAGCTGAGTGGTAAACTTCCAAAATGATTGAATTTGAAATCTCTGCCAGACATTCCTTTCTGTTGGATTTGCTTTTTGTTTAGATTTCCTGTCTTTCTGTCTGATTTTCTTAGGCCCTGCATTAGTTGATGTCGGTGAAGCACTAAAGCAAATGGCAGAAGTCAAGGACTCCCTTGACATTGATGTAAAACAGAACTTTATCGATCCATTGCAAATTTTACAAGAAAAGGACCTAAAAGAGATTGGGGTACGCTTGCATTCTTCTTTTTTTAAAAATTTTTTATCTTTTAAATGGAATTTGGCTTCACGATCAAAACCATGAGTAATGGCAATACTGTAAGTTGCTGTGTTACTTCTGTTTTATTGAGTGTTGCTTTGATCTACAAAGATAGATTTGCAAGCTTTCACCAGTTATCTGTTGTGCCTTTATTTATTCCACAGTTTAACTAGTCAAATGGGTGGCATGGTGGCACAGTGGTTAGCACTGCTGCCTCACAACGTGAGGAACCCAGGTTTGATTCCACCCTTGGGCAACTGTCTGTATGGAGTTTGCACATCCTCTGTCAGTGTGGGTTTCCTCTGGGTGCTCCAGTTTCCTCCCACAGTCCAAAGGTGTGCAGGTTAGGCGGAGTGGCCATGCTAAATTGTCCGTAGTGTCCAGGGATATGCAGGCTAGAGTGGTGAGCTGTGCGACATGTAGAGTTACAGAGATAGGATAATGAGGGTGGGACTGGGTGGGATGCTATTCGGAGGGTTAGTGTGGTCTCAATGGGTTGAATGGCCGCCTTCCACTGTAGGGGTTCTGTGATATTTCTGACAAGGTCGGGAGGGTAATTTTGACCCAGAAAATGAGTTGACTGAGGTCAGGTGAGATGTTAAAGTGTTAGACTTCTCAAATCCCATGTGCACCCGGCTTACCAGAAGCAGAATGTTGGCCCTCTCACATTTAAGCTGGCACGCAGGTTTAACCCTGGCCAGTTGGGTTTCCCTGGCCTCAGGAATCTCAAGGAAACTAGTAGCAGCTGCAAATGAAGATGCAGGTGAGGAGTTTACCGCTCTCTTTTTGAGCCAAAGGGTACAGGGGTCCTCTGCTATTCACCCTCTCTGAGCCAACCTCCTTTCCTGCTGTCAGGTCTACCTCCTCCACTCTCAGCTCCCCTCCTCTGCTCAACTCAAATCTGACACCCTCTTTGATCCAACCCTGCCCAGCCACGCTCCCATTAACACAGGGTTCCTTACCTACTCCTGCAGCAGCGACTTACACTCCTGTGTAAGTGAGATCCAGGCCTGCCAAGCCAGCTGACTTTCAGGTGGGGATCTTGAAAGGAAATATGGCACTGACCCTGGAATCCAGAAATTCTGGGGGAATCAGACTGCCATCTCCTCACTTACAAAAGCAACTCCCTTCAGTGTCAATCTCTCATGGAGATTTCCGATCACTTACCGGTATCAAGCTTAATATAAAGAAATTAGGGCCAACAGAAAGATGACCAGACAGCAGGAAGATGAATTAATATCTGCCTGTTTTCTTGTTGTGATTTTCCTACATTAACACTCAGATACAATGGCAAAAGAAAGCATTTAATATTGGATTTAGAGTATTTTCTTTTGTTCTATAGTTACCTTTTACTGGGCTTGGGGCTGTAAAACTGATATTCTTTAATTTGCTTGGAATAGAACGAAAGCTGGATGACATCATGTGCTGTTGTGGTGGTGAGCAAGCGTCATAGCTTGCCAATAACTTTGATGGGAAAATCACCGTTTGGCATAAGTGTTCAGGATAAAGATTGACCTCTCCATTGGGGGCATTGGATTGTTTTGTGGCTGCAAATGGCACTCTTCTGCATCTGCCTTTCTGAATAGCAAACAGTAGAATGAAAAGTGAGAGTAAGTTCTATTGAAGCCAAGCAAACAAAGATCCCATGGTTGTTGGATACTTTGAATGCACCCTTGCCTTGGGCATAACAGATGTAAGCCTGGTAGAAACAGCATTAAATCTCATTAGCAGTTACGCAGTGCCATTTTCCCGACATCTCAATATGTTGTTGAAGCTCCCATTCCCCTTTCTATCAGATGATATCACCCATCGATCCCCAATCAAAATGGCAAATCCAACACCATGCAGCCAGGACTTGGCTAAGTCACACACCATTGTACCATATCTGTATTTTTTCTGAAATATGATGGAGACTGAAATCAACCATGTAATGCTTCCAACGTGAATGGCAGCCTCTCGTATTTCAGTTAATGAAGAAAGTGTCGCGGGGCATGAAACATGCAAAGTTGATTTGTAGGAAAAGACTTTCTGCCTTGCACCACAGTGGATGCAGCAGCGAAACAATACCATTGTGCTTATTCTTTTCTTACCTGCTTGTCTCCCACTGCAACATCAGCCATGAAGCCCCAGCCATTTAATCCTCCTTGGGAGACCAACAATGAGAGAAAAAGACAAATAAAGGATCAATAAGAAAATTCCTTTCCAACCCCCTAGTGGAAAGAGTTAACAAGTTTTAAATTGAAAAAATGTTTTGAAAGTATATAGTCCTTGACACGTGGAGAACTCATAACACACTTTTATTTTTGTCAGCACCATTTAAAGAAGTTGGAAGGTCGCCGTTTAGATTACGATTACAAGAAGAAGCGCCATGGTAAGATCCCGGATGAAGAGATCAGACAAGCTGTAGATAAATTTGAAGAGTCGAAGGAGCTCGCTGAGATCAGTATGTTCAACTTTTTGGAAAATGATGTAAGTTGACAAAATATGTGTATTAACAGAAACCACTCGTGTTTCCATTTGAGCCATTTGTGACTAATCCGAGCCAGCTGCCCATAAAACTGTGTAAACTGTACACAAGTAATGTTCAGTTTATTAATCACAACTCAGGGATCTGTGGTAAGGTGGTAATGTCACTGGACAAATGATCCAGATGTGAGCACTAATGCTATCAGGATATGAGTTTCAAATCCTACTGTGGCTGCTGGAGGAGTTTAAATTCAATTCATTAAGAAATCTAACCGAGAAAAAGTCAGTCAGAATAACTACAATCAGGAGCTACAGGGTTGTCATTCTCCTTTCCTGTTCACTGTTGTGCTTTCAAGGTTATATTTCAATCCAGTCTACATTTTTAACCCTTGATTGATTTGCTAGGCCATTTCAAAGAGCATTCAATTGTACCAAAGCACAATTGAGTAGCTGAACAAGAATCAAATTGGAAAGACAACCTGACCTCAGCCTTGACACCAGAAATAACAAAAGCCCACCATGTCGAGCCAATCTTCCTTACTGCCATCTGAGGGCTTGTGCCAAAATTGGAAGAGCTGCCCACATACAGATCAAGTAAACAGCCTGACATCATCATACTAATACCTTACTGTCAATACCCCAGGACTGATCCTTCATCATCCCTAGGTATGTCCTGTCTCACTGGAATGACAGACCTATCAAAGATGACACCACAGTGCATATAGTCATTGGGAGTAGCTCTAGGCATCCTCATCATGAACACTGGACCTCTTGAAGTTTCAACATGGTGGTGTGGCGTAAAGATAACAATGTCTCCCTCAACATCATCAAAACAAAACCACTAGTCATTGACATCAGGAAGCAAGCTGGAAGGCACACCTCTGTCTTCATCAATTAAACTGAGGTGGAAATGGTCGACAGCATCAAGTTTGAGGAGTGATGATCACCCACAATCTCTCCTTGCCCACCCATGTTGTCGTGATGGTCAAAAAAGTAAAACAATGCCTCTATTTCCTCGGGAGGTGAAGAAAATTCCGGATGTCCATGAGAACTCTTGCCAATTTTTATAGACACCACATAGAAAACATTTTATCTGGATGCATCACAGCTTGGGATGACAACTCTTCTGCCCAGGACCATAAGAAACTACGGAGAGTTGTGAACACAGCCCAGTCCATTTCTCAAGCCGATCTTCCATCTGTTGACTCCATCTACACTTCTCACTGCCTTGGAAAGGCAGCCAACTTAATCAAAGACCCCTCCTACCCCAGTTATAATCTCTGCCAACCTCTTCCATCAGGCAGAAGATACAAAAGCTTATACTCGTGCACCAACAGGTTCAAGAACAGCTTCTTTCCCACTGTTATTCAACTTCACACCCCTCAAATTCTAAATTTAATGTTGGTCTTGCTCTTTTTGCACCTTTTCTGCAGCCATAACATTGTATTCCCTGCTCTGTTCTGTTACCCTTATGCACTTTGTATGGTATGATCTGCCTGTTCTACATGCAAAACAAAACTTTTCACTGTACCTAGGTACGTGTGACAATAATAAATCAAATCAAATCAAAATCAAACATGAATTTGAATCCTGCTGATTACCAGCTACCATCCTGTCTCAGCTGATGAATGAATGTTCTTCTGTGGTGAACAACGCATGGAAAAAATATTAAAAGTAGAAAGGGCCCAATGTGTACTCTGGGCGTGGGGGGGAGAGGGTGCGCGGGCACGTATCTTCAGTGTCCATAACCAACAGTGGCACAGTAGCACCATTTCTGACCGTCGTGGTTGAGTTCTGGCGAATGTAACAGCCAGGCGAGGCCGGCAGCAGAACGTGAGAGAACCAACAAAGGTAGAAAAAACCTTCTCGATCCTATCCTCAACAATCATCCTGTCCCAGATGCATCTATTCAAAAGCAATATTGTTTCTGGTAGAGACGAACTCCTATCTGCATACTGAGGATACTTCCACCATGGTATTGATTGAGTAAAGTAGCAAGGGCTGAAAATGGGTGTCCCTGAGGAATTACAGGCCATTAGCTGCAGCAGAATTGTGGTCAATCATAATCTATAGCCTCATGACACAGCACATCCATTACCATCCAGGCACTATACCAACTGTGGCTCAATGAAGGATGTAGAGAACATGCCAGGAGCTGCACCTGGCATTAAAAAAAAGTGATCCCAATCTGGTGAAGCTACAACGCAGGACTGCATGCATGCTAGCCAGCAGAATCTGTTAATACTGCTAATGGGAATCTGCAACTCCAGAACTAACAGATCAGATCAAACTGTTTTTGTCAGTGGATGTCAGGGGAAAGGTTCTTCACTGATTGGAATCATGTATAGTGTAAGAGGTGATGGGCATGACTGTTGAAGACTAAATACCTCATTGCCAGAGCATTGCTGGAAGAGTTTCTCAGAGTAGCATTCTAAGCCAAATGTTCTTCTGCTGTTTCATCTATGATCTCCCCTCCAGCATAAGGTCAGAAGTGACAGTATTTGCTGATGATTGCACAATGGTCAGCACCATTTACAACTTATCAATTATTGAAACACTCTGTGCCCACATGCAACAAGATCCAGACATCATTCAGTCTTGGGCTGACAATTGGCATGTAAGATTTATCAATTAGGCAGAAGTGGGTACTGCAGATGCTGGAGATTAGAATCAAGATTAGAATGATGCTGGTAATGCGCACCAGGTCAGGCAGCATCCGAGGAGCAGGAAAGTCGACGTTTCAGGCAAAAGCCCTTCATCAGAAATGAGGCTGGGAGCCTCGGGGGTGGAGAGATAAATGGGAGGGGGAGGCTGGAAAGAAGGTAGCTGAGAGTGCAATAGGTGGATGGAGGTGGGGGTAAAGGTGATAGGTTGGAGAGGAGGGTGGAGTGGATTGGTGGGAAGGGGGATTGACAGGTGGGACAGGTCATGAGGACGGTGCTGAGCTTGAAGGTTGGAATTGGAGTAAGGTGGGAGGGAAGAGAAATGAGGAAACTGGTGAAGTCCATATTGATGTCCTGGGGTTGAAGTGTTCCGAGGCGGAAGATGGAGGGATTCTTCCTCCAGACATTGGGTGGTGAGGGAGTGGCGATGCAGGAGGCCCAGGGCCTGCATGTCCTCGGCAGAGTGGGAGGGGGAGTTGAAATGTTCGGCTACGGGACAGTGGGGTTGATTGGTGCGGGTGTCCCGGAGATGTTCTCTGAAACGCTCTGCGAGAATGCGTCCAGTCTCCCCAATGTAGAGGAGACTGCATCGGGAGCAACGGATACAGTAAATGACGTGTGGAAGTGCAAGTGGAACATTGATGGATGTGGAAGGCTCCTTTGGGGCCTTGGATGGAGGTGAGGGAGGAGGTGTGGGCGCAGGTTTTGCAATTCCTGCGGTGGCAGGGGAGGGTGCCAGAAGGGGAGGGTGGGTTGTTGGGGGACGTGGACTTAACCAGGTAGTCACAGAGGGAGCAGTCTTTGCGGAAAGCAGATAGGGGTGGGGAGGGAAATATTTCCCTGGTGGTGGGGTCCGTTTGGAGGTGGCGGAAATGTCAGCGGATGATGCGATCTATGCGGAGGTTGGTGAGGTGGAAGGTGAGGACCAGGGGTTTTTGTCCTTGTTGTGGTTTGAGGGATGGGGTTCAAGGGGGGAGGTGCGGGACGTGGATGAGATGTGTTGGAGGGCATCTTCAACCAGGTGGGAAGGGAAGTTGCAGTCTTTAAAGAAGGAGGCCATCTGGTGTGTTCTGTGGTGGGACTGGTCCTCCCTGGGAGCAGATGTAGCAAAGGTGGAAGAGTTGGGAATACGGGATAGCTTTTTTGCAGGAGGTAGGGTGGGCGGAGGTGTAATCCAGGTAGCTGTGGGAGTCGGTGGGTTTGTAAACAATGTCAGTGTTGAGTCAGTCATCATTGGTGGACGTGGAGAGGTTCAGGAAGGCGAGGGAGGTGTCAGAGATGGTGCAGGTGAATTTAAGGTCTGGGTGGAATGTGTTGCTGAAGTTGATGAACTGCTCAACCTCCTCATAGGAGCACGAAGTGGCGCCAATGCAGTCATCAATGCAGCGGAGGAAAAGGTGGGGAGTGGTGCCGGTGTAATTCCGGAAGATGAACTGATCTACATAGAGACAGGCATAGCTGAGGCCCATGCGGGTGCCCATGGCTACCACTTTGGTCTGGAGGAAGTGGGAGAATTTGAATGAGAAATTGTTGAGGGTGAGGACCAGTTCAGCCAAACAAATAAGAGCGTCAGTGGAAGGGTACTAGTGGGGACGTCGGGAGAGGAAAAAACGGAGGGCTTGGAGGCCCTGGTCCTGGCGGATGGAGGTGTACAGGGATTGGATGTCCATGGTGAAGATGAGGCGTTGGGTCCAGGGAAACGGAAGTCTTGGAGGAGGTGGAGGGTATGAGTGGTGTCCCGAACGTATGTGGGGATTTATGCCATTCAAGCACCAGACAATGCCGATTTCTGAAAAGGAAAATTCAAACCCTATCCCCTTGACGTCCAACAGAAATGTCCTGACTGAGATACCCACTCTCAGTATCCTAGGAGATCACCATTGACTAGGAATTGGACCAATCAGGCAAATACTTGGTTGCAAAACAGGCTAAAGATGGGCAATTCTGTGGCATAAGGAATAAGATCGAATATTCTGCCTGGTGAGCACAACTCATTTAAGTAGCATCCGGGGCAAAAGCAGCCCATTTGATTTGCACTCTATCCACCTTAAATTATCACTCCCTCCACCATCACTGCGCAGCAGCAACAGTGTGTACAATCTACGTGATGCATCACAGCAATTCAAGCAATGTTGTTTATTCAGCACTAAGTTGCCTTTATTACTTAGAAATACAAAGGCAGTAGACACATGAGAACACCATTGACCTAAATATTTGCCTCCCAGATTACGATTTGGAAATATATCAACACTCTTTCACTGTTGTTGGGTCATAGTTGAGGATGACTCTCCCTAACATCACTGTGAGCTTCCGCACAACAGGTAGAATGTGTCATTTCAAAAAGGCAACTCCCCATCACCTTCTCCAGGGTAATAATCAGTGGGCAATAAATGCTGACTTCACCAGTGATGCCTACATTCCATGAATGAATAATTGTTTTGAAGTGAACTGGTAAATAAAGTCAAGGAAAATATGGTGTGGACGAGGTTTTTTGAAAAAGCATCAATTTATATGGGAAAAAATTTGCCAAATTTCTTAAGAGCGAAAATCCTCGTTGGGTTGTTGTAGACGGTACTAATGTAGGTCTTTTGTAAAAGCAAAGTGGCATAAAGCGAGCTTTCGAACAGAGGGGGATACCTGTACTTATTCTTTTGGAGAAAATATCAGTCTTAGGAGAATTATTAATGAGGTTCCTTACCAAAATTAGACATGATTTGGAGGTGCCAGTGTTGGACTGAGGTGGACAAAATCAAATATCACACGACACCGGTTTATAGCCCAATAGGTTTATTTGAAACCGCAAGCTTTTGGAGCCCCCTAGGCGGCTAGCAAGAGAGAATACATCGGACTCAGAATTTATAAGTAAAAGATCCAAGGGTCATACAACTTATGCGAATGTATTGAACAAACCTAGATGGCCACTAAGTCTTTAATTGGTTAGACTGGAGGTTTTGATTCATTAATTTTGATTGTGGGTGGCACAGTGGCTCAGTGGTTAACATTGCTGCCTCACAGTGCCAGGGACCTGTGTTCGATTCCAGCCTCGGGTGACTGTCTGTGTGGAGTTAACGCATTCTCCCTGTGTCTGCTTAGGTTTTCTCGGGATGCTCCAGTTTCCTCCCACAATCCAAAGATGTGCAGGTTAGGTGAATTGACTATGTTAAATTGTCCATATTGTTCAGGGATGTGTTGTCTAGGTGCATTGATCAGGGGTAAATATAGGGCGGAGGAATGGGTCTGTGTGGGTTACTCTTTGGAGGGTCGGTGTGGACTTGTTGGGCCAAAGGGCCTGTTTCCATATTGTAGAGATTCTAATTCTAATTCAAATATGTAAATACCAGAATTTCTTAATAGCCTTAGACTTAATAGCCATCTAGGTTTGTTCAATACATTTGCATAAGTTGAATGACCCTTTGATCTTTTACTTATAAATTCTGTGTCCGATGTATTTTATTAGATTAGATTAGATTAGATTACTTACAGTATGGAAACAGGCCCTTCGGCCCAACAAGTCCACACCACCCCGCCGAAGCGTAACCCACCCATACCCTACATCTACATCTACCCCTTACCTAACACTATGGGCAATTTAGCATAGCCAATTCACCTGGCCTGCACATCTTTGAACTGTGGGAGGAAACCGGAGCACCCGGAGGAAACCCACGCAGACACGGGGAGAACGTGCAAACTCCACACAGTCAGTCGCCTGAGGCGGGAACTGAACCCGGGTCTCAGGCGCTGTGAGGCAGCAGTGCTAACCACTGTGCCACCGTGCCGCCCACACTAGCTGCCTGAGGAAGGAGTGGATTTTCCAAAAGCTTGTGATTTTGAATAAACCTGTAATCCGGTTTCATGAGATTTTTAATTTTGACCAAAAATGTTGACTTCTGGGGTCTCTCTGTCCAAGGCTGTGTTAAAACAGTCACTGAGGTTCAATATTCTAAACCGGAAACATAGCTTTGTGAGCTTCATGACTTCAAACCAGCCTGAGACTTGGTCCGGCATCACATGAGGCTGTGCAAAGATATTTTCATTCCTTGCTGGCAGCTTGTTCGCCATAGCTCAGTGGTAGCATTCTGTCTTCTAGGTTTCAAGGGTGTGGGTTTGTATTCCAATCCTGAGATCTCCATGATCTAGCGCAGAGGGAGTGCTGCACTGTTGAAGGTGCAAACCTTTGAGAAAGCATGTTAAAGTGAAGTCCCTTCAGGTGGTCATAAAGATCCCATTTTGAAGAAGATTAGCTTAATATTTATATATAATAAAATGCTGGAAATGACCTTTCAGCAAGAAAGATTTTCTATTTATCTTTGCTTATGCTCGTGGAACTTACGATGGGCTCAGTGCTTTCCTCAACAGCAACTACATTTAACAAGGAAGTGATTTTTTGGTTATATAATGTGTTTTGCAAAGTCTGAAGGTTGTAGACTGCTACATGCATTCAAGTTCTTTGTTTCCATTGCTTTTCCTTTTAATGTTGCAATATATTTGGCCTTGGTCTGTTGATCTGCTATGGATTTTTGGCTATTGCAAAATTAAATCTGATGTTTGTTTTGTTTCAAAATAATTATTTTTAACTTCAAAATACTGCATTTTTTAACAAAGTGCTAAACCAGTGTGGAATGTAAAGAAATAATATTATAATCCAAATTTTCCCAAAGAGCCCAGGTGGGGTCGCCCGATGAAATTTTGGGGCGATGGGTTCTGAGGCTGCAATAACCAACCCCCACCCCATATGAAACAATGGCTCAATGGTTAGCACTGCTGCCTCACAGCGCCAGGGACCCAGGTTTGATTCCAACCTCGGGTGACTGTCTGTGTGGAGTTTGCACATTCTCCCTGTGGGCTGCATCAGTTTCCTCCAGATGCTCTGGTTCCCTCCCACAGTCCAAACATGTGCAGGTCAGGTGAATTGGCCATGCTAAATTGACCATTGTGTTCAGGGATACGTAGGTTAGGTGCATTAGTCAGGGATAAATGTAGAATAATAGGGTAGGGGAATGGGTCTGGCTGGGTTACTCTTCGGAGAGTCGGTATAGACCTCTTGGGCCGAATGGTCTATTCCCACACTGTAGGGATTTTATGATACACACACATCAAGGGATTGCAACCACCATCGAGCTTCCAAATAGGGTCACAGTGGGTAAACGTTTGGGAAGTACTGTTAGAGTCATAGTTCAGTAAAGGCTACTATTGAATTATATATTGATTTATATATACAAAATTACTACAAAATGTTATCACAGAGCATGACTTGCTATTGACTTAAGTTCTTGACATAAAGATTGTGGTATCGTTTAGAAGTGTTTACGATTACAGTGCAGCATTTGATTTGATATTTTTCAAGTGCATTAGTTTCTTAGATTGCTTTATAAAGGGCTTGTGTCTTCACCATTTTAAATTTCAGTTTACCTGTAACAAGAAAAATTGGATAGTGATTCTAATATGAGAAAATTTCATCGGCAGGTGAGCAGTGTGTAGAAACTTTAGCTAAAATAGTGAAATGTGTTATTGGAAAAGTGAACACTTGCTTTATTGAGTAAAATGAATCTAGCTGAGATTAAAACTTCTTGGAATTAAACATCTGTCAACCTTCTTGTATCTTGCACTCTCCCAAACTTAATTTCAAGTATGCTTTAAATAATATTGATAACCAGTTGTCTTTGCTGAATGAATTTCCTCCTTCCTGTAGGTAGAGCAAATAAGCCAACTATTGGCTCTAGTGGACGCAGCATTGAACTATCACAAAGAATCAACAACAATTCTGGAGGAGCTACACAACACACTACAGCACAGGTGACCTTGTGACTCACGTATGTTACTAGTCCTTTATCACAGTTTGGTTCTTTGTCCTTTCCCATTCAGGAAGGAAACAAAAGGAAGACAAGCCAGAGGATAAAAAGGAGTTCTGAACCTGACACTGATCGATGACTTTCACCTTTTTTGTTAATTAAGAATTAAAAGCTAATAATAGTCAAACCAGCAGGAAAATCTGTTGTTGTCCTCCCAACAGGAAAATCTGTTCATGAAAGTAAGCTGGGGAATTGGATTGATAATTTCAAGTACCTGATTTGCATTTCCTTCCAGTGGTCTTTCAGTAAGGCCACAGGTCGTCAATTCTGCCTCTAATTCTTTACTTTCCTTCTGACTCAGTTTGCCACTGAATTAATTCAACTTCAGTTTCACAATGGTGAAATTTCATTGCTCAGATCTTTCACTCAGGAGTTGGGACGTCATGTTGAGGTTGTACAGAATGTTAGTGAGGCCCCTGCTGGAGAAGTGTGTCCAGTCCCGTCGCCCTGTTATAGGAAGGATATTATTAAGCTGCAGTGGGTTCAGATGCCATTTATAAGGATGTTGCTGGGAATGGAGGGGTTACGTTATAATGAGAGGCTGGATAGGCTGGGACCTTTTTCACTGGAGAATAGGAGGTTAAGGGGTGACGTTACAGAGGTTTATAAAATCATGAGATGTGAATGGCAAGGGTCTTTTCCATAGGGTAGGGGATTTCAAGACCAAGAGACATTTTTAAGAGGAGAAAGATTTAAAAAAGACGTGAGGGGCAATTTCTTTTACTCAGAGTGTGGTTCATATGTGGAATGAACTTCCAGTGAAAGTGGTGGATGTGGGAATAGTTACAATATTTAAAATTCAGTTGGATAAGCTCATGAATAAAAAAATTTTGGATGAATATGGGCCAGGAGAAGGCAGGTGGGAATGGTTTAGTTTGGGATTATGGTCAGCATGGACTGGTTAGAGCAAAGGGTGTGTTTCCATGTTCCAAAACCTCAACCTGAGCTACAAATCTTCTCAAAACATGTTATATGACTCTGACTCTAAAATGGAAAGGATTTTTCCTCCTGACAGAAGATATTTGCTTATCTTCTCCACTTATGCCATCTTGCATTTGTGGTCAATCATTTTAATCATAGCCTTTCTTAAATTTAATCAGTTTCTCCAGTTTCACCCGACAGACATTATTTGTGTGTAAACCTTTTTATCTGACATCAGAGCTAGTTTGGGGATAGCAGCCTAGTTAACGTTCTGAACAAAGGACTAGACTTTCTTTGAGAAGCAGTGAGTTTAATCTAAATCCTCCCTGGAGTTTAATTCTTCTCAGTGGACAAGCAGCCTGCAATTAAGCCAAAAGACATGGGAATGCAACATTAGATATGATGATTGTCAATAGTTTCTCTTTTCAGATTTGGTGAACATAATCCTTCTTCCATATCAGTTGGTAGGCTCACGAAATTCTTATTGCCTGAAATTTGAAACACGCATTTAGATAGCATCATTTCAAATCGAATGCTAATAAATTCTAGATGAAGCATGTATGTACCAAGCACGGAGTTCCCAAATGTAAAAGAGTAAAACTGAACAGGGTCAGTCCCATTCTGGAAGTAAAAATAAACCAGTTTGTGGTCAGCTGTACTTAGGGAAACAGTGGAAGAGCTGATAGCTAAATAACCCAGTTTTAAAATGTATATAAATGTACTATATGTGCCTATAAAATGAGCATCTGCAACATTATTATTAATGTGACTCATAATCAAAGTGTACTCTGGATTTAATAATGTTGATATGGATGAATATATTAGCATGTAAGAATGAGATGGCTTACAGGTCACTGTAATGAAAATATTTTCTTATTCAATGTGAAGTTGGATAATTGGTTCTGAAATTATCAGTGGAACATTAAACCATATCTTGAATAAATCCTTGAGGTATATTCCAAGTGTAAAATTAAAGAAAAATTGCTTGACCATGAATGCCTTTAATGTAGCTGTTGAAAGTTTATTCACATCTACATACACGAGTAAATTACTTCATGGTCTCAGTCTGGAAGTAATTGATTAATACAAATCCAGGCATTGTAAACTCCCTAAACCATTACTGGGTAGGCAACGCATAGTTTTACCAACAACACAGAGGTGAAAGTATGTGTGTGACTGTACTTAAATTATCATAACACCAGTTTACATCCAAATTAAATCTCTCTCCATAGTCAGAATTGCATTGAAAAGTATAAAAGAATGATTTTTTTAAACGCAACAATTCTAGTGAAGAGATTCAACACAGCCTGCAGAATTGAAACTCAAGCACACAGTTCATGATGTTCTGAGAATTTAGACTTTGTTGTACAGGACCTTAGTCAGATTGTTATGCTTAGCTTGGGGAATTACACCTCAAAAATGATAAGTCACTTTTTTTGTAGAATGCAGATTCATCAAGCTGATACTGTGCATTAAAGGGTTAAATCATGATGCCAGTTTGCTTAACACTTGGTTTATATTCCCATGAATGTAGAATGCTAAGGGGTTATCCAAACGAAACGTGCTAAAATGCTAACAGGACTGAGTAAGGTACATATAGAGAATTGGTTTCATCTAATGGGAAATCAAAAGTGAAAATGTGTAACTGAGCTCTAAATCAACGTGTATTTTATATTGGAAATCAGAAAGTACTTTTCACAAAAAAACTATTTGAAATCTGACCCCTCCTGTAAAGCCATTGGATGCTGTGAGAATTTGAGCTGTCAGGATTTAGAGAGAGAGGTTTTAGGTCGGGGTTTAAGGTTCATGGAGCTAAATAAAATAATTGTTGTTAAGGTGCAGGTCAATCAGGATCTCATTGAATGGTGGTGTAGACTCATGGGACTGATAGTTTACTGCTCCCAAATTGGTGGAAATCATTTACAGCATAAGGTGGAATTTTAAATGTGTACCTTTCAATGGACAACCCTTCCCATGGTTGTAAGTTTGCTCGCAGAGCTGGTAGATTTATTCTCAGATATTTCATCACCATGCTAGACATCCTCATCAGTGAGCCTCTGTTGAAGCGCTGGTGTTGTGTTCTGTTTTTCTACTTATGTGTCTTGGTCTGTTGTGGTGGGTGATATCACTTCCAGTTCATTTCCTGAGAATCACCTACCACAACAGACCAAGACACGCAAGTAGACACACACACCTGGGCTTCAACAGAGGCTCACTGATGATGATATCTAGCGTGGTGTTGAAACATCTGAGAATAAATCTACCAGCTCAGTGAGCAAGCTTACAACCTGAGATACAAATCTTCTCAAAAATCTCAAACCCTTCCAATTCCTAGGTTCAAAGATGGAAAATTAGTTTATTTGTGTTGTAATCATTTGAAGATATACAGGAGTATAGGCCTTTTATTTTCTCTAAGTCTTTATTATTTCTGTCTTTTTCTCAAAGGATAACCACAGCCTCTAGCCGTCCAAAGCGTGAATTTAAGCCCAAGCCTGTAGTTACACTATCTTTGGAGCTCTGTGATAACCAGCCACAAAATGGTCTTTCATACGCTTCTTCGTTCAAGTCATCTGGTAGGAATATTTACTTGTGAATATATGAAGATTGAAGTGTTCTGATGATCATACTAATGTATTTTTACCATATTGCCATTCTGCAAGTGCATAGAGTGGATATTACTGAACTGAGGGAATATAACAAGCTTTACACGCAAGTTGTTCCAGCAATTACCTTTGTGCATTGTTCATAAGAAATAGGAGTGGAATTAGGCCATCCAGCTCGTCACGTCTGCTCCACCATTTGATCATGGATGATATTTTTCTCAACCCCATTCTCCTGCCTTCTCCCTGTAACTCTTGATCCCCTTACTAATCAAGAAACTATCTCTCTCTATCTTAAATGCACTCAATGACTTACCTTCTTTGAACCCTGTGCATCTGCCCTTTTGGTGTTTGGAATGCTTGATATCCTACATAATCATATCAATTTTAATTATAATGTTACATTTTATTTCTGTACCTGAAGATGCAATTATTTAATTTGCTAAATATTTGTGGTTTATATCAGTTGGTTTACTTCATACTAGATCCATCTTTTAATCTTAATCCATCATTTCCCTTCTGTTATCATTTAGCCAAATCATCCCCATTCAGGTTCCTACGCAGGGCAAAACATACATTTTCACCTTGTGAGTAGTTTCTTAAGCTGATGTGTGTGAGATGCATCCCTATTTTAGCATGTTTGACCTAACTTTACTCTTTTTGAACTAATTAGTAATGTAATGTCAGTTCTGTGATAGCAAATAGAATGTGTTTTTGTGGATCTGTTTTAGAACGGGCTAAATAATTTATTTTGGTATTATTTTTTTCCAACCAAATAAAAATCCTACATTATTTTCCTTTAATCTTTATTATATGCTGAAGTTCATTCTGATATTTTCAGAAGTCGAATGCACTTCAGTTGACTTGGGGGTGGGTTGGGGGTGGCATCAGGAATGTGAGACATGCTGATGATGATTTCGACATTTGCCACCTTTCATTGAAGACGTAACTTGGGAAAACGTTAGGAACAGGGACAAGGCACATCTCCTTGGTCATTTTTTTTGAGTCCTTTCCCCCGTCAAAAAAGAACAATTTCCATGTCTTGCTGTGAAGTATTTTAAATATTTAAGTATTAATTATTGATTGAATGAATCTTAATTACTCAAATTTGTCACAGAACTTGGTGTAATTTGATTTTTTGCTTCCCCACTGTTATCTCCAGCTTCTTGTACACGAGTGGATCAGCCTTTCTGTAAAGCTCTTTATGACTTTGACCCTGAAAATGAAGGAGAGCTTGGTTTCAAGGAAGGTGACGTCATCATCCTGACAAATCAGATCGATGAGAATTGGTTTGAAGGCATGTTAGATGATGAATCTGGCTTCTTTCCAATTAATTATGTTCAAGTGATTGTACCTTTGCCACAGTGAAAACTACCTTTGGTCCGTTTTTGTAAATTCTCGGAGATCAACTCGTGTTGAAAGCCGACTAAGCACAGACATTTCATCGGTGTGGCATTCTGTGAAAGCCTTGCTATTTGATCAACTTTTGTACATGTCTTCTATTTGTGTATTTATTTTTTTACATGTTCCATTTGTATTGAGAATGTTTATGTCATTTGCTACAGGAGTAATGCAAATCTAACCTATTTCCGCGATGAAGTTTACAGTTTCTAAGTATATGGCTTTATCTATTTAACTTTATTTGTTAGTCCTGAGCATCCTGTTGCTGATTACAATGGAGAAATTTTCTATCTAGCTGTAATGAAGAATATTCTTGATACAGTTTAATTATTGTGGTTATAATTAACTGTTAACTCCTTTTTTTTGTTTCTGACAAATGTTCTAGAGCCATTTGATTCGGCAGTGTAACTTATTGTTATGCAATAAGATGTCATAATAAATATGTGAACAAAAAACTGTAATTTAAGTTGCTTTAGCATTTTGTTGTGCAGCTTTTCATCATGTATGTATTTGGATTTTATATATCCTGATTATTTTAAGAGCTGAATGTATTTCATTTTCATCTGAGGACCACTGACTATATTTAAGATGACACACAACACTCCAGGGTTCCGAAACAAAAACAGAAATTGCTGGAAAAGCTCAACAGGTCTGGCCACATCAATGGAGAGAAATTAGAGTTAACACTTCGGGTCCAGTGACTCTTCCTCAGAACTGACCAAACTGATCTAAGGGAGGGTTCCTTGACCTGAAAAGTTAATTCTGATTTCTCTCCACAGATACCAGACCTGCTGAGCTTTTCCAGAAATTTCTGTTTTGTTTCTGATTTCCAGCAGTTCCTTCAGTCTTTACTCTCTGGTTCAGCCCAGATAACAGGAAGAGTTTCAGGAGATTGTAATTGTACAACATTGTTATAATGTAAACAGTATTATGATGTTTGTCACTGAAGTACATGGTGGCTCAGAACTTAGAGATTCAATTCCCTCCTTTGCCCAGTTTCTGATCTGAACGGCACTGTGCTGGGAATGTCAGGTGAAGACTTTGATGTTGGGAGGCTGGGGAGAATTGAATGTCACAATCAAACATTTGATGGAAACCTGGAAGCAAAGCAGACCACTCTCTTTCCCCTCCTCCAGAGGGCAGACATGGATCGACATGAGTGAATACTCGGAGAGAACTAGCTTGACATTGAACTTGCCGTTAAAAATGTTGTAAGACCTTGTTTCCCGATCTTTTGTCTAGCTCAATTTGTTATTTTTGCTTACACATCTTTTAAAATTTTTCTTCTTTTCCCCAACATGTTTTTAAACAAAAGGCCCACAGTGGTTTAAGGGGATTGCCCTCTTAGTTCTGAGACAGCAAGTCATGTGTTCAAGTGCCACTCAGGAGACTTAAGCGTCAAATCCCAGCAGTACCTGAGGAAGTGTGGCGCTGCAAGAAATGCTGCCTCCCAGATGAGGCACTTGCTGAAGAAAAGCTGGGGAACTCCTGCCAATTTTCTGGCCAATATTTATTCTTCAGTCAATATGACCTTAAAGGCAAAGCTGATTATCTGGTCATATTCACATTGCTACTTTTAGGAGCTTGCTGTGCATAAATTGGTTGTGCTTCCTGAATTACAACAGTGATCACACTGCATAAATACTCCATGGATTGACTTGAGAATTATGGTAGCCCATATTCCTTGCATTTTGATGATAGTCTGAAAGGCAGATAAACCAAGTTCATCCTTGCAATCACAAAGGCTTTAACTTCATACCTATGGATGTGTAGTTTCTGATTGCTGCAGATTTTTGAGCATTTAATGCACTTGTACCAACATTCTCTTCACTGTTTTTTGCAGGTACTGACCCATTTCCTTGAAACTAGTCAAATCCTGTGTGAGAAACCACACTGGAAGCAATTTGGTGCAAGTACATTTACCGTCCCTATGAAAAAAATACAAGTTGGAAAATATACACGGACTTTTCTCTTACAAATTTAGATATTGGGTGTTGCCATGCCATTTCAGTAGGTTGGCCAACTGGGTGCCTGTCCCATCTCTTCCCTCACTCCTCCTCCAGCTTTGAGTGCAAATTTCTGGAACTTGTTCCCTAACAGCATTTTTTCTTTTATTCATTCATGGGATGTGGATATCGCTAGCTGGGCTGGGATTTATTGCCGTCCCTAGTTGCCCTTGAGAGGGTTGAGATGCTGCCTTGAATGCTGCATTCCATGGGCTGTAGGTAAACCCACAATGGGAGGGAATGCTGGGACTTTGACTCAATGACACCAAAGGAACAATATATTTCCAAGTCAGGATGTTGAGTGGCTTGGAGGGAGACTTGGGTGATGTTTCCATGTCTCAGCTGTCTTTGAATTTGTAGTTGATAGTGGTCACCTGTTTCAAAGTGTTGTCTGAGGAGCCTTGGTGAAATTTTTCAGTGTTTCTTGAAGATGGTACACACTACTGCAACCGAGCATTGGTGGTGGAGAGAATGAATGTTTGTGGATGTGTCTACCAATCCAGTTGGCTGCTTTGTCCTGGATGGTGTCAAACGTCTTCGGTGTCTTGGAACTGCACCCATCTAGGCAAGTGGGGGGTATTCCATCACTTTCGGACTTGTACCTTGTTGATGGTGGATAGGCCATGGGGAGTCAGGAGTTGAGTACCACAGTATTCCTAGTTTCTGACCTGCTGTTATAGCCACCATATTTATATGGCTAGTCCTTTTCAGTTTCTGGTCAATGGTAATCCCTAGGATGTTGGTAATGGGGGAATTCAATGAAAATAATATCCCATTTAATTTCAGGGGAAGATGGTTAGATCCTTTGTTGTTAGAGTGATCATTGCCTGGGCTTTGTGTAGCCTGATGTTATTTGCCAGTTGTCAGCCCAAGAGCAGATATTTCATAGATCTTACTGCATTTAGACATGGATAGATTCAGTTGTGCTGAATATTGGGAAATCAATGCCACTTCAAACCTTATGATGGCAGGCAGATCATTGAAGAAGCAGCTGAAGATGGTTGGGCCAAGGTTGGGTGAAGCTACATCAAATGCTCTCCAGCAGTTCAAGAAAGTATCCCAGTACCACCTTCTCAAGGGTAACTATTGATGGGTTGTAAATGCTGTCCCAGCCAGTAATGCTCCTGTCCCATGAGTGATTTAAAGGAAACCACAAGCAGGACTGGGGAAGTTTTGGAGACCTGTGCCATTTTTGGTGGGAACTGTCCCCAGGGAATTCTGGTTGCTCGTGCACTGTTGTCATGAAATAGGCTAAATTCGAGAAGCTGAGGAACTTAAATTTGTCACAAGGAAGACAGAGTTTTGACAGAATTTGTGACTGAAATCGATGACCTATCCTGATGAGTGTAATGCTGAGATATTTGGTAAGATCTGTCTTAGTTGTGTCTGCTACTTAATGTATAATTTATAGCTTATAATTGCCTGCAAATTTTCTGTTAATTTGTGATTAATTTATTCTAGGTTTTAAAGTAAAGAAGGTTACCTCAGATATTATTTAATATTTATTGTTTGACTCGTGTAGTAAAAATGCTCATGTTTTAAACCTTGGAATCTTGTGGCTTCATTATTTCAAAGATATCTGAGATTTTCTTTTTTAAAATTATTTGCACAACCTGTAGTTGAAAGCCTGATTATTGACCAGAACAAGGTGATTACACTCACAAAAGCAGAAATTGTAGGTAAAACTCAGCAGGTCAGTCTGAGAGAGAGACAACCTTTTCCTAGCTGTTATCAGTTCTGAAGAAGGGTCACTGGACCCAATACATAAACTCTGCTTTCTCTCAGCCAATGCTACCTGACCTGCTGAGCTTTTCCAGCAATTTCTGATTTCCAGCATCAGCAGTTCTTTGGATTTTTTTTTGTAAGAGGATTATACTTGCTTACAGGAGTTACAGCCTTGACCTAATACATGATGACATTTCAGGGAGCATGTTCTCCAGAGAGATTGTTCTGTTTTCTTGGAGAATAGTAAGTGATTTAGAGGGGATCTGAGTAAAAATGTTTTTACCCAGGGGGTAGTGGAAATGTGGAAAGTGCCACATAAGTAACATTTGTGCTACACAAATGCCAGGCAATGACTATGTCCAAAAAGAGACAATCTAACCACTGCCCCTTGAATTCAATGGTGTTACCATCACTGAATCCCCCACTATCAATATCCTGGGGGTTGCCATTGACCAGAAACTCAACTAACCCTCATCACATAAATAGAGTGGCTACAAGAACCCATCAGAGGCTAGGAATACTGTGGTGAGTAACTCACCTCCTGACTCCCCAAAGCCTGTCCATCATCTACAAGGCACAAGTCAGGAGTGTGATGGAATTATCCCCACTTGCTTGGATGAGTGAAGCTCCAACAACACTCCAGAAGCTTGACACCATCCCAGCACAAAGCAGCCCATTTGACTGGCACTACATCCACCCACCCTTCCACTGACGGTCAGTAGCAGCAGTGTGTACTATCTACAAGATGCATTGCAGAAATTCACCAAAGGTCCTCAGACAGCACCTTCCAAACCCATGACCACTTCCCATCTAGAAGGACAAGGACAGCAGATAGATGGGAACTTCACACTATCAAATTCCTCTCCAAGCCACTCACCATCCACACTTGGAAATATACCTGATTTGGAGATGCCAGTGTTGGACTGGGATGTACAAAGTTAAAAATCACACAACACACAATCACCTGATGAAGGAGCATCGCTCCGAAAGCTAGTGTGCTTCCAATCAAACCTGTTGGATTATAATCTGGTGTTGTGTGATTTTTAACTTTGGAAATATACCATTCTTCCTTCATTGTCACTGGATCTACATTCTGGAATTGCCTTCCTAAGGGTCAACCCACAGCAGGTGGACTGTAGTAGTGCAAGAAGGCAGCTCACCACCAACTTCTCAAGGGCAACTAGGGATGGGCAATAAATACTTCAGCCAGTAACACCCACATCCCTCAACGAATTTTTAAAAAATGGAATTAGAGGCAGGTACTCTCGAAACATGCAAGAAGTGTCTGGAAGAGCACGTAAAATGGCAAAGCATAGTCTATAAAGCAAGTGCAAGTAAAGGGGATTAATGTTGATAGGCATGGACGTAGTGAGTCAAAGGGCCTGTTTCTATGCTGTATGACTAACGCTTTTAGCTTCCTAGTGTTCTGTTTTAGAACTTGAGGTAGCTGCTTGCCACTGTTTTGTAGCAGAAAGGTCATTGCTGAAACTCCCTTTTGCCTTGTCTGATGAAAATAGCTTTGGAAAGTTCACACACGGGGGGAAAACTTAGTAAAATTTTGAGTTAAATTGAATGGACTGCTATTAATTCCTTTTGGGCCTAAACTACTCCCTGTTAAATTGTTAGTGCAGTATCCAGAGCTTCTGATGCCTCAGTCTTTATTAGTCCACCCAGTTCACTGCTATATTTTTTGATATGCTACCAATGTTCACACACATTTGAGAGATTTCGAAGAAAATTTATTTCTCTGAATTCTAAGAAATTACAGTTGTATAGATCATAAGTAGAAGATACATTCCACTGACTGGATTTTCTCAGTATTATTTGGTTTTGCATTGAAGGCAGGAATATTATTGAGGAATTTATTGGGGATGGGGGATTTTTAAAAATTAATTCTAGAAACAACAACAGCAGCAGTTACCCTTATTACTATTTGGAACTTCAGTGGCACAATTGCTTTTTTTTCTATATTTGTTCACGAGGCAAGTTTGGATTTATTGCCTGGCCACAATTTCCCAGGGAGTAGCTAAGAGTCAGCTGCATTGCTCAGGTTTGGAGTCACGTATAGACCAGAGCAGGTAAGGATTAATGTAATTTCTTCTCTAAAGGACATTAATGAACCAGATGGGTTTTTGTTTAATGACAGTTGACAATGTTTACATGGTTGCTAGTAGGCTAGTTTTTTTTAATCCCACAGTTTTGTTAAACCCATGTTTCACCATCTGCTATTGTGGGATTTGACCCATATCCCTGAAACATTAGCCTTGAGGTGGGGATTTCGAGCCTAGTGGCATTACCATGCCCCTAAGTGAGTTGCGAGCAAGTAGCCACAATACCATCTTCTGATGGGTGAACAGAGGGCCTGAGTCAAAACTTTTAGGCCTTCTCTCTCCGCATGACTGAGATTAGCTAACAGTTTGAGTAGGGTTCATATTGCACTGCCATTAGGTGCCATTTTAATTCATCGATGGATACTTCAAGTGTGTGTAGGGGGAAATGGTTATGGAATCCACTGTTTGTCTAATTAACATTCAAATGATGTCATCAATGCCGCAACTGATTTCTAACCAGGAAAATCAGGAGCTGGATAAAGGTTAGCAGCAAAATCTAATTGTACATACCAGGGTAGCTGCTCGAGATCCAAGGTGAGTTATGTTTTTAAATGTTATATTTCCTTTATTATTTCTTTATGGGTTAGAACAAATAGAAATCCAGGCCTGAATTCATTTTTAGATCTTCTCCCAAGCAGAAGTCAATTCTTCTCCCTTCTAGTATCTGTGTCAATCTGGAGACCTTCCTCTTTACAATACTAAAATTCTTTGAGAAGTCTCTAGCATGTTAGTCAAAATGGCAGTTCCTACTCCGACCCAGCAAGCTCAATGGCATTCCTTTGACTTTGAGTTGTAGTCCGGCATGGTTGCATGGACGTGTTTCAATTCTGTGCAAGCGATGACCATGCATCCCACTTCCACTAGCCAAACGTGCGGAGTTATGTTTGGGTTTCCGACAATGCCGCAATAATCATTGGCACCTTTACTGTTCCAGTGACAACTATTTAGCAGTTCAAATGTCCCATTGGGAGGATTGTAGGAAAAAGAAATGCCCAAACACAATCTTCTTTAGGGAGGATTTAGACCCACCAATGTCAGAAGCAAAGTGTTGGCACCTACAAGTGGATAATTGCTGAAGTGGACAGTTTAGAAGACCTGCCTTAGTTCTCTAGAACTTTGTCTCAGTTCTCTTAGAAGATTTTAGATCCTGAGCATGTGTGCACCCACGCTCCTTTTCCCATGCACCCACCCAGGCTGCTCATGGCGCCTTATACCATCTATGCTTATTCACAGCCTCAACTATCCGACAGGTCTCTTCTGTCCTCCATGCAACTCAATCACTCCAACCACTTCCCAAGGTCCCTCATTGTCCATGCCAACTCATGCCCCTTTGACTCTCACGGAATGCACGACTTACACAATTGATAAGCGATACTAACGGTAAATGTGGAGCTGCTCAGAGAAAAAGTAAACATCAATCATAAATCATGTTTTGAAAAGCAAAAACCGATCTTACCTAAATCACATTAAAGGGGTCAATCAGACAGACCATTAAACAATCAAGAACAGAAATGTTAAATACTTCACATCTCTTAATCCAAATGAATATTGAGTCATTGACAAAATAAGTTACAGAAAGAACAACATAATATAGCCTCTTTAAGATGTCACGCAAGGTCAGTAATTCACATCAATTCTCAAAACTAATCCTTCAGCTGAGTAATGCTTTTATTGTCCTAGGCTCATAGAAAAATGGCAGCATGGTGGCGCAGTGGTTAGCACAGCTGCCTCACAGTACCAGAGACCTGGGTTTGATTCCAGCCTCGGGCAACTGTCTGCGTGGACTTTACACGTTCTCCCCGTGTCTGCGTGGGTTTCCTCCAGGTGCTCCGGTTTCCTCCCACAGTCCAAAGATGTGCAGGTTAGGTGAATTCGCCATGCTAAATTGCCCATAGTGGTCAGGATGTGTAAGTTAGGTGCATTAGTCTGGGGTAAATGTAGGATAATAGGGAATGGGTTTGGGTCGGATACCCTTCGGAGGGTCGGTGTGGACCTGTTGGACCGAAGGGCCTATTTCCACACTGTAGGGATTCTAAGAAAAACCTAATCAGATTAATGCATACCTAGCCATGATTTAGAAGTTTGGAGTATTTGAATGCTCTGTTATTGATACTTTAATAGTATGTCTGTTTGCTGTTCCTTCAGCCCTATTAAAGTGCAAATCTTTTTAAAAAAGATTTGTAAATGAGTGTTTATTTATTGTGTCGGCAATTCTGTACTTGCCTTTGTTATAAAGTCCAATGGTTACCTTCCATCAGAGAGGTCAGTCGGCTGGTTTACAAAGGCTCCAAAGCACAGGTTCAATGTCCAGACTGACTGACTTGACTTGGAGGTGCTGGTGTTGGACTGGGGTGGGCAAAGTTAAAAATTGATTGAGGTCACCATGAATGTCCTGTCTTTTCAACCTCACCCCTCACCTGAGATGTGCTGACCCGCATGCCACCAGTTATCTCCAGGGAGCAAGTGGGACTAAGTTGACTTTAACTTTTTACTACAAACTGGACAAATGGCCATGGACATAGATAGTGGAGCTTATGTTGGCATAGATAGTATGAATAGCCATGCTCAAGGGGTTGATGGGGGTCCTGGGTTGACGTGGGTAGAACTAGTGGGGTTATAGGGACAAATTAAAGACCATTTGAACATACTTTTCAAAAACATTCCAAAATCTAGACAGTATTTCACGACTCTGAGGGACTGTGAATTACAGTCATTGAGAAACAGGCCCAATTCAGTGATAATGGCAGAGAGGAGGAGATAAAAGAAAATGTCAAATCCGATCTATGAGAGTTAAGATGTAGAATGCAGGCTCACTTCCCACATCCTTATCCCATAAAGATTTCCAGCACCGGGAACAGGGGCAGGAATCCCAAATCCCAGCCAGCTGCTGACCACCATTTTTAAAGAGTTTAATTTGGCACAAGTTTGGGCAGAAATCTCTGGCACTAATTTTAAAGGGTGAGCAAGAGAGTTGGGAACTACACACACAAACGCCAGTGTGGGTGCAGCACATGGATGGTTTGGGGACGAGGATAGTAGCAACTCCTGTAAAGCAGATGCTCCTGAAGGTGCATTCGGACAGCTCCCTGAATGTTACCCTGCTACCTGGCTGGGAGTAGGAACCTAGCGGTAGAAAGCAGAAGGCCAAGTCATTTTGGGATAGTCATTGAGAGGACAGTTCTGCAAGGGATCACCCAAAGGGAAAAAAATAGTCATACTCGGAAATGAACAGACTAGGCCTCAACTGGTTTGACCTATCACCTTCTCCCTCACCTTCATCCACCTATCGCTTTCTCAGCTACCTTCCTCCGAACCCCACCCACCCCTCCTTTTTATCTCTCTGCCCCCGGCCCAAATGTTGATTCTCCTGCTCCTCGGATGCAGCCTGATCTGCTGTGCTTTCCCAGCAATAAACTCTTGACTCTGATCTCTAGCATCTGCAGACCTCACTTTCTCCTCTGAACTGGTGGGGACCAATTTGTGTCCTTTGCAAGATTTACTGTTTTTAGATTAGATTACTTACAGTGTGGAAACAGGCCCTTCGGCCCAACAGGTCCACACCGACCCACCGAAGTGCAACCCACCCAGACCCATTCCCCCATTCACCTAACACTACGGGCAATTTAGCATAGCCAATTCACCTAACCTGCACATTTTTGGACTGTGGGAGGAAACCGGAGGAAACCCACACAGACACGGGGAGAATGTGCAAACTCCACACAGTCAGTCGCCTGAGGCGGGAATTGAACCCGAAGCTCTGGCACTGTGAGGCAGCAGTGCTGCCACCGAGCCGCCCACCATTTTCTTTCTCAACAGGGACTGGGGTGGCTAAGGATTGATTGCAAAGCATGGAGAAAACATGCTTAGAACCAAGAAATCATACAGTGCAAAACAGGCCCTTCAGCCATCAAAATTGTACTGCCAAAAATGTACTACCACCTTCACCAGTTGCCCTTTCCCACACTAGGCCTACTCCCCCTGTTCGTTTTGGCTCCTGAGGAGGTCTGATAGCACTTAGATCTGGCCAAATGTGGCCAAGTTATTTCTGGCTTTAGTTCTGCTGCTAAACTGTAGAGCTTCTCTTGACTTTAAGTGAATGTGAAAACATAATACCAATGATGACATTAGGCCATGACTTTGTTAAAATAAAAAGAAGTGTGCACTTGGCTATCGATGGAAACTCACTCCACATGAAAATTGGCAAAGGTAAAATGGTGCTGGGCAGAAACAGAGTGGCTTCAGGCTGGTAAGAGGACTCAGCTTAATCTTACGCCCTCCCACACACAGTTCTCAAATTTCAGAGGTCGGGAACTTAGGAACTAAACCAACATCCCGTGATTCCATTTGGCATTAACCAAAAGAAGCGTAGGAAAATTCTTATTCAGCATCACTTTTATCAGTGAAAGTATAAAAATGGAAGGCAATTTATCAATATTTTCCATGAATGAACCTTAGAGGTTATTTATAAAAAGAACTTTGTGTCTCGAATTTTAGCTTGAGGGTAAATTAAATGTGTTCCGCTAAGTCAGGAACATATGAAGCCATTTTTCAAAACCAGGTGTTCTGGGTTACACATAATCATCTTGTCATCATTTTTCCATTTTCTTGTAATATTCCTTGGCTTATACAATGCAACGTCTGTGCAAGGTAAACGTGATCTGTAATTTTATAAATGATTTTACAGAATGTAATTTTTTTTAAATGTTCTTTTCTTCTTGGCATGTATTCTGTTGCAAAAATGTGATGTGGTTCAAATAAAATAAACCAAGTTTTGTATTCTTTTAGGAAGGGGTAGTTCTAAACACTCAAAACAATGAACCTGTGGATCATTTCAGAGTCCAATTACCAAATTCCAAATTTTGTTTGATCTGTTGGCCAGTAAAAGTACATTCACTGGAAATGCTGTATAATGTTTGGACTAGTAATGTCTGTTTTCAGAAGAATAATATTGAAGAGAAGATACTTTTGCCACTCTTTGTTAAATGAGAATTTGTTCATGGCAAAGTGGATTGCATGTTTAAGAATTGTCTCAGTTTTATTCCTAAGTAATTGAGCACCCTAGGAGGAATGTGCAACCTTAATAAAATGTTCACTGTATCCGTCCTTTCTTCCTTTGTGAAATATGAACATTTTTATCAACACTAGCTCACTGACATTGCAGCCAATTGGACAATGCTCATTTTTCTGTTTTAAGCAACCGTTACTTTTTGTGTGTTTTGTAACAGCGTACCAGGCATGTATAAGGTTGTCTGGATTATTGTTTCATTATCATCATCTTTTCATTTACTTATCTTCCAACAACGCATACATAATACATTTGGATTATTAAATTATCCCCATTTTGAAGCAAGTTATAGGGTCATAGATATGTACAGCACAGAAATAGACCCAACTCGTCCATGCCGACCAGATATTCTAAATTAGTTTTGTCCTATTCTAAATTAACACGCCTCTAAACCTTTCCTATTCATGTATCCATCTAGATGCCTTTTAAATATAATTGTACCAACCTCCACTACTTCCTCTGGGAGCTCGTTCCATACATGCACTATCCTCTGTGTTGTCCCTCGGGTCCCTATTAAATCTCACCTTAAACCTGTGTCTTCTCGTTTTGGACTCCCCCACACTGGGGAAAAGACCTTAGCTATTCATCCTATCCATGCCCCTCCTGATTTTATAAACTCCTCTAAGGTCATCCCTCAACCTCAGCCTCCGACACTCCAGGGAAAGTAGGACCAGCCTATTCAGCATCTCCCTGTAGCTCAAACCCTCTCATCCTGGCACATCCTT
Source organism: Chiloscyllium punctatum (assembly GCF_047496795.1). Lineage (NCBI taxonomy): Eukaryota > Metazoa > Chordata > Chondrichthyes > Orectolobiformes > Hemiscylliidae > Chiloscyllium > Chiloscyllium punctatum. The sequence continues at coordinate 19,148,653 of NC_092786.1, forward strand.
GTCAATCTTTTCTGAACCCTTTCAAGTTTCACAACATCCTTCCTATGGCAGAATTGAATGCAGTCTTCTAAAAGTGATACAGCCATTCTCCTGTACAGCCACGACATGACCTCCCAACTCCTATTTATCTTATTATTTTTGCTATAATTGCTACTCTTAACTGTTGTAATTCAGTCAATTGAGTTGCCATTGTTGTCCTCTCTGTAATTTTCAATTTTATGCTGTAGATATTTTTAAAATGTTAGAACACACCTTTGGAGCAGGTGGGACTTGAACCCAGGTTCTGAGGTGAGTACAGCACCATTGCATCATTACAGCCCCCACTATATTGCCTTGCTGGCAACAGCAACAGAGAATGCATCTGGGTGCTGATTACCGAACACTGTGGCACGATTTTTGTAATTCACAAAGACATTTATCCCCATTGCTCTCATGATGCTCACATTCTCAAAGAGCTGCTCTTTCCTCAGGCAGTTTATTTCAATGTTCTTTATTTACTTAAACACCTTCCATTTCAACTGAGCAGTAGCTAAAGAGTAATTGCATTTTTCCAGCAACTTTAAAGGAGGGAAGCTTCCCAAAACTCTTCACAGAAGCATAATCACACAATAATGGACATGAACAAAGAAGATATTAGGCTGGTAGAAGCTTGGTCACAGAGGTGGATTCCAAGGAGAGTTTAAATATTTGATGGTATTGGCTACTTGTGTAGGAATAATTGTTTTTTTGATGACCATATACGATTTTACTGAGTTGAGGTGCATTGATTGTGCCTGCATCTAATGTGTCAATACACTTGTAATCAACATTCTTCCCCATATTATACAGATAATTCTAGTTAATCTAGTGTGTTGATGCTACATTTATAATGATAGCGACCCATGTAGAGTTATAGAGTCATACAGCACGGACCCTTCGTCCAACTAAGCTGTGCTGACCAGACACCCCAATCTGACCTAGTCTCATTTAACAGTATTTGGCCCACACTAACCCATCCAACCTAACCAAAGAAGCTGCCGTCTTTACTCATTCTGCCTACGTGTGAGTCCAGACCCCCAGCAACGTGGTTGACTCTTAATTCCCTCAGCAATTAGGGATGGGCAATAAATGCTGGCTTGACCAGTGACACCCTCATCCTGTGAATGATTAAAAAAACTATTCCTCCAAACTCTTCCTATTTATGTGCCCATCCAGATGCCTTTAAATGTTGTAATTGTACTCCGCGGACTCCACCACTTCCTCTGGCGGCTCATTCCATACATGCACCACGCTCTGTGTGAAAAATTTACCTCCAGGTCTTTTTTAAATCTTTCCCCTATCATCTTAACCCTATGCTGTCAAGGTGTGGATTATCCTACTCTGAGGAAAAGATCTTGTTATTCACCCTATCCATGCCCCTCATGATTTTATAAACCTGTATAAGGTCACCCCTCAGCCTCTGACGCTCCATGGACAGAAACTCCAGCCTATTCAGCCTCTCAATTTGGCTCAAACTATCTAGACTTGGCAACATCTTTGTAAATGTTTTCTTGTAAATTCTCTCAACCTCTAGGAGGGCAACCAAAATCGTGTATATTTGCAACTTTCTCAAAATATTAAAGTTGTCTTTCAAAGTGCAATTTAATAGCAGCAGAAATTGTTGACAAGTACATTTATTTGCATTAAAGATAGTCACTCTTTGAAGTGTTCTTGCTTCCTTCCCAAATGATTTATCTTTTTTAATCGAACATCAGTCTCCTTAATGATAGTACAATCCCTCACTGGATTGGGTTGTTTGGATTTGAAGAAATATCAACTATTTCTTTGCATTCCCTTCAAACTATCAGGTACTTCAACGCTGTGCAGAAGCAGCCATACCTTTCCCACAATGAAGAGGTGGAGTTTCCTGAGACAGGGGACATGATCCGAGCTCAGCACCGCATCAGGAACAACCACCCAGCAGTGACTTCCTCTGGACTTATCAACTGGTGATGAGCAAAGTGCTGTGTGCGATCCAATTAAAAATGATGGATAGCTCCTGAAACTGTTGGACCTATAGGGTGTTGCGGACTTGGCCAGACCACTCAAAACATTCTTAAACAGGTAGCCCCAGATTATAACTTTGCAATTTATTTCAGTGAGTGTACAGTGAACATTACCCAGAGTAAGATAGCTAGGTTGACCGCTAGATTTTAAAACAGAAAAAAATTTATTCAGAAAATTACACAATGAAACACAAAGAACAGAATAAAGAACCCCTTCAGAACTCAACCTATCCAACTAGACTTAATTATGCTGTTCCAAATATACACGACAGTCCCGATAAGCAAACTCCCTTTATAAACCAGAATAAATAGAACACATGCTTACACGTTGAATTTGAAGGGCAGAAAGAGAGAGAGAGAGTTTCCGCACAGCTCCCTGTTAAACTTCCAACCAGTTCAAGACTGAACTAAAACTGCTCAGCCCAGCTAAAGAGCTGACAACTTACCTTTCATTATACAGGTCAGTTCTGAAACATGACCATGTTAGCCTGAAGTCTCATCTGTTTACAAATAAACAAAGGGCCCTCAAAATCCTTTTCATCTTTGTACCAAACCAAACTGATCAGAGCCCGACCTGGCTTATTGCCCCTCTGAGAAAAAAATCAAGGACAGAGTCTCCTTGATCCAAGAAAAGGCTCTTAGAAAAAAAAGGTACTAGCTTTATGACAGGGGCAGCACATTGGCACAGTGTGATAACACTGCTGCCTCAGTGCCAGGGAACCGGGTGTGATTACATCTTCATGTTAGCTGTGGTGTTAAGTGAATGATTAGCATCTGTCTTTATCAAGGGATTAAGTGCTGCACACACTGTGGAGAAAGAGGGCTTATAATTGAAATTAATTAAATATTGGATAGATTGGATTCCATGTGGCTAAGACAATTCCCGCCTCAGGCGACTGACTTTGTGGAGTTTGCACATTCTCGTGTCTGTGTGGGTTTCCTCCAGGTTCTCCAGTTTCCTCCCACAGTCCAAAAATGTGCAGGTTAGGTGAATTGGCCATGCTAAATTGCCTGTAGTGTTAGGTGAAGGGGTAAGTGTAGGAGAATGGGGTCTGGGTGGGTTGCGCTTCGGTGGGCCGGCGTGGATTTGTTAGACCAAAGGGCCTGTTTCCACACTGCATCTAATCTAATCTAATCTAATGCGACTGAATGAGATGTTTCCAACAATACTAGGGGAAGAGAAAGTGGAACTTCGGGAATGAGACAATGACCATTTTTCCTTCAGCTTTCCTGACTTAAACCATACCTCTTAGAAAAATGGTACCACCCTGTAAGAAGAATTTTATTGGACTCAAAACTCTGTTTTTCTCTCTCCACAGACCTGCTGAACTTCTCCAGCATTCTCTGTGTTTCTTTCAGATTTCTGGCATCCATAGTATTTTGTTTTTATTCCTCAGAATCTTGTAATTTTTACTAAAATCACCTCTCAATCTTCTAAAAACCAATGAATAAAGGCCTATCCTGTTTAGCTACTCTTGATAAATCAACTCCTTCAGCCCAGGAATCAGCCTATTCACAGCCTCCAATGCCAGTATAACTTTTCTTTAATATGGAGACAAAAACTTCACAATAATTCATATACAGGCACACCAAAAGGCTGTACAGTTTTAACGAGACTTCCCTATTCTTAAACTCCAAATCCTTGGCAACAAAATTCCATTTGCTTTCTTAATTACTTGCTGCCCTTGCATGCTTAAAGAATGAAATATCTAATGTTTTTCCTATTATTATGCAAAAGTTTGACATTTCAGAAATTAGAATTAGCTTTTCAGGACCATAAGGATGCTGAACAATACTTATTATGTTAGATTGCTGTTAAAAACCTAGCTATATGTCAGTTAACATGGTGTAGCTTTTTTGTTCCCAATTGTTTCAACACTGAGGCTAATAGTGTTAGAATAGAAACTCTCAGCAGTTGATAGATTTCACATTGATTTCAGTCTCTGGGAGCAGAAACACAACAGCAGACGCTTTGGATAAGTATTGACTCACTGGGAGCAGCTTTTTGAGTTTCTCTTTATTGCGCTAATGAACGGAGTCCAGAAATTGCTGCTAATTTCAGTGGTGTAGCATTAATGAGCACTGACAGGTTCTATATCCTTACTTCCACAATATCTGCACAATATCAATGTGTGGGGACTGGTCATTATGAGTACACTTCAGTACTGAAGAAAATCTCATTCCTAACTACTTCTGCAATTAAGGACCTTGCAAAAGATATATACTTCCAGTTTGTGACAATTTTTGTATACACTGCTTTGTCAACATGTATCAAGCAGATGCTAGTGTCCCTGCTGCAGAGCTAAAATTTCCAGGACTTAATGACCACTATAATGTCGCCAAACTGTTTAGATATCGATCAGAAATTCCTTCTAATATACGCCAATGATACCTGGCTAGTCAATTATATTGGAGACTCTATCATTGCTATTTATTACCTCAGACTACAACATTCAACCCAAGCTTCCTGAGTGAACTGGACCACAATCAGCAACAAACAAATCACTCTTTCAATATTTTGCTCTTGCTTTCTGAAATTACAACTTAGATTTAGATTTAGATTTTAGATTTTATTGTCTCACAGAATTATAGAAGTACAATGAAAAATGGCACCCATGGCACCATTTTAGTCACCAAGGTACCTAGGTACAAATAAAGCGGAGGTATAAAGTAATAAGTGAAACGAGAGTTAAAACGTTAAGTATTACTTTGTAGAATTGAAGTAAAATAAAGTAATAGGTAACACTTTACATTAAAGTTTTTGTAGTTTAAACTAGGAAAATAAAGGATTAAGTTAAAAGGTCAATGTTTAGCTCAGTTGGCTGGATGGTTGGTTTGCAAAGCAGTATGTTACTGACAGCATGGGTTCAATTCCTGTACTAGCTGATGGTATCACAAAGAACTCAACTTCTCAACCTCTCCCCTTGCCAGAGGTATGGTGGTCCTCAGGTCAAACTGCCACCAGCCCTCACTCTCTAATGAGAGAGCAGGTGGTTTGACTTAATAGTTTGTTAAGCACTTTATTAACCTTGCCACACATGAATATTCAGCTTCCTGTCTTGCCAAATAAGCCAGAGCTCAGGATTTCTCGAGGAAATCAGAGCAGGTACTTGGTGATTTCAGCTCACCACTGCCTCTGAGGTACTTCCTGTTGCTTAGGAACAACCAATAGCTTGGCACTAACCATACCCACCCCTCATCCATGGACATTTGCTAAGTTGTGGAGTACCTGGTGAAGGAGCAGGGCTCCGAAAGCTAGTGTGCTTCCAATTAAACCTGTTGGACTATAACCTGGTGTTGTGTGATTTTTAAGTTTGTACACCCCAACCCAACACCGGCATCTCCAAATCATGGACATTTGCCAACTCCTTACAACCATCATAGCACCTCTGTGATCCACCGGCAGGACACTTACAAAGCACAGACTTGCATCACAGAGCACACCAGCAACTGGCACTGAAAAGCAACTTTCCCCAGGCTGCTTCTCAGAGCTACTCTCTTGCACACATTTATTTAAACCTCCCTGCATACTCTCTGTGTCCTTGCCTTGTTCCGTCATGCTGTGTCAATCAGCACATTCACAGAACCAAGCAGCTCGCTTTGCTACCCAGAGGCTCTCAGTCAATGGGAGTGCATTATCTTGCTGGACGGCAGTGTGTTATGTCAATCTCACAGCAACACCATGTGCCAGCAGTTTACACAGTCAACACAAGGCATGGGCAGTAGGCAGGCAGCCAGGCCTCAAAGTCCTGGGGTGGAGTTCTCACTGAAGGCCACGGAGTAACCTGTTAGTTTGGGGCTCCCAATGTAGTAAGGCAAGGGCAGTCTCTAATATCGCTCAAGGTGATTGGTCATGGTGAGGCATCCAGTCAGGGTGCTCTCTTCATCTGGGGGTCCATGCCTCTGCAGTCTGGATCAGAGATTACCGTCTGTCCTGTAGCTCCATATTGACCAGTGCTGGAGGTAAGGCTAGTGAAGTAGGGAGATCTATAGTCACCAATCATAGGTCTGGGTGCACCCCTGGGTTAGGTCAGTCAAGGGGGTGTGGAGAGGCGGGGGCGAGTGGGCCATGATCCGTCCAAAGGGTTCATCCACAAATGAAGGGGTTGGGGAGGCATGCTTGGGCAAGGTGGGGGTGGGGGGGTCACTATCATGGGAAAGAGACTCTGGAACCTACTCAATGTAGGAGCGAATTACTGTCGATGCTGGAATCTGTACTGAACTCACTGCGATCTCCAGCACTTTTTGTTTTCGGTCTAGAATCTACTCGTTGGGAATTAGGGGCTGTGGACCAGGAGGCAGGGGGATGGCACTTATAAAGGTGAGCAATTGTATTTGCAAGAGGGTGGGGGATACAGCAAACTATCTATGGGAATAGGAATGGGGTTTGTCCAAGGTCAGTCCTCAGAGGTCAACAAAGTGGTTTCTGGTGGAGCAGGTGCACATCTTTCTGGTATGTGCAAGAGAAGAGAGAGTGTAGTAGAGATGGAGTGCAATGAATGACTCTACAGTGGGGTTACTGTGAGAGATGCAGTAGAATGAAGAGTACTTAGTTGTTGTCGGTGGATCATGGATATCTCGACACCATTGCAAAAGCAGTCCCAATAGGACTGAAGAGTATAATTTTGGACACCCCGACCTCTGTGGACCCCCTCTACCCTATTGTGGCCTGAAATGAGAGAAAGGGAAGGATGAAATGAGATGGAATTGGGCAGCACAGCTATTAAAGCTGTGTAAAAGGTGGTGAGGTGTTCTGACAGAGTGCAGTCAACAACACAGGGACCATGAGGTAGTGTCAGGGGTGGGTTGGGGTGGATGAGAACTAGTGAGGGAAGATGTTACAGGTGATACTGTGATCAGCAGAGCATTAGACTTGGTAGGAGGTGGATGCAGTAGCAGAGGCATAGTGAGTCTGAGGTAGCAGACTGAACAGTGTGGCACTTACCCTGGTGGAGTGGAGCAGGTAATTGAGCTCATTGAGGCACTGCTGACTGTTCTTCCATTGCGTGGAGTTAGTAGTGAGCTAGATGGGAACCTCAGATCAAACTGCCTGGTCTACTTTCAATGATTCCATGCTGGGAAGAGCAATTTCAGTTTCCTGTAAGAGAATCAGAGGACCATCTTTGCACTGAGTGCATCAAGGAACAAGGCAGCTTCAAATGCCATTGTTTGTCCAGGTATATCGCAGCCTTTTAAATAATCACCTTTGGTGCCAGTTATACCGGTCTTTTGGTGGAAATACAGTAGTAATGTTCTTGTGGGAATGGTGCATGCTAAGCTAGAGCTAGAATCAGATATGGGAGACATCATAGTGCTGGGGTGGGTACTTAATGAAATAGATTTGTTAATCATGATTTGGAAGTGCCAGTGTTGGACTGGGGTGTACAAAATTAAAAATCACACAACACCAGGTTATAGCCCAACAGGTTGAATTGGAAGCACTAGCTTTCGGAGTGCTGCTCCTTCATCAGGTGGTTGTGGAGTATAAGATCGTAAGACACAGAATTTAATAGCATAAGTTTATAGTGTGATGTAACTTAAATTATATATTGTAAAAGACCTGGATTGTTTGTTAAATCTCTCATCTTTTAGAACGAACATATTGTTTTCAGTAAATCACAGAACTTTTTTAAAAGTTACATTCTCAAGTGAACTTTAACAGTTGGCGTCATGTCGGCCCAGATAAGGTATTGAGGGTGTGAGCTGTCCTGTGTGAGGCTGTCTGTGCCCCAGTGGTCAAACTGATTCTAATCTAAAAAAACAGTTTTACAGAATCTTACACGGATTCATGCAGTTTCTGAGAAAAATAAAATGTAATTCTGCAAGTACAAATTCACCCCACAAACTTATATGTGTATGTGTGCAAGTGTTTGTGTGTGTGTGTGTGGGGGGGGGGGGGGGGTGGGGGGGGGTGGGGGGGTGGGGAGGGATGGCAGGGATTATGAGTGTCTGTGAGAGAGTGTGTGATGTGTGTGAGTGTAAAGGGGTATAAGCCTCTGAGAGAATGCATGTGTGAGTGTGGGAATGTATGTGTGAACATTTGAGAGAGGGTCTGCGTAAGTGTATGACTCTGTAGGAGTGTGCATGTGTCTGTTGGAGTGTGTGTGTAGGAATGTCTGTTTGCGTGTGTAGGAATGTCTGTTTGCGTGTGTGTGTGTGTGTAGGAATGTCTGTTTCTGTGTATGTGTGTATGTGTAAGCGTGTAGGAATGTCTGTTTGCTTGTGTGTGTGTGTGTGTGTAGTGCAATGGAGTCACCTGTCGTGTGACCATGAACCCAAGGTCCCGGTTGAGGCCCTCCCCATGGGTATCGAACTTGGCTATCAGCCTCTGCTCGGCCACTTTTTGTTGTTGCCCGTCCCAAAGTTCGCCTTGGAGGATGGTCACCTGAAATTCCAAGATTGAATGTCCCGGACCGCCAATATTTTCACCATTTAAATACCTATTTATATTAGTTTTTTCCCCCTTTAAATCAAACTGATCAAATGTGTTATGACACACATCTAGAGCAGGAGGGACTTGAGCCCAGGCCTCCTGGCTCAGAGGCAGGGACTCTATCACTTCTCCACAGGACTCCTACTTTCACTGAGGTAAATTTGTGAAGGTAATTACACCTCCCTGTCAGTGAAGGTGTTGTAGTGGGATGTTCCAGCTCCTCAGCCCATCCTACAGGGAAGTGCCAATGCTTATCCTTGACTGTTGAAATGCCATAGAATATCAACAGGTTTGACAGAAAAGGACTTCAGCAAGACAGAGAGAAATTGGCAGAGCCAGCAGGTAGATAACTACTGTTTTTTATGGGTAGAAGAAGATAATATATCAAGGCAAAGATAAAGCAGACTGAAAAGATGTTAGTGACTGGGTACATACAAACAGCTTGGGAATCAAATAAAACAGACTCATTTCATAGACTAAATAAATACTTGAAGAGGAGGAAGGCACAGACCTATGGAGAAAGTGTGGGCGGTGGAATTGTCTTTTTGTGATTAAAGTGCTGGCAGAGATAGGTTAAGAAAATATATAGTCTGCTGTGCTGTAAAAGTACATGGTTCATTTTGAACATTAAAGTATAGCTCTGACAGCCTAACAAGTGTCATCTCACACTGTCAAAAAGATCCAAGGGTTGAATTGCAGACACAAACATTTGCCAGAACAACCTCAGTTATCCGAATGTCAATTATCCGAATTTCAGATTATCCGAACAAGATCTCAATGTCCCTTAACATGTTATCTGAACAATCAGTTATCTGAACAAAATACTCCCCACCCATCTTGTTTGGATAATTGAGGTTGTTCTGTATTTATCTTCTAAGAGAATTTTGAGAAACTATTATTATTGTATTGTGAGCACATTGTAAAAAGTCAAGGCAGTGTGACAGGTGCAAGTACACGAGGTATAATAGTGACATAGAACTCACATATCTGTGACATCATTTCCTCGGTGCTATAGCAACGTGGACCGATCAACCGGCAGGAGAGGAAAAGCTCGCTAATACAGAGAGACAATCTCATCACGGTACTCAGGTGATCTCACAACCTGGAATACAAATTTACAATTATCCGTTAAATTTCTAATGACCACTTTGTCAAGTTATGATGTACTTACTGTTTTTACTTTGGGAACTCAAAGGGCAATTTGTTTTCAGTTGTGTGACAGCTTCTGTCAGCAGCTAACGCTCAGATACTTGTGGGTTCAAACCTCATCAAGCCAAAGCGAAGCTGAAACATTGGTACCATACTGAGGGAGTGCTGCACAGTTGGAGGCGCCACCTTTTAGACAACACGGTTAATGGAGCTCTCACATACTGAATCAAATGGATGGGGAAACATTCCATGACAATCAGTGAAGAAGGGCAGGTGAGGTCTGCTGGTGCCTGACCCATATTATTCCCAGGATCGATATTGCCAAAACAATGGTTATTTTCAGTCCTGTTTGTTGGATATAAATTGGGTTTCTGCTATTGTCTAAATACCTTCAAAAACAATTGGGGGAAGATGGTGGCATTGTAGCATTTCACTTGACAGGTATTTGAGACTGGATTAGAGTGGTGCTGGATAAGCACAGCAGGTCAGGCAGCATCTGAGGAGCAGGAAAATCGACGTTTCGGGCAAGAGCCTGATGAAGGTCTCCTGCTCGAAACGTCGATTTTCCTGCCTCTTGGATGCTGCCTGACCTGCTGTGCTTTTCCAGCACCACTCTGATCACCAGCATCTGCAGTCCTTACTTTTGCCGAGTATTTGAGATTCCCAGGCCAAAGTTCTAGTGACATATGTTCAAACCCTGTTACAGCAGCTGCTGGAATTTAAAAGCTTTTCTCCAGAATGGTGACATGACACTATCATCAGTAGTTATAAAATCTCCTCTGGTGAGTCATGTCTTTTAGGGGAGGACCTTTACCTGGTCTGACTGACATGTGACTATAGACACACTGGAATGTGGTTGATTCTTGCTGCCTTCCAGAATAGCCTGGCAAGCCACTCCTTTCAAGACTGATTAGAGATGGGCATCAAATGCCAGGCCTTGCCAATGGCACCATATCCCATTAAAACAAAACTTAAAAAGACGGTTGGCTGTGAAGCAGTTTTGGAATATGGTCAGAATGTAAAAGGTGCCATGTAAATATGTTCTGTCTTAGAAGCAGTAACGGATGCATGCCCATGTTTTGCTCAATACCATGTGTGAATCTCTCCATTCAGATTGCCACCCAACACTGCAATGAAACAGTATACATCAAAGTCACAAATGACAACCTGTGTCACGGTGAGCACAGTGAATGATCGCCCCCCACTCCATCTCAAGCTGCCAACTGTCTTTGATAGGGTTGAACACACCATCCCAGTGGAAATGCAAAGTCGCAGAGATATACAGCATGGAAACAGACCCTTCAGTCTAACTTGTCCATGCCGACCAGATATCCTAAATAAATCTAGTCCCATTTGTCAGCATTTGGCCCGTATCCCTCTAAATCCTTCCTGTTCATGCACCCATCCAGGTGCCTGTTAAATGTTGTAATTGTACCAGCCTCTACCCCTTCCTCTGGCAGCTCATTCCATACACGCACCGCCCTCTGCGTGAAAACGTTGCCCCTTAGGTCCCTTTTATATCTTTCCCCTCTCACCCTAAACCTATGCCCTCGAGTTCTGGACTCCCCCACCCTGGGAAAAATACTTTGTTCATTTGCCCTATCCATTCTCCTCATGATTTTATAAACCTCTATAAAATCACCCCTCAGCCTCCGATGCTCCAGGGAAAACAGTCCCAGCCTATTCAGCCTTGTAAGTCTTTTCTGAACCCTTTCAAGTTTCACAACATCCTTCCTACAGGAGGGAGACCAGAATTGCATGCAGTATTCCAAAAGTGGTCTAACCAATGTCTTGTATAACCACAACATGACCTCCCAACTCCAATCACAACCTTGGCTTTCTATGTAATCCTGAACCAATATTTCCTTCTTACACCTCAAAACATTGCCTGTTTACCTGGCCTCAGTTGATCTGCAGCTGAAACCCTCAACCATGCTTGTGTGGATTAGTGCCACAGGGATTATTGCTGGGCCCAGTTATTTACAATATACATTAATAAAATGGAAGTACTCTTACCAAGTTTGTGGATGACACAAAAGTAGGTGGAAAGACAAGTGGTGAGGATGACGAGTCTGCAGAGCGAAGTGGACATGTTAGATGCAGGTACAAATACAACATTTAAAAGATATTTGGATAAGTTCATGAATAGGAAAGGTTTGGAGGGATATTGGCCAAATGCAGGAATTTGGACTATTTTGGTTTTGGAACATGGTTGGCATAGACTGGTTGGACTGAAGGGGCTGTTTCCCTGCCAAATGACTGTATGAATCTATGTCCTTTAGGTATTAGACTCTATCCTAATGTAATTCTGCCTGGTTTGCACCTTCTGTCCTCTGTATACATCAGCTCAGATACCCTGCTGCCCACATCAGATCCCAATCACCCATTACCCTGCTCTGACCAGTGTTGTTGCATTGTCAGTCCAGGAACTACCTTTGTTTCCAAATCAATCTAATCTATATATCAATTTGGTCCTTTCCTGTCTCCGTACCCTCTGAAATCAGCAATTATGGCCTCTAGTACAATCCTGATTTGAATCACACCATGCCTGCAGTTTTAATTTCAAGTTCCCTGTGCTTTTTTGGTTGAGTGGTCCAGAATTTTGACCCACTGATGTTGATGTGATTTTTAAGTCTGGTGGACGTGTCTGCACTGATAGGGTGGTTCCTCCGGTTTAATTTTATTCAAGTTTGTTGGAAAATTTGATATAGACAATCTCAGCCAACCCCATTATTGTGGGTCTGGAGTCATATGTAAGCCAGGCTCGGTAAGGATGGCAGATTTCTTTCTTTTGAGGACATTATTGAACTAAACTGTTTCCTGCTGTTGAAACCCTATGCTATAACTCCATAGAGACAGATATGCCATCAGCAAGTCACCTTTTCTTTATATGTGAACAATCTTTGACTATAGTGCTGCACCTATACTCTCTGGAATTTAGAAGGATAAGGGAAGATCAAATTGAGATATTCAAAATGAGAAAGGATATGGATAAAATAAAGGTGGAGTGGATGCTTCCTCCTGTGGGGCATTCTAGGATGACAGGTCATAGTCTGAGGATAAGGGGCAGCAAATTTAAAACAGAGTTGAGGAGAAACTATTTCTCCCAAAGGATTGTGAATCTGTGGAATTTGCTAAAAAAAAAAGCCTTACAAACAGTTTACGTTAGTGGCTCTGGCAGCCTGCTCTATGCCTTTGCCTTAAAACCTCTCTTCCAAAAAAACCTAGGGCAAAATACATCTCTTAAAGCCATAATATTGTCACATATGACTTTATGGGGGTTTGATGTCAAACTGTGTTTCATAACATTCCTGTGAAGGGTCTTCGGATGATTTTACTTGCATCACTGGGGCTATATAAATGAAATTGCTTTTTGTTGCTGCGACAGTCAGTGCATGACTGAACTCTGTTGACACCAGCACTCCATGAAAACCACATTATGAATGCATCATTCTTGGTGCTGAATATTAATGCAAATAAATTTTTTAAAGTTCATTAATGGAATGAAGCCACCGCTGACTAGTCCAGAATTTATTGCCCATCCCTAATTGCCCAGAGGGCTGTTAAGAGTCCACCACATAGCTGTGGGTCTGGAGTCCCATGTAGGCCAAACCAGGTAAGGATGGCAGATTTCCTTCCAGAAAGGACAGGTGCGTTCTTCCTGACAATCAATTCATGGTCGTCATTAGACTCTTAATTCCAGATATTTATCTAATTCAAATTCCACCATCTGCCATAAAGGATTTGAACCCAGGGGTCCCCAGATCATTACATAGAAACCAAAAGGACTGGAAGGGTCACTGGACCTGAAACGTTAACTCTGATTTCTCTGCACAGATGCTGCCAGACCTGCTGAGCTTTTCCAGCAATTTCTGCTTTTGTCTACCAAACATTACCTGAGTTGCTGGATTAACAGTCCGCTGATAATAGGCCCTCACTCCCCTGTGGGCTGGCAGGAATTCCCCGCGTTACAAAACAGTGCAGGTCATTCTGCTATAATGCAGGTTTCGTTAACCCAAATTCACTGTCATGTGAATGACGAGTTGGGGACACTTTCTAAAGCACAAACGTTTAAAACATGTGCCGGCTGTGATGTGATTACATGCCAACACTTTCAGCGCTCTTTCTAAAGCGCAACTTTCCTATAATGCAAGGCTGCACAAGAACACAACCATTGTGTTATAGAAGAACTACTTGTAACATTAGCCTAATAGAGTTAGCACTTGACTTTCCCCGCACTACACATTATAATCAGGTACACAGAGCAGGCATGGAACAGGCATTGTACTGCTCTCACTGCACGTCAGGAGGGGTGGGTTAAACTGGTGGATTATCCTGGTAAAAACAATGACTGCAGATGCTGGAAACCAGACTCTGGATTCGTGGTGCTGGAAGAGCACAGCAGTTCAGGCAGCATCCGAGGAGCAGTCAAATCGACATTTCAGGCAAATACCTGAGCTCCTCGGATGCTGCCTGAACTGCTGTGCTCTTCCAGCACCACGAATCCAGAATGGTGGATTATCCTGACCTAGTTTTTATGATGACTGGGCACTTGTGCGGCATTCATTACTGGATATCTGTCCCACAATTATAGTCCATTAATCTGAAACATTTCTTCGTGAAGCTATATATATATATATATATATGAATGTGAATTTGGATCTTTTGAATTCTGTGATTGATTGGTTTCCTTATACAATCTATTTTGTCTCCGCAGTGAATTATTAACTGGTGCTGGTTGAGCGACCAGTTTGGAATCAGGCTGTGTGTGAGAGGGCTGTGGAAAAGTTGTTTGGGACATGGAATGAGCGTGAATTGGGGCGAGCGGGAGATCATAACAGAAAGGTTTTATTTTTGTTTTCACTTTAATGCTCATCATCCGAATCAGAGCCTGGCCTAACAATCCCCTGATGTTACCAGCCGCTGGGTGAGAAGCTGCAGTGCACTGATTATAAATAAACCTCTTTCTCCAGGTCAGTTAAAGTTAACTCCTCGATGTTAAAAATAAAAGTTTTTTTTATTTAAAGACCGAATCTTGCAATTACAATATTCAGTCGCGTGAAATTTTAAAAATCTAAGTGAAATTTCTGCGAGAATGAGTGAGGAGTGTTTTCACTTCATTTTGATGATTTTATACAGTGTGTAGAATATAGCCATTTCAGGGTTTTTTTTTGGAAGAATGTATCTTTCGTTGGATTCATTCATATTTTTGAAACGTGTTGTGAAAAACCAGCCCTGCAATTGTTCAACACCATTAAGAGCTCCAGAGGCATTAATCATGTTTGTATTTTTAACTTGTTGTAATAGTGTTCCGTGAATGGGGTGTTTCACCATTTACTGTGGTTGGGTCATTCTTTTTCCAATGATTTAGGCCTGTTTGATCATCTATTAATTCTAGTTTAAGTTTTATACTGCGTTGTAAATGATTTAACAGAGTGAGTTAGATTGTGCCAACTCAGTACCATAGATTTTTTTTTCATTTAAAAAATCGACTATGTTTAGTGGCACAAATATTTAGGAGAGTGCAAATATGGCCTGTAACCTGGAAGTTTGACAAATTTAGTTGGATCTCCTTACCACTGCACAGAAGTCTGTGGTGAGAATTTCACAGATCCAGCAATTCAATCCTTACCTGTAATGACCTTGAATGTTCCTGTATCCGACAGAATATTCCTATATTGAGTCTCAGTATGAGTAGGCTAAATGATGTACCAGGCTGAAATAAAGCTGCATATGGAATATTGAGCAGGAGAAATCAGAGTCTAAGATCCTAATTTAGACAGTTTTAGCTGGGAAGACATTTATTGCTTGTCTTGAGAAGTGAGTTGATACATTGTGAACAAACTTATGAGGTGGGAGCAGAAGGCTAAATAGACCCTTGAATCTGCTCTGTCATTTGATTATATATTGTTGGGTTGGAGTAGTTTCAATAACTCAAAGCTAGCCACTAGATGCTCTTACTTTATTCTAAAATAATTAAATTTATAAGAACACTTTCATACCAACTTTCCTGTGTGTAACTTTCTCGTAGCCTATCCAATCATAGACTCATAGAAATGAACAGCACGGAAACAGACCCTTCAGTCCAACCCATCCATGGCGACCAGATATCCCAACCCAATCTAGTTCCACCTGCCGGCACCCGGCCCATATCCCTCCAAATCCTCCCCATTCATATACTCATCCAGATGCCTTTTAAATGTTGCAATTGTACTAGCCCATTCCACACACACACAGGCCACCCTCTGTGTGAAAATGTTGCCCCTCAGGTCTCTTATATTTTTCCGTCTCACCCTAAACCTATGCCCTCTAGTTCTGGACTCCCCCACCCCTGGGAAAAGACTTTGTCTATTTACCTTACCCATGCCCCTCATGATTTTATAAACCTCTATAAGGTCATCCTTCAGCCTCCGACACTGCAGGGAAAACAGCCCCAGCCTGTTCAGCCTCTCCCTATAGCTCAAATCCTCCATTTTCTTCTCGTGGACTAATACAGTTAATCCGTTATGGGGAACTCTATTATGCTACAGATTCCTGTTCTTGTCAAATGATACCCTGGTATCAATGGCAGTTTGACATTAACACTTTTTCCCCATCTTTGGACTAAGGCTTTAATGAGACCTGGAGCCAAGTGGACCTGGGAGAAGCTACACCAAACATTGTGAGCAAGTTATTGATGAATAGGTGCTAATTGATAACACTGTCCAAAGCACCTTTTATCACTTTGTAGATGTGCAAAGAGCTGAATTTATCTTGTCGTTTCTAGATTATTAATCCAAACTTCCATATTAGTCGCTCAGTACCAGTATGCACAACTGAACCATGTCATTTTCTAAAACAGTATAATTTCCTTCAGATGATTTTTCAGGATAAGGTTTGCAAATCAAGAAGAAATGCTATATGGGCAGCACGGTGGTATAATGGTTTGCACTGTTGCCTCATAGTGCATAGGACTGGGTTTGATTCCTACCTTGGGTGACTGTGTGAAGTTGACATATTCTCCCTCTGTATGTATGGTTTTCTGCCAGTTGCTTCGGCTTCCTCCCACTATCCAAAAATATACAGGCTAGTGGATAAGCTATGGTGGCGGGATGTTCTTTGGAGCGTTGGGGCACGCTCGATGGGCTGAATGGCCTCTTTCTGCACGGTAGGGATTCTATGATATCAGGGGTGTGATTGATTGTCCACTTCAAACTAATGTTGCAAAGTTGGGTACAGTACTTATAGATTGGGAGGCAGGAAGTTAGAATTTGGTGTTTAGTAAAATGCTGGGGGAAGGCATTGCATGGTCACTTTAAAAGATCATGTGCTTTTTCTGTGCATAGCAATTTAAAATGGGTGTCTGTGAGCTGCAGCTTGAAGGTTTACTAGTACATAGAGAGCACCCAAATTGAAACATTTGTATCGAAAGGCCATACAGTTAGCAGGCCAAGCAGCATTTTTTACTAAGACAACAGGCTTAGTTGTCTAAGTAAAAACTAAGGCAACTAGGTAACTAGATACCAAAAATCTATTAAATTTAAATCTGATAGGTTTGACAACATAAAACCAATCCTATTGTAAGAAATATTGATATGTCATCAAGTGTATAAAAGAAGGGGGCAGTTGGACAAAGACTCCAGAGCAATCTACCAGAGCTAAAGGCCCTCAGCCCTTGAGAGAGACTTGCTGGCTCTCACAGCCTCCTCTATGTCTTAGAAAAACTACCTTCTAAATAACATTGATACCAATAGCACAACTAGTTAGAATTCCTGACAGACGAATCGACGGAGAAGATACAGAATATTCTGAAAAACAGGTAACCTGGTGGTAATTTTGAGGGACTAAATTCTATTTTTTTAAATTTGGGAATAATTCGTCATAGAGTCGTCGTTAGAAGGGTTTTACTCAGTTTGTTAATAGTTAATTTGTTCACGGTTAGAGTTAGATAAATAAATTGTTACTTGTGATTTTAAAGGGAGTGCCAAGGATTTTTTTTTCAATTACTAGAAGTTGCGCGAAAGCAGGCTGCACACTGTTCACACTCCTTTTACAGATTATAGGGTGAGGCTTTCTGGGTATTTCAGTTTTAGTTCTCAGAGTGGTCAACGTCTGCTGTATAACACTAGGGGCATCATAATTTTATATCTCCCAAACTATAAAAGAGCAGGGTCAGGATCAAGGCCTAGGAACGTTCAGGCCCAGTAGTTCATTCATCATAATTCTTACCACTCTGGAACTTCAGGAACATGGGACAGGGTAAAAAAATGGAATTGATGTAAAAGATCAGCAGTAGTCTAATTTAATAGAACGGCTGAATAGTGTTAAGGGTTTGTCTGACTGACTCCTGTTATAAGACCATAAGACGTCAGAGCAGAAGCAGGCTATTGAGCCCATCAAGTCTGCTCTCCCATTCAATGAGACTATGGCTGATTTAATAATCCACTACTCCACTTCCTGCCTTTTCTCCTAACCCTTGATTCCCTTACTCATTAAAAATCTGCCTACTTCAGCCATGAATATACTTTACAATACAGTCCCTAAAGCCCTCTGTGCTAAAGAATTCCACAGATTCACTATTCTCTCTAAAAGAAGAAATTCCTCTTCACCTCTGGCTTAAATGGGCAACCCTTTACTTTGAGATTGCTCTCTGGGTCTAGACTCTCCCACAAGGGGACAGAACCAACCTTTCTGCGTCTACCCTACCACATCCTCTAAGAATCTTTTATATTTCAATAATGGTTCTCCTCATTTTTCTAAACTTTCATGAGTACAAGCCCAACATATTCAACCTCTCATAAGAAAATCCCTCCATATCCAGGATCAACCTTGTGAACCTTGTCTGGACTGTCTCCAATATCAGTATGTCTTTCATTGGATCAGGGGCCAAAACTCTTTCCAGTATTCCAGGTTTGGTCTGATTAGTGCCTTGTATTGTTTTAGTAAGACTTCTATTTTTTATACCCCATTTCCTTTGAAATAATGGCCAATATTCTATTTGCTTTCCCTATTACCTGCTGAACTAGGAGGTTAGCTGAAATGACTTCACAGAGGCTGGTATCCGATCATCAAGTCACCCTTTAGTTACACTTGAACAGTATTTAACATTGATCCAGCTCCCTCAAATCCAGAAGAGAGCAGAACATCTGACTCTCCCTTTATTTATTTTTTTTCCCCTTTTTTAGTTTTTTTTATAATTTCCATAACACTACGGCCTAGCAGTAGTAACTCTCCTGTTTATATCTATCAGCCGGGACTCTCTGATTGGATCAGGTTAACAACCCCAGACAAGGAACTCCTGTTTTATGAGGTCTATCTGGCTGACCTCATTACAATCACTGCTTTTGTGATTTATGCACAGGGACATCGAAATCGCTCTGTGCTGCAATTTTCTGCAGTCTTTCCTCATTTAAATCACCACCTCCTCCAGACTTCCTGCAATATTTTACCACATTATATTCCATCTGCCAAGTTTTAGCTCATTCACTTAACCTGTCTATATCCCTTTGCAGACTCTTCTGTATCATCCTCAGCACTTGCCTTTCCATTTATTTTTGTCATCCGCAAACTTAGCTATAGTACATGCACTTTATTCACCAAAGACATTAATATATACTCTTAAGTAATTGTAAGCCCAGCACTGATCCCCATGACACTCTACTAGGTATTCATATGCAGCATTTAGAATTGCACACAGTCACATACACATGCATACACTAATACATATGCACATATTCATGTTAAACTAGAAGCGCTATTTAAAAATTAGTTATATTTTAACAATATATTTTGAAACAAAATCATTGACTTTTTGAATTAGATATTAGATATTCACATATATTTTTGTTGTTTGTGTTTTGGTGGTTGCTCAAACTGAAATAGACTTATCTCTCCACCCCGAAGTCTCCCAGCCTCATTCCTGATGAAGGGCTCCTGCCTGAAACTTCAATTTTCCTGTTCCTCGGATGCTGCCTGACCTGCTGTGCTTTTCCAGCAACACTTTAATCTTGAGTCCAATTTCCAGTCCTCATTTTCACCTGAAATTTCAAGTAGCATGTTCTGAGATAATTATCTTCTTTGACAATTTTCAGGAAAATGTTGATTACTTATATAGTTATGGAGGAATAAAACTAACAATTACAAATGAAGTAAAAGCAATTATTGTCTACATTTACACCGTCTAAGTAAATGTTAAAATCATATGTTTTAATGAAATATAATACTTTAGGGGGTTTCTGAGTTTGCTGTGTTAGAGTGCTGTATTGAGACAGGCTGAGGGTCATCATCAGCATCCTATTACTTTCAGGTGCAGTTCTGGGTGCAGGGTTACAGCGAAAGGAAATATTTAATCCAGAAGTGGATGGCCTCAGTTGAAAAGTGTGGTGCTGGAAGCCAGGCAGCATCCGAGGAGCAGGAGAATCGACGTTTCGGGCATAAGCCCTTCTTCAGGAATAAGGCTGGTGTGCCAAGCGGGCTGAGATAAAGGGTGGGGTGGGGGGGGGGGGAGAAATTTGGGGGAGGAAGGTGGAAGGAGGTGAGGGTGATAGGCCAGAGAAGGGGTGGGGGCGGAGAGGTTGGGAAGAAGATTGCAGAGCAAGACGGTGGTGCTGAATCCAGGGGATGGGACTGAGATAAGGCGGGGGGAGGGGAAATGAGGAAGCTGGAGAAATCTACATTCATCCCTTGTGGTTGGAGGGTTCCTAGGCAGAAGATGAGGCATTCATCTTCCACCTAGGAATGGAGGAAGAGCGCCTCATCTTCCACCTAGGAACCCTCCAACCACAAGGGATGAATGTAGATTTCTCCAGTTTCCTCATTTCCCCTCCCCCCGCCTTATCTCAGTTCCAACCCCAGGATTCAGCACCGCCTTCTTGACCTGCAATCTTCTTCCCGACCTCTTCCCCCCCCACCCCCTCTTCGGCCTATTACCCTCACCCTCACCTCCTTCCACCTATTGTATTCCTCCGCACCCCCCCCCCCCCCCCCCCCCCACCCTTTATCTCAGCCCGCTTGGCACACCTTTCCTGAAGAAGGGCTTATGCCCGAAAGGTCGATTCTCCTGCATCTTGGATGCTGCCTGGCCTGCTGCGCTTTTCCAGCACCACACTTTTCGACTCTGGTCTCCAGCATCTGCAGTCCTCACTTTCTCCTACTTCATTGTCTTCAGAATGCTTCTTGGGGGTTGGCTTAAAAAAGGCATCTCGTTTTTGCTGCTATCCTGCTGCGTTCTGCTTTGTAGTCAAAGAACAAAGAAGAACAAAAAACATTTACAGCCCAGGAACAGGCCCTTTGGCCCTCCAAGCCTGTGCCAATCCAAATCCACTAACTAAACCTATTGCCCAACTCCTAAGCATCTGTATCCCTCTGCTCCCCACTAACTCATGCATCTGTCCAGACACACCTTAAATGAATCTACCATACCTGCCTCTACTACTTCTGCCGTCAACGCCTTCCAGTCACTTGCCACCCTCTGTGTAAAGTATTTTCCGCATGTATCCCCCTTAACCTTGTCTCCTCTCACCTTGAATGCATGACCTCTTGTATTGAATCCATCACCCTGGGGAAAAAAACTTGTCTCTATCCACCCCTTCTATACCCTTCATTATTTTGTAGACCTCAATCAGATCCTCCTCCCCCAATTTCCTTTTTTCTAATGAAAACAATCCTAACCTACTCAACCTCTTCTCATTGCTAGTAACTTCCATACCAGGCAACATCCTTGTAAACCGCTTCTGCACACTCTCCAAAGCATCCACACCCTTTTGGTAATGTGGCAACCAGAACTATACACAGTATCCTTAAATGGGGCCAAACCAAAGTCTTGTACAATTTTAATATGACCTGCCAGTTTTTATACTTAATAACGCGCCTGGTGACGGCAAGTATACCATATGCCTTCTTGACCACTCTATCCAACTGTGCAGCCACCTTCAGGGTACAATGGACCTGAACTCCCAGATTTCTCTGCTCATCAACTTTTCCCAAGGCTCTTCCATTTACAGTATAGCTTGCTCTAGAATTAGACCTCCAAAAATACATCACCTCACATTTGCCTGGATTGAACTCCACCTGCCACTTCTCTGCCCACCTCTCCATTCTATCTATATTCTCCTGTATTCTTTGACAGTCCCACAGGCTTTTGGCTACTCCATCAATCTTTGTGTCATTGCAAACTTACTGATCAGACCACCAATGCCCTCTTCCCGATCACTTATGTATATCACAAACAACAGTGGCCCCAGCACTGATCCCTGTGGAACACCACTGGTCACCTTTCTCCACTTCAAGAAACTCCCTTCAACTACTACTCTCTGTCTCCTGTTGCTCAACCAGTTCTTTATCCACCTAAATAGAACACCCTGTACACCATATGACTTCACTTTTTCCATTAGTTTACCATGGGGAACCTTATCAAACGCCTTACTAAGTCCATGTATATGACATCTACAGCCCTTCCTCCATCTATCAACTTTATCACTACCTCAAAGAACTTTATTAAGTTGGTAAGGCACGATCTCCCCCATACAAAACCATGTTGTCTATCATTGATAAGCCCATTCTTTTCCAAATATAAATAGACTCTATCCTTCAGTACATTCTCCAGCAACTTTCCCACCACTGATATCAGGCTCACTGGTCTCTAGTTACCTGGAATATCCCTAATACCTTCTTGTCCAGGGGGACAACATTAGCAACCCTCCAGTCCTCTGGCACTTCACCTGTGTTTAAGGATGCTACACAGATATCTGTCAGTGCCCCAGCTATTTCCTCTCTCGCCTTCCTCAGCAACCTGGGAGAGATCCCATCCGGTCCTGGGGATTTGTCCACCTAAATATCCTTTAGCCTACCCAACACATCTTTCCTCCTTATGTCAATGTGATCCAGAGTAATCAAACTTCTACCTCTAATCTCAACATTCATCATGTCCGTCTCCTCAGTGAACATTGATGCAAATTAATCACTGAGAATTTCACCCATTATCTCAGGTTCAACACACAACCTTCCTTCCTTAGCCTTTAGTGGACCAACCCTTTGTCTAGTTACCCTCTTGCTTCTTATGAATGAATAAAAGGCCTTTGGATTCTCCTTAATTAAATAAAAGTTATTGTATGACCCCTTTTGGCTCGCTTGATTCCTCATTAAAAATTGGTCCTATTCTTCCGATATTCCTTCAAGACCCCTTCTGTTCTTAGCTGCCTGGACCTTATGTATGCTTCCCTTTTCCTCTTGGCTCATCACGTGATTTCTCCTGTCATCCATGGTTCATGAATCTTGCCTTTCCTATCCCTTGTTTTCAAAGGGACACACCTATCCTGCATTATTTTCAATCTATCTTTGAAAGCCTCCCACATATGAAATTTGGACTTCCCTTTAAATAGCTGCCCCAATCCACGTTTCCCAGCTCTTGCCAAATTTTGATATAATTGGCCTTGGCCCAGTTTAGTATTCTTCCCTGAGGACCACTCTCATTCTTGTCTGAGTATTCTAAAACTTATAGAATTGTGGTCACTATTCCCACAGAAATCCCCCACTGCAACTTCTACCACCTGGCCTGGCTCATTCCCCAACACCAGGTCCAATATGGCCCTCTCCTGAGTTGGACTAATGACATACTGCTCTAGAAAACTTTCCTGGCTGCTTCATACAAATTCTGCTGCCTCCGGACCTCTGACGCAAAGTGTGTCCCAGTAAATGTTGGGAAAATTAAAATCTTCCATCACCACCACCCTGTTGCCTCTACATCTTTCCATAATCTGTTTATCTATTTGTTCTTCCACCTCATGCTCACTGTTGGGAAGCCTGTAATACAGCCCCAACAATGTAACTGCACTCATCTTATTTCTCAGTTCTACCCATAATGCCTCACTGCACAAGTCCTCCATAAGTGTCCTCCTTTAGCATAGCTGTGATATCATCCCTGACCAGCAAAGCAACTCCTCCCCCTGCTTTACTTCCCTCCCTGTCCTGAATAAAGAATCTATATCTTGGAACATTTAGTTAACAATCATACCCTTCCTTCAACCAAGTACCTGTGATTGCAATATACTCCCAGGCACCAACCCAAGCCCTAAGTCAATCTGCCTTATCCACTATACTCCTTGCATTAAACTATATGCACTTCAGATCACCAGTTCCTTTGCATTCATCTGCTCTCTACCTACCTTGGAAATGCTAAATTCATGATCCTTACAGTCTCTTGTTTCCACCTCACAGTCTACTAGCCTTCTCTTCTGGTTCCCAGTCCCCTGCCACATTAGTGATTGTCTTCTAAGAGCTGCAACTGCTTCTCAACTTCCCTCAGGATAGAAGACAAAAGACACGTGGAAAGCTCTCATGGTGCTGCATCAAGGTCTTCATCATCTTCATCTTGCGTTTCAATTTCCCTCGCAGTAACAAGTTGTTGTAGGTCAGTCTCTACTTCTTCAAATCCAACTTGCTTTGCAAGAGCGACACAATGTTTACTGATTGCTGGGAGCTCCTTTGATGGTTCAACGCCTTTAAAATCATGAAGAAAATCTCGGAGCAGCTTCTGCCAAACTGCATGCAAGCAGTCTTTACTGACATCACCCCAAGCCTCTACAGTGACATCAGTACGATTCTTAATGTTAAAGCTCTTCCAAAATTGAAGAACACCGTCCTCATTATCCCCGTCAGTAGCTGCAATCAGCTTCCTGACTGTGCACCTTAAATAATAAGCTTTAAAAGCTGCTATTGTACCCTGGTCTGAGAGAGGTTGGAGGTAGAAGTAGCACTTTGATGTTTTCAGAAAACTTTCAGAATGAGACGAATCTTGAAATCCAAATCTTTTCTCCTGCAATAATTTCTCAAAACGTCCTCGAAAACATCAACAATAAGGTCAGAAAAGAACATTCCCCATCATCCAACCTGTTTTACTTGACCTGAAGTAAACACCGAGAGAGGACTAAAGGTAACCAGGGATGGAATTGCTTCATAGGCAATGGGAGTTAGTGTTTTTAAAAAACATTCCCCAATTCACCAATCGCATTACAGCCAAATCGTGTTGACAAAACACGTATTACAGGAGAGACCTGTACACAGAATAATGTAATAATTATTTTGGGTCCTACCAGATGATGTGTCATATGCAGTAGTGTGCAACTGCAATTTTTTTTCTCTCTGTGAATTATCAAAATTTATTGGAGAAAAGAGATTTTGCCAAAGGTAGGTGTCTGAAATTGATGCCTTAACAATAACAAACAGTATTTGCCAGTGTGAATCAAGGATTCTGATGTTTAGTGGTATTGTTATACTGATAACAAAAGCATATTCTAGATTAAATATTTACAGCCACATTCCATACAATTTGTATATAACTGGATTTTCTATAGTGAGATTATCAAATATAGATCACTGACAATTTTTCATTGCCTTAGGTGCAATATCAGGTTTCTTAAGCTGTTAATGTCTCTGGTCTGTATTAATCAATAAATTTTAAGGAATGATGTTTAGTCAGCACAGAATTCCGTTGTCAGTATGTTTATCATGCTTGGAAATAGTTGTGTAGCGAAGTGCGGCGAGGTGGCTTAATGGTTAGCACTGCTGCCTCACAGCACCAGGGACCCGGGTTCAATTCCTGCCTCGGGCAACTCCCTGTGTGGAGTTTGCACGTTCTCCCCGTGTTTGTGTGGGTCTCCTCCAGGTGCTCCGGTTTCCTCCCACAGTCCAAAAATGTGCAGTTTAGGTGAATTGGCCATGCTAAATTGCCCGTAGTATTAGATGCAGGGGTAAATGTAGGGGAATGGGTCAGGGTGGGTTACTCTTCGGAGGGTCGGTGTGGATTTGGTGGGCCGAAGGGCTTGTTTCCACACTGTAGGGAATCTAATCTAACCTAAAGTGATGAAACTGAGGTTGCTCTTGGAGCAGAGAAGATTAAGGACGGGATTAAATATGGTGTTTAAAAATCATGAAGGGTTTTGATAGAATAAATGCAGCAAACCCCTTTCCCAGTGGCAGAAAAAGGATTTAAGAGAATTGGCAAAGGAACCAGAGATAACATGCCAATGTTTCCAAGACTGGATTGCGTTACCTTAATTGGATAGTAGAAGCAGATTCAATAATAATTTTCTGAAGGGAATTGGATAAATATTTGAAGGAAAGTATTTGGTGAGCAATGGAAGCAGAGCAGGAAATTACCTCTTTCCATGGTGTTTCATTCCCTGATTCAATAAGATATGTGGGACCTGCTGAGAAGCAGAAACTAAGCGTATAGTGAGAGTGCTGACCATCGCCTTGACTGGTACTATGAATCTGTTTTGCAGGAAAGAAAGAAAGGTTTGTATTTTGGCAGCTTTCACAATCTTGGAATGCTCCAAGGTGCTTTTCTTGAAGTGTGGTCACTGTAAAAAAAAAGAGAAATTTTGCATATAACAAAACAATGTGACCTGAACATCTCTCCCAAGTCTCAGAGATATTTATGGAGGGTTCCTGGCAGCAGAACTCCGATATTGTCAATATACTGTTTAAGGAATGTTGGAGAGGGAGAAGTAATGGCCAGGTTAGAATACCCCCGCTGTTCCTTGAAATAATGCCTGACATGTAGGAACCAATTCCAATACAAGAAATACCATACAGGCCAAAACGTAGCAAGCACTGTTAGCACATTTTACTACTACAGCTAAAACTTTTGTTGGAAAGTTTTATAATTAGAAATGTCAGCATTTTGAAAATGGTAGAGAGTAATGCATTATTAGTCCCTACAAAATGTTTCAATAATTCATAAATATAATCCCTTCTAGCTCCATTTGGTGCCAGCTATTATAATCTTCAAACTTTGGCAAAGTAGCTAGCCCTTTTGTCTCTGAAGCAGGGGACTCTCTGGATTCAAGCCCAACCCCAGAACTTGGTGGTGATGGAAGATTAGAATCAGGCTTGGTTTCTGGGGGTGGGGGGGTTGATGGTATGATTGCGATGGTCTACTGTGGTGCCCAGTTTGATTTAAATTAGCTAATCTCTTGAGTTACACCAAATCTCAGCTTTGAGTTCAGTGTCAAGGAGATTTTCAGAGGGTGCCAGGCAACAGATATAAACCTATTGGAAATTTATACTTCCTGGACAATTACAATGCACATCTCTGCATCACGAGTTCCACAGTATCCTGATGTGCATCTTCCAGCTGAAGTTTCAATTTTGACTGTACAAGCAGCGGAAGATTTAGGACAAAGCCTCAAAAACTTTTTTTTTTCAGAACAGTAGGGCTGCCCCTTATCCAGGCCTCAAATTCTTCTTCTCTTTTTATTGTATTATTTATTTTGACAAGAAATTGGTAGCAAGGAAAGTTGGAATAGATCTGGTACTGTCTGGAGAGTCATTGATGGGAAAGAGCAGTTATTGTAATCTTGGAAATGAGGAGCTCAAGCCCTGGAGCATAGCTGGAACTGACAGGAAGCACTTTGGCAGATACGGAGCTGTGTGATTAATCTTGGAGCTGTACTAGGTATCGAGAGGTGAGACACTGTTCACGTTTCCAGCTGGAAGGTAGTACTCGAACAACAAGTGGAATATTAAGTCAAGATTAACATTTCTGGAGCACCTTACTGTGTTGGCAATGATTATACTTGACTTTTAGAATTGCTTAAAGAAAAATAGCTTTATAGTCCCTTTGCTATCCAAAACATTACTTGAGAGGAGAAAATTGCCTTTTTTTCTGTGCTTGTGAAAACACAGCATCCAAGGATCAATCAGTAAAAATGCCTAAGAGGTGATGAGATCACAATGTCAGTAATAATTATTCGATCATCCTTTATTCTGTCACCATGTATATTAAAGATTTTCTGAATATATTTGTATCAAAAATGGTCAGTTTTGATCCAAAATATTGCATTCGGGTTAATTGAATATTTCTTGAATGTTTGGAGGATTGTTATGTAGGCTAGAAATTGAACAATTGACTTTTTTATTCATTTGTGGGCCATGGGTATCACTGCTAGGGCAGTATTTATTGCCCATCTCAAGTTGCCTTTGAGAAGGTGGTATGAGCTTCCTTCTTGAACTGCATTCTTGCTGGGTAATAAATCCTGGAACTCCCTCCCTAAAGGGAGGGAGTTCCAGGATTTATTACCCAGTAACAATGAAGGAACAGTGACATACTTCTGAGTCAGGATGTTTGGTGGCTTGAAGGGGAGCTTGCAGGTTGTGGTGCTCCCATGTATCTGCTGCCTTTGTCATTCTAGCTAGTAGTAGTCGTGGGATTGGAAGGAGCTGTCTGAGGACTCTTAGTGCATTTCTGCAGTGCGTCTTTCAGATAGTAGACATTGCTGCTACAGAACACCAAGTTGGATTATGGTGGATTTGGTACTAATCAAGCACCTGGTTCATTTTGGATAGATTTTCAAAATTCTCCATGTATTTGTCTTAATATTGTCTCTCATTGAGTCTTGGGAACCCAATGCAATTGCTCAAGTGAGTCTTAACAGTGAATGCGGCAAATTTGTGAAGGTAACGCATCTGAGCTCAAATCTATCCAAACATGCTAAGTCTAGTTTGGGTGTCACTGCCTTGTGTTCAGGAGAAGACAGAGTTGACAGTTATTGTATATTTACTCTGGATGAGGTCAGACACACCTTCCTATTTTACCTTGGCCATTTCACTTGTTGGTTTGGCAAATTATCCACGATATATTTTCACCCAAAGGTAATGGTAAGTGAAGCTGAAGATGTGTGATTCACACCACAATCCACAAAATTAAGGGGACATACCATGATGCTGGCTTCTTCAATCAATTTGCAAGTGTCAAAGATTGTCATGCTTAAATATGCTTGCTTTATCTCAATCCCATTCCACTAAACTGCTGCCCACACAATTTGCCTTTGTGCACATGATGCTTTCTGAAAAAGTACAGATTCCTTTTGTTTTCCTTCCTGAGTGACTATCAGCACTGTTTCTGGAATCTCACAATAATGTACCTCTGACCTTTCCTTATGTAGCTACTTATTCACATTTTGGAAAAATCACTGCAATTTACATAGTTATACTAAAGAGACACAGCTTTGCCTCATAACCATCTCTTGCAATCTTAATGTACTGCCTGCCTGATATCAAGTCATGAGTGAGCTGAAGTAAGGGGCAGCAATGGCCGAGTGGTCATATTGCTAGTCTGTTAAACCATAGACCTAGTAATGTTCAGGGACCCAAGTTCAAATCCTGCCATGGCAAACAGTGGAATTTGAATTCAATAAAAATAAAATCTGGAATCAAAAGTCTAATGTTGATTGTTGGAAAAAGGAAGGAAACAGCCATCCATACCAGGTCTGGCCTGTATATGACTCCAGACTGAATTAATCATTGGCAAAATCAAAAGCATTCTCTTTAACTGACATGCTGCCTTACTTAAACCAGAATGATCTGAGTTGACCCTGAACTGAGCTTCCAACTCTCAGCCATCTCCATCACCAACACCGTCCACTTCCAAGACAAGTTCTGCCTCTGTCTCTGGTTACTAAAGCTTTAAACTCATAGAGATATACAGCATGGAAACACATCCTTTGGTCCAACTTGTCTATGCTGACTAAGATGTCCTAACCTAATCTTGTCCCATTGGCCAGCAATTGGCCCATATCCCTCTAAAACCTCCTATTCATCAACCCATCTAGATGCCTTTTAAATGTTGTAATCATACCAGCTTCCACCACTTCCTCTGGCAGCTTGTTCCCTGAACGCATCACTGTCTGCATGAAAGGTTTGCCCCTTAGGTCCCTTTTATATCTTTGCTCCTCTCACCCTAAATCTATGCCCTCTAGTTCTGGACTCTCCCACCCCAGAAAAAGACCGTGTCTATTTACCCTATCCATGCCCCTCATGATTTTATCAACCTCTATAAGGCCTCCCCTCAGCCTTCAACACTCCAGGGAAAACAGCTCCAGCCTATTCAGCCTCTCCCTATAGCTCAAACCCCCCAACCCTGGCAACAGTCTTTTCTGAACCCTTTCAAGTTTCACAACTTCCTTCCTATAGCAGGGGAAGCACAATTGCACACAATATTCCAACAGTGGCCTAGCCAATGTCCTGTACAGCCGCAACATGTCCACCCAACTTCTATACTCAATACTCTGATCAATAAAGGAAAGCATACCAAACGCCTTCTTCACTATCCTATCTACCTGTGAATCTATTTTCAAGAAGCTATGAACCTGCACTCCAAGGTCTCTTTGTTCAGCAACACTCATCTGCCATTCCTTTGTCCATTGGCCCATTTGATCAAGTTCCCATTGTACTCTGAAGTAACCTTATTTGCTGTCCACTACACCTCCAATTTTATTGTCGTCTGCAAACTTACTAACCATATGTCCTATGCTCACATCCAAATCATTTATATAAATGACAAAAAGCAGTGGACCCAGCACTGATCCTTGTGGCACACCGCTGGTCACAGGCCTCCAATCTGAAAAGCAACCCTCTACCACCACCCTCTATCTTCTACCTTCAAGCTAGTTCTGTATCCACATGGCTAGCTCTTCCTGTATTCTGTGTGATGTAACCTTGCTAACCAGTCTACCATGAGGAACCTTGATGAATGCCTTACTGAAGTCCATATAGATCATATCAACCACTCTGCTCTGATCAATCCTCTTTATTACTTCTTCAAAAAACTGAATCAAGTTAGTGAGGCAAGATTTCTCATGCACAAAGCCATGTTGACCATCCCTAATCAGTCCTTGCTTTCTTTCTTCCATATGTTTGCTATTCTTTTGACTGTACCGTTCCATTGTCATCCTGATCCGCCTCTCACTTATGCTCCATAAACATATGCTCATTCCAATTCTCCCCAGCTAATATCCTAACTAACTCTCCTTAACCCATCCCCACTTCACTTGATGACCTACATTTGGCTCCCCATCCATCAGCACTTTTTGATTTAAAGCTCCTCATCATCATAGCCTCCAATCTGTCTGTGGCTTCATCCCTCACCATCTCTCTGTAACCTTCTCTGCTCTTAACTTTTTGAGATCTCTGTGCACTTCCTATTACTTCCTATTCTAGCCTCTCGTGCATCCTCCACATCTTTCACCCCCCCCCCCGCCTATTGTTTGCAGCCATTTCTTCAGCTGATTTAAGCTCTAACTCTGAAATTCTCCTCTAAACTTTTCCATCTCGCCACATCTCTCAAATTGTTTAAGAAGACCCTTAAAATGTATCTCTTTGACCAAGGTTTTGTTGATCTGCCATTATATCCATCTTTGGCATAGTAGCAACTTTTCATGTCTATGAAGGCTTGGGACATTTTACAGCTGAAAAGAACAGCTATGTAAGTGGTTGCTAATGTTCTATTTTGTTGAATAGAATGTACATATACATGTTTGGCTTTATATACACAAAACAAATGATTTGTGTTTTCTCCCCCTTTAAGGTGGATACTACATTGATGACTTCAGTGTCTCCATTTGGAATCAAAGGAAGTGTTAAAAATTGGACAAATGCTTTTGGCACCCAGTTACCATGAAGGCTCATAACTTACAGGCCACAGAATGTCAGTTGAACAATGCGTATTACAATTTGCTGAATGCCTGATCTATCAACCTGCTGACAGAGAATGTACAGAAGCCACAATATGTGATGGAGGGTTCAGGCAGTGATGGACATCTGCTGTCATCAGTGGTCACAGCTAACAGTACTGCTAGGTTAGTTCCTATTGTCACCATGTACGCTCAGACTGAGCAAGTGGAAAATCCTACCAATTTCACAGAATCCATACTGTGTGGAAGCAGGCCATTTGGCCCATCAAGTCTACACCAACCCTCCAAAGAGTATTCCATTGACACCAGCTCCCTACCCTCTCCCTTTATTTCCCATTGCTAACCCATTTAACTGACACATCCTTGGACACTATGGGCAATTTTGCATGGCCAGTCCACCTAACTTGCACATCTTTGGACTGTGGGATAAACCAGAGTACCTGGAGGACATCCATGTAGGCCCACAAGGAGAATGTACAAACTCCACACAGACAGTCACCTGAGAGTGGAATCGAACCTGGAGCATCGGAGGCTGAGGGGTAACCTTATACAAGTTTATAAAATCATGAGGGGCATGAATATGGTGAAAAGCCAAGGTCTTTTTCCCCAGAATGCCGGAGTCCAAAACTAGAGGGCATCAGTTTAAAGTGTTGAGGAGGGGAGGGGGAATATTTAAGAGGGACCTAATGGGCAGCATTTTCACGCAGAGAGTGGCACATATATGGAATGAACTGTCAGAAGAAGTGGTGGAGGCTAGTACAATTACAAAAGGCATCCGGATGGGGATGTAAACAGGAAGCGTTTAAAGGGATATGGGCCAAATTCTGGCAAATAGGGCAAGATTAATTTTGGTTATTTGGTCAGCGTGGACAAGTTGGACCCAAGTCTCTGTGGTGTACAACTGACGCCATGGGAGTGATGTTGGCAATGCTCTGTCACCTCTGTCTGAGTGTGCTCCGTTCTGGTCTTGGAGATGCCCTGGTTGGGTTTTGCAAAGGGTTGCTCCCTTGTTTATCACGTCTCCTGTAGAATTTTGAGGGGAGGTTTTTGAATTGTCTATTGACAACCCAATTATGGATTGAGCCACTCACTCTGCCCGGAATGTATTTCCAGTAAACTTTGAAGAGTAGCGAATGTTGGAAGGGCACATTCCAGTAGCCAGTGCAGTGAGTTGACATCCTCATTCCAGTCTCTCAGACTCTGATTAAAACAAGGTTCACTTGGCAGCAGAAGCAGTGTGAGGCCTGTCACAGAGAGTGGTTGGTGACACTGAACCCAAAACAACATTCATAACCTCGGTGTAACCCCACTGCTCTGTGCTGCATTAACTGATCCTTTCAGAGGCAATGGTTTTTAAGAAATAAAATGTGGATCTGTTCCTGAATGCTGTCAAGTGAAAGCATCTGATGTTGGCTGAGAAAAGGAGAGGTTTCAACGAAGTAAGCCTATGTTCAGATAATCAACCAACATTCACCGACAACCCCTCCCTCACTTTCTTAAAATCTATTGGTGGGATGTGGGCACTGACACGTTTGTTGCTCATTCTTTGACCGTGACCTCAAGTCCATTTTTGTGCTTACCCAACTACATTCCCAAAAAATGACGTTAGATCCAGCATGAGCAGTTAAAGCAAAAACCTATTGAACCCCTATACTAAGTGTTTAGTTTAAAGATCCCATGAAACTGGAAAATCCCTATTCCCTAGGTATTTTGCAAAACCATTTGACATCAGTGAATCCCCACGAGGTGGAGACCATTTGGCCCATTGTGTATATATCAGCATTTAAAACAATCGATCGTAGAATCTTAAGAGTTTTACAGCATGGAAACAGACCCTTCGGTCTAATTCATCCATGCCAACCAGATATCCTAAATTTAGTCTAGTCCCATTTGCCAGCATTTGGCCCATATTCCTCTAAACCCTTCCTATTCATGTACCCATCCAGATGCCTTTTAAATGTTATAATTGTACCAGCCTCCTCCACCTCCTCTGGCAGCTCTTTCCATACACACACCACCCTCTGCGTGAAAATGTAGCCCCTTCAATCCCTTTTAAATCTTTTCCCTCTCACCTTAAATCTATGCTGGATTAGAGTGGTGCTGGAAAAGCACAGCTCCTCGGATGCTGCCTGAACTGCTGTGCTTTTCCAGCACCACTCTAATCCAGAATCTGGTTTCCAGCATCTGCAGTCATTGTTTTTACCTATTAAAATGTATGCTGTCTAGTTTTGGACACCTCTACCCTGGGGAAAAGCCTTGTCTATTTATCCTAGCCATGTCCCTTGTGGTTTTATGAACTTCTATAAGGTCACCCTTCAGCCTACAATGCTCCAGAGAAAACAGCCCCAGCCTTATTCAGCTTCCCCCACCCTGGCAAAATCCTTGTAAATCTTTTCTAAACCCTCTGAAGTTTAACGACAACTTTCCTGTAGCAGGAAGACTGTCAGTTGGTCTCACTAACCTGTGCAGAAACCGGCTGTTGTTTTTCCCCTTGCACATATATGTCCAGTGCCATTTTGAAAATTGTATTGAATCTGCTTCCATTTCCCTGGCAGAAAATCCATTCCAGATTATATCTTTCTCTTTTTTTTTCCCCATTTTCTGCAATGGAAACGGTTTCAACCTTCCTGCAAGAACAAACTCCTCGAACTTTGAAGCCTTTATTAAATCTTCCCCTAGCCTTCTCTCCTCAACAGAGAATGATCCAGGTTTGCCTGTCTTCTTGTAAGTGAGGTTCCTTATCCCTAGTGCTGTCCCAGTAAAGCTCCTGTGCCTTGACTCAATAGCCTTAACATTCTTCCTAAAGTACGCTGTCAAGAATTGAATACAGTTCCCCACTTGAAGCCTAACCTATGATTTTATAAAGAGATTCAAAGTTATGATTTTAGTGCAGTTTCAAATGAATGGAAATTCATCATATTATAAACATACTTTTTGAAGGGGAAGGAACTTGTTCTTGGACAGTAGCATAGAAAAGGTTCTTCTGAATAGACAGCTAGTTTTACGTAATGACCCATGAGCTTTGCCATTAAAGTGGGAGTAGCGTGCAGCCAGTTTTACAGTCATGAACTCCTGTTTTGCTCTAGAATGACTTCACCCTTGAAGATAGTTGAGCAGTTAGTGGAAAAGATGTCTTCACATACAGAATAGAAAAGACTAGTGGAAAGCATTAATACTCCGAATTGAATGTACTGTTCACATTGGCCCTCCATTTTGAAGTAGACAAGAGATGGCGACCAATGTGTACGGCTCACAATATTGACTGGGTTTTTTTTTTGCCCCCTGGGTTCTTATTCAATGCTCTTAACAAATAGACCGTAAAACTGAAGTCTTGAATAAAATGTCACAGTTGTTGTTTTATTCCTTCCACTTTCCACAGTGATATTCCAATCTGCAGAATTTGCCATGAACCGAGTGATAAAGAGAACCTTCTCTCACCGTGCGAGTGTGCTGGGACTCTGGGGACAGTTCATTGCAGTTGTCTGGAGCAATGGCTTGCAGCTTCCTGTTCCAATCACTGTGAAGTATGTCACTTTGAATTTGCTTTGGAGAGAATGCCAAGGCCACTGACTGAGGTAAATGTTGCCCTCTAACTTAATGGAAAACGGAAGGAAAGCTGTGAGATGTAAGATTACTAGCTCAGCCAGCTTGGTAACGTTTTAAGCTGCATAACTTGGTAGCTAGTGGCTACCTGAACCTTAGGTGTGTTTATCAAAATTGTCTGAAGGTTTACCAATTGTTAACTGGAATATAAGCAGAATTCTTTTGCTTTGGAGTACATAAGGGTTTCTGGGGAGTATCACTGGCAGAGGGTAAAAGCTGAATCCAACAAAAGTCTGGAATTAAGAGCCTAATGATGGTTTTATCATCATCGTCAATTGTCAGTAAAAATCCAACTGGTTCTCTAATGCCCTTCAGGGAAGGGCATTGCAAATTGCCTTGCTAATCTGGACTGGCCAACATGTGACTCCAGACCATGTGGTTGACTCTTAACTGCCCTCTGGGGCAATTAGGCTTAGCCAGTGACACCCAAATCCCACGAATGAATGAGAAAACAAAATGTTTAAAGGGATGTGAAAGTCTGGACATTGGCCACAATGATTGCCTCTGA
Organism: Chiloscyllium punctatum; assembly: GCF_047496795.1. Lineage (NCBI taxonomy): Eukaryota > Metazoa > Chordata > Chondrichthyes > Orectolobiformes > Hemiscylliidae > Chiloscyllium > Chiloscyllium punctatum. Next base: position 19,183,819 of record NC_092786.1, read on the forward strand.
CTGTTTTAACCAGTTACAGAGCAATGGTGATCTGCAGGATATTTATGACTTACAATGCATTCAAGGAGACTTAACAGAAGCAAAAAGTTTAATAAAAACTAGAAAAACTAAACAAGGAAACATTTTTAGTAAATTCAATTTCTCAAAGAATAGACTTTTGTTATTCCTTTGTAATATAAATACATCATGTATCAGTGGATTTTTAACGTTTAAATTTAACACTGTTGTCTTCCAAATAACAAAATGAAAGGAATGCATTGAACAATAGAAATAGGCATTTGTAATCAATCTGTTGAGGGGTGTTACAATACACATCTGTAGATATGCAAAGTATAGGAGGGAATGGAATGTTTGAATATCAGATACAGAAGTTGAGAGAAAGATCAGCAAGTAAAACTAAAAATTGAAGCCTGAAATGATGTCCAAGTCTGAAATATAAATGGTTAGCTCAAGCCCATTAAAGGCCACAGGCAAAATTGTCCCATGCAGAGGCAGTAGGCATGGCTAAAGTACTTTGCATCTGTCTTCATCTTCACAAAAGAAGAGAGAAGTTATGGACAGAGTAATACTTACTAAAGAGATTAGCGTTGCTGAAAGTTGGTAAATCATTGGGTCCAGATGGAACACAGCCTACTGAAAGCAGAGGCAATTTAATCCTCATTGGATACAGCCTCGGCCTGGAGGGGTGCTAATATTTGACTAATGTACAAAGAAAAGGGAGCAGGCTAAGCCAGGAAAATACTAGCCAGCCAGTCCCTATAAGTGGTGGGAAAGTTATGGAAATCATTAATGGCAGTATAAATCAGATATTTGGAAAGGCATGGGCTAACCAAGCAGTTTGTGATTCCTTCAAGAAATATATAAAAATATAGTACAGCCATATATAAACATCTTTAAAAGATATTTGGGCAGGGCCTTGAGCATCTTGTAGATTTATGATCAAAGATGGAGTGTGAGGTTAAGCATGGCTGCTATTTCAAAGTCAGAACAGGCCAAATGACTTTATTCTGTACTGCAGGTTTCTGTGATTTTACATTTTGCTAATGAATAGTCTTGTGTTGCATCCATTCACTCCTCACAGGCCTCAAATCAAATATGTAATTTAAGATGATAAGCTTCAATGAATGACCTTCATTGACTGATAATAATAGTCTGGCATTGTCCCAGTGTCTGTGTGAAATATTTAGATACAGTTATGTTCCCCATTGAAATTGTTTCAGCAAAGCGGAGGTGCCCCCTTCTCCATAGGGAATGGCTGAATAATGGGTGAGATTGACCTCATTAAAGTGATTAGCAGCAAGACATGTCCTCCATGATACATCGCAGGATATCTGTTTTGGACTCCTGACTTTTAAAAAAAAAGTTACGAAGGGCAAAAGTTTTCAGACAATATAATTGGCTCACCTCGCTCTACAAACAATTGACCTTAACTGATTTTGAAAATGTAATTTTTAAAATTGGAGAATGAATTCATAATGACATCTTTTCAATTGATGTAATCATTACATTTTTTGAATCTCTGTAAAAATAGAAGAAAGACATTTAGCTTGAAGTTCTTTATTTTAGAACATATTCTGAAAGCCTAGCACATTATGAGTCAGCTATCAGGGTTCATGCTGATAAATCTGCTTTCTGTAGACTAGCAGAAAACAGCTGCCTCCATGGCAATTGGAACTGTTGAAGTCAATATTAGCTTCTATAAATAACAATCACTTTGCTAACCTTGCCAGTCTGTCATGTGTGTATCTGCTACATTTCAGACTTCATATATTTACACATGTAAAGTCTGTATCCCATCTTGCAACTGCCTGCATTCATCTAATTTTGAACAAATCGATAATTGTTCCATGCATGGGGGAGCTCAGCTACAACAGCTAAAGGTTATTTCCACCAATAAGGCAAGAATTCGATATTCTTGCCTCTGCCAATGAACTATTCAATATACTCAACCAGTGACAACTTGTGCCTTGTTATCTTAAAGGGTACACAACCAATCTGTAGCAGCGTATTAGAGTTCTCCTAACTGCATGAAATAATCCACTGTTTGCAGTAATGTGAGCTGTGGCATAGGAGGGCACTTGTTTTGCATAACTATTGGGCAACATGCTGACAGTTGAGAACTTATTACTGATCTGAAAACTGCACCAAACAATCCACATAGAACCTTTCACATAATGTCATAAACACACTGGCCTGAGCAAAATACAGCTCTTTTTATGAATGTTAGTTGACACCAATGACGCTTGTGCACACAATATTACGTCTTTTTCATAATTAAGATGTACTTTAACAGTATTTCTGTAACTCGATACACTAGAGTCAAAGAGTCATACAACATAGAAACAGACCCTTCATTCCAACCAGTTATGCTGACCATAATCCCAAATTAAACTAGTCCCACCTGCCTGCGCTTAGCCCATATCCCTCCAAGCATTTATTAATGTATTTATCCAAATGTATTTTAAATGTTGTAACTGGACCCACATCCACCACTTCCTCAAAGTGCATTCCACACACACACACCACAGATTTTTAAAAAATCTCCCTCCTGTCATTTTTAAATCTTTCTCCTCGCACCTTGAAAAATGTGTCTCTGATCTTGAAATCCCCCATCCTAAGGGGAAGGCACCTGCCATTCACCTTATCTAAACCCCTCATTATTTTATAAACCTCTATAAAGTCACCTGTCAATGTCCTACATTCCAGTCTCTCCTAATAACTCAAACCTTCAATACCCAGCAACATCCTGGTAAATCTCTTCTCTACCCACTCCAGCTTAATAATATCCTTCCTATAATGAGATCAGAACTAGGCAAAGCACTCGAGAAGAGGCCTCACTATTTTGCTATGATTTGGGTTTTTTTTTGTAAATATTTGTAACTATTTTTGAGCATGGTGCTTAATGTCAGCAATTGTAACCTACTTTTTAACCTACACGCACATTTCTCATTTCCCCAGTGGCTAAAGGATCCTGCACTACAGCAAAAGAGGAGAATGCTGTGTGGAGACATTATCTGTTTTCTTTTCATTACACCATTGGCCATTTTGTCTGGCTGGCTGTGTGTTCAAGGAACCGTTGACCATTTTTACTTCAGTAGTAGCGTGGAAGCCGTTGGTCTGCTTATCCTTTCAGCTGTTCTAATTACAATCTACTTACTTTGGACCACAGTGAGTATCTTTTGTAAACACATGTACCATGTGAAATTCATAAAGAGGCACTTTTATGCAGACAGTACATCGAGTCTAGAACATAATGTCTTGATGCCACTATAGAAGTTTTGAGAGATTGGGGAAGACACTAAATTTAGCAAAGTAGAAGTCAACAGGACACCACTCATGTTTACTAAAATCTAACTCCACTCAGAAACTGATTTTAAACCTAAAGTATCTTGCTTACTTTTGGCTGCAGGCTTCTTTTCGATATCACATTCGACTGCTCAAAGAATGGAGACAGACCAACCAGAATGTGAAACTGCTCATTCCAAAGTCACAAGTGTTACTTGGCAAAAAACCCAATCTCCTAGCTCAAAACACGAGCATAATTGTGTCTAAAGAGACTATTGTCTAACTTTCCAAAAGAATTGCCTTAAATGCTGAGATGTACAATGTTGGCAGGAGGGACCAATGTTCTGAATTGTTATGGAAACTGAGAAGGATGTATGTTCTGGTAATACGTAGACGGGTGAGAAATGTAAGCTGTCGACTGTGACTTTTCTACGAACAAAGTTAATCCTAAACCAACCATTCCTTCGGTGGTATTTGTACTGGGGAATGTTTACTATGAGCTTTCTAAATAGCAGGAAAGACGAAGGTGAAAGTTCTTTTTCCCCTGTTGTGTGATTCCCTGTTTTCCACCTACCAAAAAATGGCCATGTAATTTTTTGCAACTTTGAGAATTCTTGTGTTACATGAAAAAAAAAGCTTGTGTGTTAGTGTTTTTGGGGAGATGCAAGTTCCTCCTGGAGAAAATTAAAATTACAAGGAAGTAGCAGACCCGCTGAGCTCCTCTTCATTTAGATATGGAGCTGCTTGTGGCATGGTATTTACTCAATGGCTTTTGTTGCATCTGACACCTTCTCTGGCTTAGCGCACACTCATCACTGAAGCCTATCAGCGAACACAATGCTCCATTTGGATCCTTACTATCCATCCACAAAGCTTTTACATTTATTATATGTCACACACTGGTACAGAAACGAGAAAACAACAAGATCCAATATACAGTATAATATTCTCCTTCAAAATGGAAACTTTGCTTGTCTGAATAAACCACAAAACCCAGGGGAAGCCAAATTTAAAGAAGAAATTTCAAAATACCACATTTATGAATTATCCAAGGATTTGTTGAGCCTATTCATCTTTCGCTTTAACCCCTGGTTTCAAATTTATTTTGGTGGCAAAAACAAGGATTATTTTGGGTTCTGCTGGCTATGGATCTAAGCAATTATTTGTTTTTAAAAATAGTAATATGATTCATATTGCTCAATTTTGCCACTTCAGTCAGATTCTGGACAGTGAACCTTTTCGTGAATGATTGCAAAGCCACGGTGGCTGAAGTGGACATGTAACAGAAGTGACAAAGGAATACCCAATAGGCATTAAATAATTGCATTGTATTGCTGTTAAAATAAATATTGACAGTGGTTTAAGAATAATAGTGGTATGGAAGTGGATTGTTAACTCGAAAATAAGTCAACATAGCCATGGAAAAGAATGAGGAGAAACTTAGAGTATGATACTTAATGTGAGTGGGAGGTAAATGAATCTGGCCCAGCTGGATGAATCAAAGACAAGCAGGCATCATTGGCTGCCTTTACTGACAAAGTAGTTCGAGTACAGTCATGGAGGCACAGAGTTGTACAGCATGGGAACAGACCTTCAATCCAAATCATCCATGTTGACCAGATATCCTAAATGAATCTTGTCCCATTTTCCTGCATCTGGCCGTATCCCTCTATACCCTTCCTAGCCATATACCCATCCAAATGTTTCTTAAATGTTGCAATTGTATCAACCTCTACCACTTCCTCTGGCAGCTCATTCCATACCCATACTGCCCTGTGTATGGAAAAGTTGCCCCTTAGGTCCTTTTTAAATCTTTTCCTTCTTGCCTTAAACTAACACCCTCTAGCTTTGGACTCCCCTACCCTGGGAGAGAGACCTTGGCTATTCATCCGATCCATACTTGTCCTGGTTTTAAACTTCTATAAAAGGTCACCCCCTTAGGCTGTAACGCTCCAGGGAAAATAGCTCCAACCTATTCAAACCTCTCTCTATATAGCTCAAACCTGCCAACCCTGTAACTCTTCTGCACCCTTTCACTGTTTAATAATCTCATTACTGTCACAGGGATACCAAAATTGAACGCAGTATTCTAAAAGCAGCCTAACTAATGTCCTGTACAGCCATAGATGACATCCCAACGCCTATACTCACTGCACTGATCAATAAAGGCAAACAAGACAAATGCCTTCTTCATTACTCTGGCCATCTGAGACTCTACTTTCAAGGAAATACGAACTTGCACTCCAAGGTCTAAGGAAAAAGTCCAACTAAAGCCAGAGATAGCAAACATTCCCTTGTAACATAACATTCTTCTAAACAATGGAGGCAGATAGCCTTTTTTATGGCTGATGAAACAAGCTTGGCAAGAAATGGAGACAGTCATAGAGTCAGAGTCACAGATGCACAGCACAGAAATAAACCCTTCGGTCCAACCCGTCCATGCCGGCCAGATATCCCAACCCAATCAAGTCCCACCTGCCAGCACCCGGCCCATATCGCTCCAAACCCTTCCTATTCATGTACCCATCCAAATGCCTTTTGAATGTTGCAATTGTACCAGCCTCCTCCTCTACAAAAAGTAGAGGACCCAGCACCGATCCTTGTGGCACTCCATTGGTTACAGGCCTCCTTTCTGAAAAACAACCCTCCACCACCACCCTCTGTCTTCTACCTTTGAGCCAGTTGTGTATCCAAATGGCTAGTTCTCCCTGTATTCCATGAGATCTAACCTTGCTAATCAGTCTCCGATGGAGAACCTTGTCGAACGCTTTACTGAAGTCCATATAGATCACATCTACTTCTCTGTCCTCATTAATCCTTTTTGTTACTTCTTCAAAAAATTCAATCAAGTTTGTGAGACATGATTTCCCACGCACAAAGCCATGCTGACTACCCCTAATCAGTCCTTGCCTTTCCAAATACATGTACATCCTGTCCCTCAGGATTCCCTCCAACAACTTGCCCACTACCGACATCAGGCTCACTGGTCTCTAGTTCCCTGGTCCTGTCCTTACCACCCTTCTTAAACAGTGGCACCACATTAGCCAACCTCTGGCACCTCATCTGTGACTATCAATGATACAAATAACTCAGGAACAGGCCCAGCAATCACTTCTCTAGCTTCCCACAAAGTTCTAGGGTACACCTGATCAGGTCTTGGGGATTTATCCACCTTTACCCATTTCAAGACATCCAGCACTTCCTCCTCTGTAATATGGATATTTTGCAAGATGTCACCATCTATTTCCCTACAGTCTTTATCTTCCATATCCTTTTCCACAGTAAATATTGATGTAAAATACTCATTTAGTATCTCCCCCATTTTTTGTGGCTCCACACAAAAGGCCACCTTGCTGATCTTTGAGGAGCCCTATTCTCTCTCCCTAGTTACCCTTTTGTCCTTAATGTATTTGTAAAATACATCTGCCAGCACCCGGCCCATATCCCTCCAAACCCTTCCTATTCATGTACCCATCTAAATGCCTTTTAAATGTTGCAACTGTACTAGCCTCCACTACTTCCTCTGGCAGCTCATTCCATATACATACCACCCTCTGTGTAAAAAAGATGCCTTGTAGGTCTCATATCTTTCCCTCTCTCACCCTAAACCTATGCCCTATAGTTCTGGACTCCCCCCAACCCAGGAAAAAGACTTTGCCCATTTATCCTGTCCATGCCCCTCAATTTTGTAAACCTCTATATGGTTACCCCTCAGCCTCAGACACTCCAGACAAAACAGCCCCAACCTGTTCAGCCTCTCTCTCTAGCTCAAATCCTCCAACATCCTTGTAAGTCTTTTCTGAACCCTTTCAAGTTCCACAAAATCGTTCTGATAGGAAGGAGACCAGAATGGCACGCAATATTCCAACAGTGGTCTAACCAATGTCCAGTACAGCTGCAACATGACCTCCCAATCCCTGTACTCAATACTAACCATTAAAGGAAAGCATACCAGACACCTCCTTCACTATCCTATCAAAACTTCACCAGAGTTTATTCAGGCAGTGTTTCTCTGTATGCAGTAAGCAGGACCTTGCCAACTCTTTCACATATTTGATGCAGACACTTTGTTGCTTTGGAAGGAGGTGTGGTATTCATGAGTAAGGCCACAAACCTGCACTTGTCAACTGTTTAGATACGAACAGTCATGAGTTGGTGCTTGAGAACGAGGCTACCACCTTGACAATAAATATTCAAATGCTAAAAACTGGGAAAAGGATAAATATAAAAATTGCACCAATATTTAAGGTAAATTGAGAAAACTGTAAATCAAATCTTAAAATCTTAGACCACATTTAGTTAAACAGAAAATGAGCCTTGTGAAAAGGAACTTGCTTCTACAATGTTGTAACTGGTGCTACAATAGGATAAACAGCACCACCAGCACCCACAGCTTCCACATTGGGGAAAAAAGTGTAGATGTTTCTTCAAATACTACAGCATCAAGGATCGCACAGTATTCAGCCACTTGTACACAGTTTGTGTGAGAATTGCAGTCATGTGGGCCCTGTGGGAGCTTTCTCTCAAGTTACAATCTATAGATCATAGGTATTGGGACTAATGTTTGGTTATCATTTGACTACAGCTCCAACAGAACAATGAAAACTTGACAATGTTTTCTACAATATATTATGAAACCCATTATTCAACTGTAACCTGTACTTAAGCTAATGGTGGGGTTTGAATTTCTGGATTAGTCAAAGCTTGGCACACCATCTTAAAGGATCAAATTTGTGTCAAGATTTCGCATGTAAAGGAAGAAGTTTGCCTCTTTAGACTACATGTAGACTAGGGACAGTAGCGTCCTCATAGTCTCACCAGGCCACAAGGCTGCTCTCTCATTAGATGATGGTAGTTTAACCTCAGGCAAGGGAAGAGATTGAGAAGGAGTTTTCTTCATGGTAGCCTCAGCAAGTGCAGGAATTGAACCCAAATTGTTGGCATCACTCTGCATTGCAAATCAGCCAATGAGCTAAACCAACTTCCAATCGGGACAGTGATAACTCATCAACCTATTGGCCTACACTCTGGCCACCGGGAGATTGACCTTTATCACACCAGTGTACTTTGCTGGATAAACAGTGATTGGCAAGATATTCATTACATAACAATAGATCCTTTTAAGTTTTCACCAAGTTTGTACTATGTTTGGAAAATAATTAAAGTGAAACATCACAACAGAACTATGAAAACATATTTATTTTAGTCAGTTTTAATCTTCCAAGTTAATATTGGTTCATAAATAATTTGAATACTCTAGAAAATCCTCATTTATGTAATTTGTTCATAGATAAAGAATGTAGAAATATGATATACTAAATCACAAGTCTGTAAAGTGAATTTGTGCAATTAATGCTGTTCTTTCCCCTGGATAATAAAGGGGAGGGAGGACAATAGACAAGATAGGAAGGAACGGAATTTAAGAATAAATTTTAAGAGTTTTGTGGGTAGTAGATACGAAGTGGACAAGCAAACAAACGTAAAGAGCTGGATGAAATTAAATATCTAATTTCTGGAGAATGCTCTTGAGATTTAACAATTTTGTCAGGAAGTAAGGAACAAAGCAACAAAACATTTAAACACAATGTTGATAAATTTTAAATTGTGCATACAGGGTTGATTGAGGATGAAAAGGTGAGAGAGACACTGATCAAATGAAACAGACCCAAATCATTCCTAAATTGAATCACATTTAAAAAGGTCATTTCAGTTGTGTCAGTTGTCACAATTTGCAGCAATGAACATTTCATGACATTTGTGCATCATTTTCATTTAAAGTGTCTGAATGAACCATAAAATTAAGGTGATTAAAAAAAAACCTTTGATCATTACAAATCAGCAATTTGGCAAAAACATACAATTACAGAGAGCATCTCTCAGAAGGAACAGTTATTTAGGAGAATCCATTTCTCTTGGATCTAAAAATGGAAACATTAAACAGAAACCTGTTAGAGTTAAAGGAGAGTTGGCTCTAATCCGAGCCCGACTAATTCATTCAATGTTGGATTACATTCTATGCAAAGCAAAATGTTTGAATATCAATTGCGGTATTCAAAAAGGACTGCTGTTATCCTCAAGAATAAACAAGTACTTTGCAGATTTTTCAAACTGCAAATATAATTGTTTAAGCAGATTTTTAGGTAACATTTTGCTAAAAATAAATAACTAAATTAATACAATTGCACTGAATGTCTCAGTACATGATAATGTTTTATTATCTGTGCAGTACTTAAATAATCTCAAATGAAATGTTAACTTTACTCAATGAAGTGCTCCCATTAAACAGTCACTTTTTAAAAAAAAGTTAAATATTCCTCTGAATCAGACACTAACTGTGTTCCAAAAGCAGCATTACATTCAGTATACAAAAGAAGGCTACTCAGAAATAAACTGAAGGATTCAGCTTTGACCAATGGAGGCTTTTACTCTTACATTATACTGCAACTTGGATCTTCATTCACAGCACGGCCCTGAAAAACAAGAGAGAGACACCCATTTATTATTATGAAATAAATTAAACGAGGTAAGACCACCAGTAATGGTTCTATTCATAATTATGACAGCCTGTATAATACCCTGCATTCTATGAAAAGCCAGGTTTAATTTCTGCATTGAGTTAGCAATCAGAACAGGGGTGAAATATAGGATCAACTATTCGGTGGATCAATGAAGGAAGGAAGCAGGTGGAAGAAATCACATTAAGTTTCAGGCTTTGGTTATCCTTGCTAGAATGCATTCAACTTATATTTCTGATTGGAAGAAAGGTACACAGGAACCATACAGTGGAGATTGGAGAACATCATTACATTGATCAGGAACAAATACAAGAGTGTAAATTCACTAACTCAAAAACAATGGCCAGCTCCATTCAGAATTACCAAATGTAAATACATTTCCAGGAATCAGCTTCCTATTCGTAATGCTTTGATCAAAGTCTAAAAAACACCAGTGCAACTCCTAAGTTATACACGCTTATGAGAGGTTTCTGGATGGGTATACGAATAGGTAGAGTTTAGAGGTATACAGGCCAAATGCTTGCATACAAGACTAGATTAATCTAGGATATCTGATCGACATGGACAAGTTGAACCGAAAGGTATGTTTTTCATGCTCTGTGATCTATGAAAGTCTCTGAACACATCTGAAATTCATCCTTTCCATGTAAATAATAAGTTTTGACATAAATATGTTGGTACTTTTACACACTTTGAGCAAAGAAATGCTTAATGGTGATTCAAATTCTAAACAAAGAGCAGGAAACTCAGTTTTTTTTTAAAAAAGCTGGGAATGTAAAAAAAAGCAAAGAGCACAAAACCCAGAATGCCACTGGTAGAAACATGCGCTGATCAGTTTCTGTGACTTAAGACCTAATTTGTCTGCAATCTTATCAAATCAAATTGCTTGATAATGTACAGCAGTATTTTTATGCACCCTTTATGTACAGAATTTTTTTTTGTTAGAGTATAAGAAATGCATCGGTTCTTGAAAAACAACAACAAAAAAAAATCACCTAAAAATTTGCTGTGCATGCTGTGGTCTGAAGGTTAAATCCAAATATTTCCAAATAGAAATTCAGCAATCTTGGGCCTAGCAAGTATGGGTTCAAAATAAATCTAATTCTTGCAGAGGTTATATATATTCAATACCTTCTGACTTTACTCTTCACAAGGTAGACATACAAACAAAAATATTCACCATTTTAATGAACAAATGATTTGGAGGTGTCAGTGTTGGACTGGGGTGGACAAAGTTAAAAATCACACAACACCAGGTTATAGTCCAACAGGTTTATTTGGAAGCACTAGCTTTTGGACTGCCACTTCTTGGAGCACAACCAAGGATGAAAGAGCAGCACTCCGAAAGTTAGTGTTTCCAAATAACTCTGTTGGACTATAACCTGGTGTTGCGAGATTGTTACCCGCACAGTGTTCATTTAAGTTAACTCCTGCACTTTCCCCTCTGAGTTTTGCTAAATTACCATGCTAACCTAAGAAACTGAACACACTTTCAGTTTCCATACCACATTAGCAAAATGAGGTTTTAAAACAAAAACAGAAGTTGCTCAAACAGCTCAGCAGGTCTGGCAGCATCTGTGCAGAGAAATCAAGTTAATGTTTCAGGTCCAGTGACCCTTCCTCAGACACAGATGCTGACAAGCAACTTCTGGTTGTGTTTCCGATTTACTGCATCAGTAGTTCTTTCGGTTTTTGTAGTTATAAAAGCTTGGTAGAGGCCAGTAAATTTTATTTAATAAAGATCCAAAATCCAGTTTTTCCTGAAAAAATAAAATTAGAAGCTTGCACGATTTCAAACAAAATTATCTTGGCTTTTAAAAAAAACCAAGAGAGAGTCAGACAAAGCTGATATCTTAGTCAGCTGCCAATAATTTAAAACCCAGAATCAATACATTAGAATGCATTCACAGGCAAATTGTGGTCAGCTCAAACCATAAATTACATATTAAATGGTGAGTACACCCATTTGGTCCACTCAGCATATCTTGCAAAGTTCATCAAAAACTCTGTCTTCTTCATGAACAATTTCAGCTCCAGTTCTTCCAAGATCCCCTGCCAACAACCATACACAACCAGAGTTCAACAGGTATAGTAATCACTGAAAATGGTGCATGTTGGCAGATTGTTTTCTATTCTGATTAGAATCATAAAATCCCTTCAGTGTGGAAGTAGGCCATTTGGCTAATCGAGTCCACACCATCCATCCAAAGAGCATCCCACCCAAATCCATCCTCCTACTCTATCCTACAATCCCATGGCTAATTCACTTAGCCTGCACACAATGGGCAATTTAACATGGCCAATCCATCCTAACCTGTGCCTCTTTGGACTATGGGAGGAAACCAGAGCACCCGGAGGAAACCCACGCAGACATGGGGAACTCCACACAGCTCCCAGAGGGTGGAATCAAATGATGTACCCAGAGGGTGGTTCACTGTCTGGATTACATTGTCTGGACAGCATAGACTCACTGTTGTTTTCAAGGAACAGAAACAACTGGATCTTTGTCTATTCTCAGTTTCTGAACCCTCAGGTCTTCTACCGCAACACGAGAATCTTTTATATCTTGCAACTAGTTTCACTCTCTCCAGACATTTTGATTTCTAATCTCAGTGTCAGTCCTCCCAGTTTATTTTCTTAATCTCACTTCTTGGTTAGACTCTGTCCCAGGGCAATGGGACCATGATTCTACAACACAGTGGACAATAAACCATTCAAGATAAGATAACTGGATCAGAATCCCAAAAAGCTGGCAGTATCTTTCAATTTTTTTTGGGTGGGGTGGGGGGGGGAAAAAAAAAAAAAAATCGCAAATATGGAATCCCCTCTCTACCGATTGCTGACAAACCCGCTGAGCTTCTCCAGAACTTTGCTTTTAATCGTGTATTCAAAATATTGACTTTAAACCTCTACCTCATGCTGTTCGAAAGGAATCAACAAAAATGTTACCTAATTTTATGGAGGACCATATAAATAAATTGATGACTACATGGAAAATTGCTTGATCATATCAGTTATTGACATGACTGTAACATAATTACCACTTGACTTTATTTGATTTCATGATCAAAATTGTGGAGATCAATTAAAGTATAACCTGGTCCTGAACTGCTCAATTCACAAAGTAGAAGCATTATTCACAAACTAATAGTGGGAGAGATTTTTTTTAAAAATGACAATCCGACTTGCAAAACAAAACATAGGATAATACCAAGAACGAAAGGGAAAGTCAGTTTTTATTCACAGTATATACTCTACATATCCACATAGGCCCCAAAGTGCCAATTTAGTATTTTGATTGTATGTCATATAAGCAACTAAGATAACTGAAACACTGCTGTGCCTGAATTAAAGAGCAATGAAAATTGACCAGGAAAATCTCCCCTCATTTTCAAACAGTGGCTACAAAAGGTCACTTCACACCAAGTGCACCGAACGTCTCACATCCCACCTGAAAGACTGATCTAAAAAGGTGCTCTGCAGGGAAGTGATGAGTTCAAAATCTTAATTCATTTATAGGAGGTGGGATACATTGGTGAGCCCAATGTTTCTTGTTGTTTGTTAAATGTAGTGGTTTTAGTTTATATAGTTTTTATATTTGGTGGACCATGCGACACTAAGGCTCAGCAATTTGTGGTTCGGGTTCTTCCTCTCTGGAATTTAAATGTAATTGCAGAAGATTATGGCTAACAATTCAATTATACCTGGAATATCAAGGGAAGTCACTCACCAATTAAGAGGAAGAAGGTACTTTTGAGTCTTAGAAAGGAGAAGGTGGATATTACTTTGTTACAGGAGACACATTTGGATGACAAGGAGCATCTGAAATTACAGCAGAATGGCTTTAACCAAGTTTACTTTTCATCATTTAATACCAGAAGTAGGGGCGTGGCTATATTGGTTAGAAACAATCTCTCATTTAAATTGTTAGAATGTGTTCAAGACACATATGGGAGGTTTGTAATTGTTAAAGCCTTGATAAATAGGGAAGAATATGGCATTTTAAATGTTTATTGTCCCCCAGCTCATCCTCTTAAATTCTTGGTAGATGCTTTTTCTAAACTGATTAGTCTCAAGTCTTGGCACATTATAGGGGGAGATTTTAGCTGCCTCATGGACCCCACAGTAGACAGGTTGCCTAAAGATCCCTTGACACCCTCTGCACAAACTAAACAGTTATTGGGTTTGTGTGGGGAATTAGGGCTGGTGGACGTCTGGAAGTGTCTCCACCCTACAGGTAGGGATTTCACGTTTTTCTCCAATCCGCACAGATGTCACACGAGGATTGCTTTTTTTTTCTGACCCCTGCGGTAACCCTGGATCTGGTGGCATCCTGGACGATTGGGAATATTGCCATCTCTGATCATGCTCCAGTGTACCTCATGGTTAAAATTAAAGATATTACAGTGGATTCAAGGTACTGGCGAATGGACCCCTTTATTCTCATGGACAGCATGTTTGTGGAAGTATTTCGAGGGAATTTCAGGCATTCCTAGACATCAACATAGGCTCAGTAGATAGCTCATCTGTTCTCTGGGAAACTGCCAAAGCTTATGCCAGGGGGTTAGTTATTTCATATTCCACAAGTAGGAAGTGGCAGAAGGGTGAGCAGCAACATCTCCTTGAAGCATGGTTGAAGGCAGCCGAGAAGGCCTATTTTGACAGGCCCTCGTTGGTCAAACTACAGAGGATTACGGCACTGCAGTCTACAGTAAATTCCATGTTCACGCAGACGGCAAAGAAGGAGCTGGCTTTTGCAAAGTAAAGGTTATACGAGCATAGTGACAAGCCAGGCAAATACTTAGCATACCTTGCCAGAAAGAGAAGTGCCCCACAAACCATTACAGTGATTAGGGAAGGGTCTAGGAACCTAACATGTGATTCTAAAAAGATTAATGTGGCGTTCCAGAGATTCTACTCTAAGTTATATCAGTCTGAGAATTGTGAGGAGGGGAAGGCCAAAATGGAATCCTTTTTTTTTAAGAGATCTGAAGCTCCTGGGTATGACTCCCGAACAACAGTCCTTTCTCAATGCTGCATTATCAGAACAAGAAGTGCAGGAAGCTATGAGGCAGCTTCAGAGTGGAAAGGCGCCCAGTCCTGATGGACTTCCCAGTGAATTCTATAAGGAATTTATAAGTATACTGTTAGGCCCGATGCTGAATATGTTTAATGATTCATACAGTCAGGTTTGTCCCCCACCATCTCAGAGGGGCCAATATTTCACTTATCCTTAAAAAAGGGAAGGATCCGGAAGACTGTGCTTCATACAGGCCCATCTCGCTCTTAAATGTGGACTTTAAGATCCTCTCTAAGGCTCTTGCGTTAAGGCTGGAGACTGTGTTACCCTCTATTATTAAAGAAGATCAGACGGGCTTCATAAAAGGGTCGCAGATCCTCCAATAACGTTAGGAGGCTGCTTAACGTAATTCAAGCATGCCAACAGCAGTCAGTCAATACAGGGATTGTGATTTCTTTAAATGCAGAGAAGGCATTTGACCAAGTTGAGTGGCCGTACCTTTTCTATACTCTAGACCAGTTTGGTCTGGGTGAAGTTTTCATAAGATGGATAAAGGTTCTCTACAGTGTACCTCTCGTGCATTTGGGCATATTCATTACTCCCGTTCTGGATTGACTGTTCAAAGCCAATTTTACTCAATTATTTGAAAAAATTAAACAAGATCTCCAAAGATGGGAAGCACTTCCAGTCTCATGGTTGAGTCAGATAGCGCTTATTAAGATGAATATTTTCCCTCGTTTGCTATACCCTACACGGATGCTCCCCCTGATTTTCAATAAACACTCAGGAGACTGAACAGTTGGTTCAGCTCCTTTATCTGGCACCGTAAATGGCCCCTCATTAAATTAGCCAAACTGCAGTTGCCTCTCAGATTGGGGGGAGGAGACCTTCTGGACATTAAAAATTACCAATTCAGCTCGCTTTTGACCTACGTTAGTGATTGGGTTTGTGGGGACCCTCTTTCAATATGGCTAGATATCGAAGTCTCCCTGGCAAGGTGCCCCCTTACCAGTTTTCTGTTCTTGGACAAAATGAGGACAGTTAGGGAATATTGCCATAACCCAATAGTCATCAATATGGTTAAAGCATGGAGGGCAATTTGGCAGAGGGAAGGTAATATTGGCAAAACATCTTTGTTTACACCCTTAGTGGGTATGCCGAGTTTTCAACCGGGTATGATAGATTCAGGATTTAAACGTTGGGCAGCTAGGGGTATATCTTGCATGGGTGATTTACATGAGGGAGATGTAATGATGTCCTTCGATCAGTTAGTACGGAATTACAAGTTACTTAATGGAGACCTCTTGTTTTTTTCAAGTTCGGGATTTTATTTTAAAAAAAAAACACACTTTTGACTGCTGCCTACAAATCTGACATAGAAAGAGGGGTACTAAGGGCTAAGAGTACATTCTCTGTCAGTACTCTATATTGGGGGGTGCCACCTCATACGAGTCTGATCGACTCTGCAAGGTGTGGGAAAGAGAGAGTCCAATATCCAGGGAGGATGAACTGTGAACGTGAGAGTGTTTTGTTTGGCTGGGTTGAGTTATTACTATTTATTTGTTGTTGTTAGTTATTTATTTAGTTAGTTAAATAGCTAGTTTAGTTTTTTTTTAAATTTTATACTTCTCTATATATGTTTATACATTCGTATATGAGGGTGCGTTGGGGATTTTTAAAATTATTTGGGTTTAGTTTTGTACTATTTTTGTACTGTTTTGAATTGCATTGTTTTGTATTTGTTGTAATATTCAAAAATCTATTTTTTACTTAATAAAAATATATTATAAATAAAAAAGTTTGCCCAAACTGTCTCAAAGAAGAGCAATCATATCTTCTCTGATCTCTGCACATAACCAAAGTTCCCATTCCACATTTAATTCCAGGAAATTCTCTCTGTATCCTCTCCAAAGTCTCAATATCATCCTAAAAATGTAAGAGTTTTTCACTGGGTACCCTGTATGATAGCCAATGTTATGGTTTTATGACAGTCTTCCAGATACCATTCTTATTGACAATGGAATGTTATTGTCCAATTGAAGCACTTTTCCAAACATGTCATTTTTATTCTACATGATGTGCACATTACTATGACAGATACTAGCTGGCACAAGTAGATCTGTTCCATTTTCTCAGGATATTCTAACTGATTCATATTACCATATTGGTTTTCTACTACAAAAGTAAAATCACCAGGATGCTTTAGATTGCATTTTGCACATCCAATAATAAGTAGCATTCTTTTGAACATTCATACCTTTGGACAATGTTCAGTTTGCCTGCTGCCCTCAACGGCATCTTCATCGTCCTGGTCTCTAGATTCACTTCCCAATATTCCAGGTATTTGCC
Source organism: Chiloscyllium punctatum (assembly GCF_047496795.1). Classification (NCBI taxonomy): domain Eukaryota; kingdom Metazoa; phylum Chordata; class Chondrichthyes; order Orectolobiformes; family Hemiscylliidae; genus Chiloscyllium; species Chiloscyllium punctatum. The sequence goes on from NC_092786.1 coordinate 19,200,988, forward strand.
CAGTAGCCCATGAAGCCATCTCCTGTGAAATCAGTATGGTTAGTTGACCAAAAGGTCTCTCATTCCACAGAACAAAACAGGCTAAAAGGGCTTCCTTAAGATGTTATTAGGTAAGATTATGACATCTTGTTAAGTTATCCTAAAGGAATTCCTGCCTGTTTTATATCTGAAAAGGGACTGGCGGCTTACCCAAGCCCATAAATGGGTTTTAGCACCACCCTGACTCCAGCCACCCTAGATTTTTAATAGGATATTATTTTGCTTTTTAATTTAAATGTCAGCCTTGAGCATTCTGCAATTAAACCAACCCACCCCCCAACCCCAGACATCAAATTATGTCAAAAGCGTTAAAAGGCACAAGGTTAAACAGTTCCTTCTTATATGAGAAATTTGAAAATTTCACAAGGAATTTTAAAATGATGCAATGTCACGGTGAATTATACAGGTCTCTGTAAATCTCTCCATTCAATTATATATTTATCTCAAGTGAATAATTTCTGCCTACATTTTTGATCAGGTTTTCAGTTCAAGGCTTTATTTGATTTGTTCATGCCAAGTGCTTTGGATATTGCTAAGTGAAAAATACAAGTTCTGTGAAAGCATTTACGAGAATCAGGAAAGTAGTGAACTGATTGGAGGAAATTATCACAGAAGTCCAAATTTAAGTCAATGACTGAATAGATGACATTATGGAAATATTTCCATTTCAGTAGAACCTGGTTTATACATTAAATCAGATATACCAGGCACATAGGGTTTATACTCATTGAGAAATTGATTAGGAATGTTGTTGAAACTAGAAGCAACAAAATTAGTATTAAAATACAAGCTTTACTCAGTTATATATTTTTATGAATTTGCAAGTGATAATTTTTCAAATGCATTTGTAAATTTTGCACTATTGCACTAATTAGGAAAGTATTAGAAAAATATCACAACTACATTTTTAAATTACGTTTTCTTGACTCAAAAGCACCACAACAGGGATCAATTCAGCAAAACCTTCAAGCATTTTCATTTCTGTGTAGACTGCATTCGCTAAAAGGATTTTTGCGCACACTGTCAAAAAGTATTTCTTTTGCAAAATGCCATCACTATTTCTATGGGCTGCTGTAGCAAAATCAGACTAGATGGAAAATAAAGTACTGTGTTACCTTAACATCACAGATTAGTAAAGCAAAGCACCAAAATTAGTGAAAAAACTATTTAACCTGAGTTAGTATTCGTTAACTGTGCCCAAAATATGTAGAGATAAATGCATTTATCTTTGTGCTTGCATTGTAATTATAAAAAAGTTGAGCATACATACCTCTCCATTAGCATTGAGCAGAACTACCTCTCTATCATCTCTTGCTCCCCACGATTTCTGGCCCCTCCACACCAGGACAACATCAGAACCTTCAGCCCAGATCTAACGCAAAAACGAAGGCACAAGTAAAATTAGATACTTTAGGATTCACACAAAAAAAAAATTTACACAACTGCATTGTTCCACTAGTGTAAAATTAATTCCAGCAAAATTCATTGGATTCCCTAATCCATCAAGAGCTCCACAGGACAGTAAAAGTGATAAACACATTGTACTTTTAGATGGTCTTCCTATACAAAAAAAATTAATACATCATAAAAAGTATCCACTTGTATCAGGTGGCTTAAAAGTACGTTAACTTAATAGAACTTAATATATTCAGATCAGTTCGCAAGTTAAAATATCCACTCATGCACCAAAACAGTGGAGGCAGAATGATATTGAGAATGTTCCCTCGTTCAGCAGTTAGGCCGACTCTGCATGCTACTCAGTCATAGAGATCTGTACAGCGTAGGAAAAGAGGGTCTTCAGCCTATTGCATCAATGCTGATCAAAAACAACCTAACAATTCTTATCCCATTTTCGAACTCGTGGCCCTCGGCTTGTATGCCTTGGTATCTCAAATGCACATCTAAATGCATCTTAAGTGTGATGAGGGTTTCTGCCTCGACCACCCTTGCACATAACGAGTTCGAGATTCCCAAGAGCCTCCAGGTGGAAAGGGTTTTCCCTCATCCCCTCGAAACCTCCTGGTCTTCACCTTAAATCTCATGCCCGCTAATCATTGATTCCTTTGTCAAAGGGATCTCTTTGTCCTCTCTATGTCCCTCAGGTGGGAGGCAATGGCCTAGTGGTATTATAACTGGACTATTCATCAAGAGTCCCAGGAAATGTTCTGTGGACCTGGGTTCGAATCTCAGTGGCAGACGGTGGAATTTGAATTCAATAAAAATATGGAATTAATAATCATCATGAATCCACTTAGAATCCTACATACATTCTCTAGCTCCACACACAAATTATGACACTGGTCCTTACTAGCCCTTCTCTTTCACCAGTTATCATTTAATCCTTAACATACCTGTAAAACATTTTTAGGATTTGACTTCAGATTATCTGTTAGTATCCCCTTTTAGCTATCCTAATCTCCCTTTTAAGTTTCCTCTTACACATCTGATAACCCTCTAGTACTTCTGCTGTTTCGTAGCATAGCTTATGAGTGCACCCATACCCGGGGGTAACTGGCTTATGCAGAAGCTTTGATGTCAAAATAAAACCCCTTCAGCACCTGCCACACTGCTCCCTGTGGATGTTTGCAACATCATGGAGCTAGAAAAAATATCAAGTGCTTGTAGAATCGTCGACCAAAATAAATCAACCAGCCACAAGCATGTAGGTAGTATGTAATGATCCTTTTAAATAGCAATGGAGGCGTTCCCATCCTGCTGCTAAATGTGTGTTCAGCTGCATGAAGTTTAGGACAGCATAGAACGCCAAAACTCTGATTTGAAAATAGTAGTCCATTTGATCAAAAGGAATCAGCACGCTTCAGACACTGGAGAGTTTCCTTTTGTATAGGCTTGGCACATATTCACTCTACAATCCTTAGCAACAGCAGTGAACATAAATGGGCACCATGGAAGCCATTTTGGGTCTCAAAAACCGAGCATCAGTCTGTTGACATGCCTGATTTCTCTGACTTGACAATTAATCTTTTGGAAATGATGACTGGGTTTGATTAAATGCCCAAGCTTTACAAGCTATTTTCCAGATGCTACAAACACTTTGTTCACATTCAACGTCCCCTCAAAAAAAAACAACAGACAACAAATACATGGAATTAGAATTCCTACAGTGTAGATACAGGCCCTTTGGCCCAACAAGACCACACCAACCATTTCACCCAAACCCATTCCCCCTTACTCTACATTTACCCCTGACTAATGCACCGAACCTACACATCCCTAAACACTATGGGCGATTTAGCATGGCTAATTTACCTAACCTGCACATCTTTGGAAACGCACACGGGAGATTGTGCAAACTCTACACAGACAGTTGCCCAAGGATGGAATCGAACCCACGTCCCTGGCACTGTGAGGCAGCAATGCTAACCACTGAGCCATCGTGCCCCCCCCCCCCAAAGTTCAGATGACAGTTGGAAACACGAAGAATTTAATCAGTGATCCTGATACCTACATTAATCAAAGCACTGTTTCCATGAAATACGTCACATAATGCTTTAAAAAAAATTGTTGAGGACATTATTTAGTACACTGCAATTAAAGATGGAAAATCAACCTTAAATACAAACAAAATTACAGTGAAATATTATGTACAAAAGAATAAACCTCATTTTCCTGCAGCATTAACTTCCTTTTACCTGGATATTTTACACTGAAAGTACTAAAGCTCTAGGTAAATACTTACTGTTACAGCTTGCTTAGATTTAAGTGTAAAACGTGCAGGAAATTTGTAAGTAAGCTGGGTCAAATCCGGAAATTCTCTCCTTATTGTCCATCCACCTAATGGCTGATCCTACAAAAAAAAAATGGCAAATATTGTACTGTCAAAATTTTGCGAGTAACAATTTGTTCAAAATTGATTTTGTTTTTGTGGGGTGTTTTCTAAAATTTCATTTTAGAATAGTCACCTGTCCATAGATTAGGATCATAGAATCCCTACATTGTGGAAGCAGGCCATTAAATCCACACCAAGCCTCGGAAAAGCATCACATCCAGACCCAGCCCCCTCCCATGCTGTCCCTGTAACCCTGAATTCCCCCAGGCCAAACCTCCTAACCTGCACGTCTTTGAACTGTGGGAGGAAACCACAACACCCGGAGGAAACCTACACAGACATGGGGAGAATGTTCAAATCCACACAGTCACCTGGAGGTTGGAATCAAAAGCGGATCCCTGGCACGGTGAGGCAGCAGTTATTCTGTAAATATGTCCCCTAATTTGAGATTTACTCACGAGTGGAAACACTGAGCCCTTATGGGGATAGCAATTTTTTTAGACAAAAATGTAATTGTTTCAGGCATAAAACGTCCTATAATTCACACCCAAAAATATTCAAGTATTACTTTGCAATAACCTGCAAGGATGCTCAAAACTTATTTTTAAAAAGGTACTCTAATATGCAATAAACTACAGTGACTAAGATTCAACCCAGAGGTCAAATCTAACTGGTGAGCTCCTTGCTATCAAATCTCAACCTGTTCCTCGTGCAAAAGATCTAAATGAATTAAAACTTCCTGTTCAACCCTCACCCAATGAAAAATAATGGAATGCATTCCTGGATCAATAAAGCAGTAGTTTTTGTATCTAGAATTCTCTTAAGAGTCAGAAATATTGACTCCTAGCACTGAACCAGAACATTTTTGAAAAAAAAATCAATTGTTTTATTTTACAAGCAACTTGGCTTTGCTATTTTCATCTTCAATGAGTAAAGAAACAATAAAACAGCTATTCATCGAAATGAGTAAGAAGTTCGGATGATGTTAGAAAACGAATTCAGTGGGAGGGCAAGATTGTATTCACCACTTATGGATCTTATACTTGAACAACCAATTTGAAAGGATGGATACTGGCTGAATGAATGGGCAAGAGCATGGCAGATGTAACATAATAAATAAATAAGTGTGAAGTTGCCCACTTCGGTAGGAGGAAGGAAGATGCAGAGAGATTACAAAGTGTTAATATCCAAAGAGATGTAATTGTCTTTCATAAGTCACTGAAAGTTAGCATGCAGGTGCAGAAAACAAATGCTACTGTGGCCTTGATCACAATATTTGAATAAAGAGCAAAGAAGTTTTGCTTCGATAGTGAGTCCACATTTGGAAAATTACATACAATTCTGTTGCCTTTTATCTCGAGAAGAATACACTTACCATAGAGTGCAGGGGAGGTTCACCAGACACATTCCTGTAGTAGTATAAGTGTCCAAGTGCCCCTAATCTACAGGCTTTCAAAGAATGAGAAGGATCTCACAGAAACTTATAAAATTAAAAAGGGATGGACAAGGTAGGTGCAGAAAAGTCATTTGTCCTCGCTGTGGGATCTAGAACCAGGGTATAGTGTTTGAATAAAAGGGAACCCTTTTAGAATTATAATGAGTGGGAAACTACTTATAGAAGATTGGAGCAGGCCTGAAGGGCTGAATAGACTACTCTACTCCAAGGTTTTTAGTTAGTAAATCAACAATTGCATTTTGCTGCTACAAGATAAAGGCAACAAACTCTAAATGGGTCTTTACCTTATGAGAAATATTCTTTATTTTGATAAATTTTCCTTCATTGTCAATTTCTTCTAAGATAAGTTGCCCGGTGGAAAAAATACGTTCACGTATTCCGTAAACGCGCCTGGCAACCTCTGGTTCGATCAATCTTCGCTTTGTTCCTCGGAATTTTGGGTCACCTCTATGTGAGACTGGAGTAGGAGTCATATCAAATCTGAAACATTGGGTGATATTTCAGAGGTTAGGAAGTATTTGTTGCATGGAGGCTTTGCAATTTCACTCTATAGGCTACATATCTCCACTGGCAATTTACACACAACTGCTCACTTTAAGTGAAGCCACAGTTACAGTGAACAACCTTCCTTGCAGTTTCTCTTTACTCTTTCATTAGACATGGGCATCACATCGGCAAGGCCAATTCTTATCCCTAATCGCTCTTGACATGAATGACTTGCCAGGCCAGTTAAGAGTCAACCCTATTTATTGCCAAAGATCTGAAGTTATATGTAGGGCCAGGAGACGTAAGCAGAATTAGGGAACCAGATGGGGTTTATGATAATGGAAAATAGTCTGAAGACAGCATTATGGAGGCGAGCTGGGTTTTTTTCCATACTTATTAATAGAGGTTGAATTCCATCATCTGCAAATGGTGTGATATTTTTAATGCAAGGAATAATCAAAATATGAAATGATTTGGCAAAGGTCACTGTTGAATCATTGCAATTTTGGGAAATGAACTCATGTCTTTTGAATACCATCTAAGCCTCTGGATTCCTAGTTCAGTGGCATTATTTAATACCAAAGGAATTGTTACACTTCCTAATTCCTATTTCGAACAACATTTTGGTATAGCCCAAGGATATTCAGCTATATTAGCTCCTGTTGGAACTGTATCTCCAATCCTATTTTCCTCCAACTCTTTAATCATTGTCACATTTTCCTTAATTCCATTTAGAATCATAGAGATGTACAGCACGGAAACAGCCCCTTTGCTTATGCTCGTCCATGCTGACCAGATATCCTAACCTAATCTAGTCTCATTTGCCAGCATTTGGCCCATATCTCTCTCAAACCTTCCTATTCATATACCCATCCATATACCTTTTTAAATGTTGCAATTGTACCAGCCTCCACCACTTTCTCTGGCAGCTCATTCCATACACGTACCACCCTCTGCGTGAAAAAGTTGACCCTTAGATCTCTTTTACATCTTTTCCCCCTCTCACCCTAAACCTATGCCTTCCCCCCACCACCGCGCCCCCCCAACACAACCCTAGGGAATAGACTTTGTCTCGTTACCCCATCCATGCCCCTCGATTTTATAAACTTCTATAAGGTCACCCCACAGCCTCCAATGCTCCAGGGAAAACAGCCCCAGCCAATCGAGCCTCTCCTTATATCTCAAACCCTCCAACCCTGGCAATATCCTTGTAAATCTTTTCTTAACCCTTTCAAGTTTCACAACATCCTTCTGCTAGGAAGGAGACCAGAATTGCACACAGTATTGAATAGGAATTAACTCCACTTCATGCAACAGTTGCTTTTGCGAATCATTTTATATTTTGATCATTCCTTGCATGGAAACTATCACACCATTACACTGATAACTCAAAACTGATTGCCGATTTACTGATTGTGCAATTACGTACTTGTTGAATGTTTGGCATTCTTCAGCTGACAGCAGTGTTTCTACATTGTAGGGATACAGCAATTAACCGATAAAAGAGGCATGGCCTACCTTTTCTATCTCACAAAGGTCGCCCCTTAATTGGACATTCTGCCTCACTTGAACTAGATATAAAGGGTTTGGATTTCATGGCAGTTCAGTGTTAATTTAAATAAAGAAAAAAAATTGTCAAAACTCTCCATCAGTAGAAAGGCAGCATGATCCAAGTGCCTGGGTTGGAGATATCTGAAGATCCAATATGATCCCTTTAAGTCATTCTAAATGGTCATGCATTCATAAATTCCACATATATCCAGAGGATCTACAGCTAAAATTTGAGACTTGGAGCAATATAGGATGGATAGAAATTTCAGTCAATTAAATACAAGAAACACAGATGCCACAGTTTGTGGCCACACTTCAATGTCTGTTCCCTTGCACTGACCTCACCACACCCCCGATAAATGTCCAAGATCAATCAACTTGTACACAACCTGGTCATTGTGTGCAACTCCAGTGGGGTTCCTACCACATCTATAGCATCACAACCATTTATTTCCAACAGTGCAAAACCATCCAGCTTTGACTTTACCTCAGCTTCTGCACTACAGAAACCCTCAACCAGACTCGAGCATTCTCCTAGTTCTGGCTAACCTACCTCGATCAAGCCTCTGCAAACTTGGGGCCATTCAAACACTGCTACATAAATCCTCAGTTGCACTAATTTCTGAATCCCACCTCTCCAGCATTAATTTATAGACATTGACTCATAATACAGCAACCACATGCTTCCTAATCCACCTCCTAATGAGACTGTTACACTGCCAATTCTGGCCTCTTCAGCATTTCCAATTCCATACCTGCTGTCAATATGGTGAATCTTCTCTGATCTGCCTCTCAAGCCAGTATATTTTTCCTTAGATGAGAATCCCAAATTGTTCACTGTATTCTTGCTGTTGTCTGACTTGTACTTGGCTCGGATTTAAGCAAAAGCTTCTGACCTTTACGACCCCTGTGAAACTGGTCAGGGAGGACACCGGGTAAAGCAAGTGGCAGATGGAACATAATGTAGGGAAATGTGAGGTTATGCAGTTTGGTAGGAAGAATAGAGAAACTGATTATTTATATGGAGAAAAAGACTACAGGAAGTTCTAGAACAGAAGGATATGGGCGTGCTCGTCCACAAATCACAAATAGCAAGCATCCAAGTTCAATGAGCAACAGGGAAGGCTAACGGAATATTGGCCTTTATTTCAAAGGGAAACTAGTATAAAAGTAGGATGATTTTGCTTTAAAAGATACAAAGTAATAGTTAGATCACAGCTGGAATGCTGTGAATAGTTTTGGGCTACAAAGCTACGGAAAGATACACAGACAGTGCAGACAGTCCAAAGAAGGTTTAGTTAACAGTTACCAGGAATAGCAGAATGATCATTGGAGGAGAGATCGAGTAGGTTGGGTATGTAGTCAGCCGAACAAAGAATGAGAGGTGACCTTATTGAAACATATAAGATTCTTAGATGACTTGAGGGGGTAGATAATAGAAAGTGTGTTTCCCCTTGTGGGAGAGTCAGGAGCCAAAAAGGACATCATTGCAGACTCAGGGGTCGCTCATTCATGAGAGAGATGAGGAGGAATTTCATCTCTCAGAGGTTAGTGAGTTTGTGGAATTCTTTACCACACAGGGCTGTTGAAGCTAAATATATTCAAGGCTGAGATAGATCTTTAATCCAGAAGGAAATCAGGAGATGTGGGGAAAAGGCAGGAAAGTTGGGTGGGATCTATCAAAACAACAGTGATCTCATTGAACAGTGAAGCAGACTAGGTAGGCTGAGGGGCCTACTTCTTCTGGTCAATAATAATTTAGATTTTATCTTCAGCAGAGGCAGCCCATGTGATGAAGGGACTCCTGCTATATTCTGGGGGTGGGGGGGGGGGGGTTGACAATTTTGACCAAAATCAGGACGGTGTACAACTTGGTGGCTCTCAAGCACTTGTTGCCCTTCTGTTCCTAAACAAAATGGGATCACAAGCATGTGAGGTGCTGTTAAAGATGGCAACTTTCCTGCTGGAAATAGCACACAATGCAGCCAGCGATCAAAATGACGGTACAGAAATTAGGTGATTAAGCTATCAAATGGGATAATTGGGGAATTGGACTGTTGTTTTGTTTGGAATAATATTGAAACTGCATTCAAACAGGCAAGTGGAGAAATTTCAGATTCCTGACATGTACCCAAGAGGAGTTGGGGAGTCAGGACTGAAACCACTTACAATAGATTTGCACATAGATAAGAAAAACTGATACACGAGAAAATAAATGCATATCTTAATTGGGGTTGTATTATAGACCTCCTAATAGTCAGAGGGAAATTCAGAAACAAACTTGTAAGGAGATCTCAGCTATCTGTAAGAATAATAGAGTGGTTTGGGGTAGAAAGTACCTGTCAAAGAAGGATGGATTGCATCTAAATTGGAAGAGGACTAATATACTGGCAGGGAAATTTGCTAAAGCTGCTTGGGAGAATTTAAACTAGTAAGGTGGGGGGGGACCCAGGGAGATAGTGAGGAAAGAGATCAATCGGAGACTGGTACAGTCGAGAACAGAAGCGAGTCAAACAGCCAGGGCAGGCAGGGACAAAGCAGAGAACAAGGTAGTACTGATAAACTAAACTGCATTTATTTCAATGCAAGGGGCCTAACAGGGAAGGCAGATGAACTCAGGGCATGGTTAGGAATATGGAACTGGGAGATCATAGCAATTACAGAAACATGGCTCAGGGATGGACAGGACTGGCAGCTTAATGTTCCAGGACACAAATGCTACAGGAAGGATAGAAAGGGAGACAAGAAAGGAGGGGGGAGTGGCGTTTTTGAGAAGAGATACCATTATAGCTGTACAGAGGGATGATTTTCCCAGAAATACATCCAGGACATTATTTGGGTGGAACTGAGAAATAAGAAAGGGACGATCACCTTATTGGGATTGTATTATAGACCACCCAATAGTCAGAGGGAAATTGAGAAACAAATTTGTAAAGAGATCTCAGTTACCAGTAAGAATAATAGGATGGTTATGGTAGGGGATTATAACTTTCCAAACACAGACTGGGACTGCTATAGTGTTAAGGGTTTAGATGGAGAGGAATTTGTCAAGTGTGTACAAGAACATTTTCTGATTCAGTATGTGGATGTACCTACTAGAGAAGGTGCAAAACATGACCTACTCTTGGGAAATAAGGCAGGGCAGGTGACTGAGGTGTCAGTGGGGGAGCACTTTGGGGCCAACAACCATAATTCTATTCGTTTTAAAATAGTGATGGAAAAGGATAGACCAGATCTAAAAGTTGAAGTTCTAAATTGGAGAAAGGCCAATTTTGACTGTATTAGGTTAAAACTTTCAAAAGCTGATTGGGGGCAGATGTTCATGGGAATAGGGACGGCTGGAAAATGGGAAGCCTTCAGAAATGAGATAGCGAGAATCCAGAGACAGTATATTCCCATCAGGGTGAAAGGGAAGGCTGGTAGGTTTAGGGAATGCTGGACGACTAAAGAAATTGAGGGTTTGGTTAAAAAAAAGGAAGCATATGTCAGGTACAGACAGGATAGATCGAGTGAATCCTTAGAAGAGTATAGAGGAAGTAGGAATAGACTTAAGAGGGAAATGAGGAGAGCAAAAAATGGAAAATGAGATAGCTTTGGCAAATAGAATTAAAAAGGAGAATCCAAAGGGTTTTTACAAATACATAAAAGGACAAAAGGATAACTCAGGAGAGAATAGGGCCCCTCAAAGATCAGCAAGGTGGCCTTTGTGGAGTCGCAGAAAATGGGGGAGATACTAAATGAGTATTTTGCATCAGTATTTAGCATCAGTATTTACTGTGGAAAAGGATATGGAAGATATAGACTATAGGGAAATAAATGGTGACACCTTGCAAAATGTCCATATTACAGAGGAGGAAGTGCTGATGTCTTGAAATGCATAAAAGGTAGATAAATCCCCAGGACCTCAACAGGTGTACCCTAGAGCTTTGCGGGAAGCTAGAGAAGTGATTGCTGGGCCTCTTGCTGAGATATTTGTATCACCGATAGCCACAGGTGAGGTGCCGGAAGACTGGAGGTTGGCTAATGTGGTGCCACTGTTTAAGAAGGGTGGTAAGGACAAGCCAGGGAACTATAAACCAGTGAGCCTGAAGGTGGTGGGCAAGTTTAGATTACTTACAGTGTGGAAACAGGCCCTTTGGCCCAACAAGTCCACACCGACCCTCCGAAGAGCAACCCACCCACACCTATTCCCCTACATTTACCCCTTCACCTAACACTATGGGCAATTTAGCATGGCCAATTCACCTAACCTGCACATTTTTTTTGGACTGTGGGAGGAAACCGGAGCACCCAGATGAAACCCACGCAGACACAGGGAGAATGTGCAAAATCCACACAGACAGTTGCCTGAGGTGGGAATTGAACCCGGGTCTCTGGCCATGTGAGGCAGCAGTGCTATCCACTGTGCCACCCAAAGTTGTTGGAGGGAATCCTGAGGGACAGGATGTACATGTATTTGGAAAGGCAAGGACTGATTAGGGATAGTCAACATGGCTTTGTGCGTGGGAAATCATGTCTCACAAACTTGATTGAGTTTTTTGAAGTAGTAACAAAGAGGATTGATGAGGGCAGAGCAGTAGAGGTGATCTATATGGACTTCAGTAAGGCATTCGACAAGGTTCCCCATGGGAGACTGGTTAGCAAGATTAGATCTCATGGAATACAGGGAGAACTAGCCATTTGAATACAGAACTGGCTCAAAGGTAGAAGACAGAGAGTGGTGGTGGAGGGTTGTTTTGCAGACTGGAAGCCTGTGACCAGTGGAGTGCCACAAGGATCGGTGCTGGGTCCTCTACTTTTTGTCATTTACATAAATGATTTGGATGCGACCACAAGAGGTACAGTTAGTAAGTTTGCAGATGACACCAAAATTGGAGGTGTAGTGGGCAGCGAAGAGGGTTACCTCAGATTACAACAGGATCTGGACCAGATGGGCCAATGGGCTGAGAAGTGGCGGATGGAGTTTAATTCAGATAAATGCGAGGGGCTGCATTTTGGGAAAGCAAATCTTAGTAAGTCTTATACACTTAATGGTAAGGTCCTAGGGAGTGTTGCTGAACAAAGAGACCTTGGAGTGCAGGTTCATAGCTCCTTGAAAGTGGAGTCGCAGGTAGATAGGATAGTGATGGCAGCATTTGGTATGCTTTCCTTTATTGGTCAGTGTACGAAATACAGGAGTTGGGAGATCATGTTGCGGCTGTACAGGACATTGGTTAGGCCACTGTTGGGATATTGCATGCAATTCTGGTCTCCTTCCTATCGGAAAGATCTTGTGAAACTTGAAAGGGTTCAGAAAAGATTTACAAGGATGGTGCCAGGGTTGGAGGAGTTGAGCGATGGAGAGCGGTTGGACAGGCTGGGGCTGTTTTCCCTGAAGCGTCGGAGGCTGAGGGGTGACTTTATAGAGGTTTACAAAATAATGACGGCATGGATAGGGTAAATAGGCAAAGTCTTTTCCCTGGGGTCGGGACGAGAGGGCATAAGTTTAGGGTGAGAGGGGAAAGTTGTAAAAGAGACCCAAGGGGTAACTTTTTCACACAGAGGTTGGTTCGTGTATGGAATGAGCTGCCAGAGGAAGTGGTGGAGACTGGTACAATTGCAACATTTAAGAGGCATTTGGATGGGTATATGAATAGGAAGGGTTTGGAGGGATATGGGCCAGGTGCTGGCAGGTGGGACTAGATTGGGTTGGGATATCTGGTCGGATGGACAGGTTGGACCGAAGGGTCTGTTTCCATGTTGTACATCTCTATGACCTAATAAAATATTGTACTTTGTAAGGAAATTACAGCAATGTAGGTTCACATGAAGCCTGTAAAAAGCAACTGATAGTCATGCAATGCTCAACAGAAACATCAAAATAAGTATCATCAACAAAACCATCGTTTTAGACAGATTTCAAAGCAATAAAATGTTACTGACATCAATTAGTGTTGCGGTCAGTCTAGAAATCAACTTCAGACCTTCAAAAAGTCCCTCCATGGGGTGTTGACATATGCTAAAGATAAGAGTACTCGGTAGTTGTGAGTAGTCACCATTTTGAAATTGGTTTCTAATGCTAAGAACATACACATCTAACTCCAATGCATCTTTGCAATATACCCCCACGTCACGTATTTGATTCTTGTGCCTAGTTAGAAAGGGACCAATGTACAGACAGGCTTAAAGTTGAGGCTTTCCACTAATCCACATTAAAAGGGAGGGGCTGATTTATTTGCAAATTAATGAAAAAACATGATTTTTGAGGCCAGAACAGAACCAGTAAACAAAAGGCCCACATATAAAGAGCTCACCTTCGTTCCTCTCCCTCCAGCATCTTCCTATAAGCATTTATTTCCATGTCCAAAGGCAATTTCATACTCAAACATTCACCTAATTCCTCCATCTGGACCTGCAATTTCTGACGAATTTCAGCAACTTCTTGCTCCTTGAGCGCCAGCTGTTGCTGGCCAACTGTCTTCTCACGATCTAATGCTTTCTCCAAATCCTGATTCTTAGCGCTCAGAGTAGAAATCTGAGAGAAAAAAAAAAATTGAAAAATGAAGGAGGGATACTTTCTTAAAAAAAGTTAGTCGACAGAACAAAGCTCCTCTTCAACCAGAGTTCCTGAGCCCCCAAATAAGTTGTCAGAAAATAAAAGTTAAAGTAATTGACAAAAGAAACAAAGAAAAATTTTATTGCACAGTAACCATTAATATCTGGAATGCATTTTCAAAATGGAGAATTTGGCCATTCGGCCCATTGAGTCCACACTGACCCTCCAAAGAGCATCCCTTCTCGACCCCCTTCCTCTCCAGTCTTCGGAGGGTTGGTGTGGACTGGTTGGGCCAAAGGACCTATTTCCACATTGTAGGAGATCTAATCTACCCTTGTAGCCATGGCTAATCAACCTAACCTACACAACCCCTCGACACTATGGGCAATTTAGGATGGCCAATCAATCTAATCCTATTAGTGGTGGAGAAAGGTCCAATCACGGCATTCGAAGAGGAATTAAAGCTACTCTATTAAGAGGAAGAACTGTCAAGGTAATGGTGAAAAGCTGGAAAAGTGGCACTGAGTTAGCTGCTCATTTGGAGAGCCAGTGTTGACATCATGGGCTGGATGGCTTCCTTTTATGTTATACCAATTTTGTGAAGAACGCATCAAAGCAAAAGTCATTCTAATTAGACCCTATCTAACACTTGTTTAAAAATTAACACTTGGCCGATAACCTGACATGACAACTTTACCTGCGTAAATGGTTTTGGGCAATACATATGCATTTTGTATGTGAAAATGAGGCGGTAAAAGAACTTTACATATCTTCTGAAATCATTGAAGGATTAACTCTATTCTAACATGAACAATCTTTGCATCAATTTATTATAGAAACAGTTTAAAAATAAATCACTGACATCATCCCCTTTGAATTCACAACTGGAATAGAACACTACTTCATTTTCCCATCAGCAACAAGCAAAAGATAAATTAACCGACAAATCAGTGCAATAGTAGTGGTGAGAAAACCAAAAACAAAATTCTGAGGGACAGAATTAATTTCCACTTGGAGGATTATTCAAGGATAGTCAGCCTGACTTTGTTTGGTATGACCTCCCCTTGACAAAGCTGATTGACTACTTCATAATCTATGTAACTATGCATGTAAATGAGGGTAGTGCAGTTGACATAATCTGTATGACTTCGGTAAGGCTGTTGTGAAGGTCTTGCATTGCAAACTGGTTAGGAAGCTAAGAGCCCAAGGGGTACAGGGCAATTTGGCAAACTAGATCCAAAACTAGCTTAATGGCAGGAAGCAGAGGATGATGGCTGTTTTAGTCACTGTAGGCCTGTTCCATGGCAGACTGCAGGGCTCACAGAATCACGACAGTTGGAAGCAGGCCATTCAGCATATTGGGTCCACACTGATCCTCCAAAGAGCTTCCCATCCAACCCAAACCCCTACCCTATCCCTGTAACCCCACAGTAACCATGGCTGATCCACCTAGCCTACACATCCCTGGACACTATGGTCAATTTAGCACAGCCAATCCACCTAACCTGCACATCTTTGGATTGTGAAGAAAACCAGAGCACCTGGCAGAAACCCACAGATACTGGGAGAATACATAAACTCCACGCAAACAGGATGGAATCGAACCTAGGTCCGTAGCACTGTGAGGCGGCAGTGCTAATAATTGAGTCACCAGTGCTGTTCAGTGCCAGTTCCTTATTGTTTGTACTGTACATTAATGATTGAGACATCAACGTGGAGGTATAATCAATTATCACAGATAAAAAAATTTAGCAATGTGGCAAATAGCAAGGAGGAAAGCCTATAGGATGACACAGATGAGCTGAACAATGGCAAATGGAATTTAATCGTGAAAAGTATGTGCTGATGCATTTGGGAGGATAACAAAGACAGGAAATATACTTGGGTTCTACTATTCAAAATATATGAGGGAAACAGAGGGACCATGTTGTGTACGCCCAAAGATCAGAGAAAAAATGAGTATTGCAGATGTGGAGAGCTTATGCCCCAAACGTCGACTCTCCTGCTCCTCTGATGCTGCCTGACCAGCTGTGCTTTTCCAGCACCACACTCGGATTCTCACTCCCACGGATCCTGGAAGGCAACAGGGCAGGTAGATAAAGGTGGTTAAGATGGTATATGGGATACTTGCCTTTATTAGTCAAGGCCACAAATACTGAGGAGATCATGAGAGATTGTATGTAATGTTAGTTAGGTCATGGTTGGAGTACAACATGCAGTTCTGTTCACCTCACTAAAGGAAGGTGAGATTGCACTAGAGGGTGAAGAGGAGCTTCACCAGGGTGTAGTCTGAACTATGAAGAGAGATTTGACATGCTGGATTGTATTGCTTGGAGCAGAGAAAGCAGAGAGGATTACTGACTGAAACACACAAAGTTAGGAGAGGCGCAGACAGGAAGAGGGTCTTCCCTGTAGTAAATAACCAGTTCCAAAGACAAGGTACAGGATGTTGAGAGGGAATTTGAGGAAAAAGTGCAGTGGCCATCTGGAACCCACAGCATAAAAATCTGGTAGAGACAGGAACGTCAAGACTTTTAAAGGATGAGCGATTGAAACACCATAGCAAACCAGACTTTGGGCCAAGGGCTGTAAAGGGGAATTAGAACAGATAGGTGCTTGATAACAGGCAACAGCACAAGGCAACAGAGGGCCTCTTTCCATGCTGTAAAATTTCAATGATTATCTATGACACTGACATAACCTAAACCAGACTTACAGGCACTTGCAAGAGGAAGGGGTTCGAAAAGATCATTCACCTTTTGTTACCATCATTCTTTCATTCCTCCTTCCCCATGCTGTGGAGAAAATTCTTTGGTTATCTTTAGAATGCTTGACGGGACCTCAATGTAAGTCTTTGGAATCAATCCATGCTCAGGGTCACCTTGCCTCACCATGCTGACACAGAGCTAGGCTGTTATGTAGCAGCCTCCCAAAGCACTAATAAATCAACAAAGATTGACCAGATCAAAGTCAAGAGCTCAATTTGGTTAAAAATTACTTGACAGATTGGTTGCCAATTAATACAATGGATTAGAGTAAATGTGTTAATTGGTTTTCTTTCCCAGACAGCCTGTTTTAAACCTTCTCATGGGCTACTAGACAGTTGTGACCCTCCAGATGAGAATCCTGGACTACATCATCAACATTGATGGAACACTTCACTAAAATAACAGAAACATCATAACCATTAGCCAACATTATATACATGGACAATTAGAGCAGTTGTTCCTAATAATTAGAAGGGTTGGGAACCTAATGATGCATTATTTAAGATAGTTGCCACAACTAACCCAAGTGCAGACTAAAGAAACACAATTTAATTAACAATTAATGAACCAGAAAGCAATGCATTGAAGGGTGGCAGAAGCAACTTTAATATTAATGGTCAGAAAGAAACTGAAGGTAGACTGTTTATTAAAAAAATGAGAAACTTTGCAGGAATATGGGGAAGAGCAGGGGCGTTAAACTAACAGGAGAGCCGTTACCAAAAAACAGACACAGGCACAGTGGGTGAAATGGCTTATTTCCATTCCATATGATTCTATAGCCGCAACTTTTGAGCAAAGATTCTCCCTCCTGCAGGTTTGTTTTCAAAGATGTCAAGTAACCAATCTATGGAATAAAGTGAGGTTTTACCTTATTGTGACATTGATGAAGCTGTGATGTTAGATCGTCTATTCTCATTTTTGCTTCTGCTAATTCTTCCTTTGCAGTTTTAGCAAATTCGTTGCTTTTTGCAGCAGCCAGCTGGGCATTCTTGAGCTATAACACAAGGGGCAGAGTGACAGAGGGAGGCAGATATCATGGTACTGAGAAAACCAGGCATTTATTACATCTAACCACTATGTACAAGTGTTACATTGCTTGGACAGTCCTCAGCCATTTCAGAGAACAGTTAAGAGTCAACTACTGTCAACTATTGTAGGTTTGGAGTCACTTGTAGCCCAGAAAACTCAGTGGTGGCATATTTCCTTTCTCAAGTGAAATTAGTGAACCAGATGGCCATTTATCACAATTGACAATGAACAGATATTAGAGTTTATTTTCCTCAGAAATTTAGGGAAACACTCCACTTTGACTGTAGCAACACAAGAAAATCATAAAGTATGATCATATATGGTGGCAGGACTGTCATCACCACAAATTTCAATGAGGGAAATAGATAAATCACCTGAGGAAGTCATGACAAGGAAATAATATTGTCAGGAAAAATTCACATACAGAATGGGTCAAATAGAACGCAGGAGCGAACACCTTGAAAAAGTAAATCTTTAGATACAGAATTGCTTCCAAACTCAATACCAAATCTAAAGCTGAACGAGTAAATGCACTTTTGCATAAAATTAGATGCATAGCTGATAATGTTACAGCTTACTAAAGTGTAAAAGAAGGAACAGATACTTTTGAAGAACTGGAATCCTTTGATGATTACTTTAAACTTGGAACAAATAAAATGCATGATAAAGCAAAAACTATAGAAGAATTCAGCATCTAGTGGAATCTGTAGATAGAAATCTTTAAATTAAATTATCACTTAGTTTTAAAAAAGTTAAGATTTAAAGTTAGATTTCATCAGAACCAAAATTGTTGGAATTGATGTCTTTGTCAGGTTTAATAAAAAAAATTTTTCCAGTACCATACAGAAGGTGAACGAGAGAAGATTAAATA
The DNA here is from genome assembly GCF_047496795.1 of Chiloscyllium punctatum. Lineage (NCBI taxonomy): Eukaryota > Metazoa > Chordata > Chondrichthyes > Orectolobiformes > Hemiscylliidae > Chiloscyllium > Chiloscyllium punctatum. Next base: position 19,219,513 of record NC_092786.1, read on the forward strand.
TATCACAGGCAATCAGCAGCATTCATGTAAAAACCCCACTAAAGATATGTGCAAGAAACTGCTATGACAGATACTAATGATCAATTTTAATGCTGGAGAAAGGGAACCTCAAGCTCCAGCCACAAGAAAATATTGCATTCATAAAACAACAGGTCATTTACAGAATAAATAGTTCTGCAAAAGGGTCACTGGACTCGAAAAGTTAACTGTGTCTTTATCGCCAAAGATGCTGAGTTTCCCCAACACTTCATTTTTGTTTCAGTCACTGTCAGAAACTGCCAAAGTAGGTCAGTCACAAAGCAGAAGTCAAATAACTACACACATTAAAAGTATGACTTGAAGGTGCCGGGGTTGGACAGGGTGGACAAAGTTAAAAATGACAACACCAGGTGATAGTCCAACAGGTTCATTTGGAAGCACTAGCTTTCAGAGCATTGCTCCTTTGAGCACAACCACCTGATGAAGGAGCAGTGCTCCAAAAGCTAGTGCTTCCAAATAAACCTGTTGCACTGTAACCTGGTGTTGTGACTTTTAACATTAAAAGTAGTTCATGAGCAGGAACAGCCTATAAATAGGAGATAAACTGAAAATATTCTTAAGGGAAAAATCTAGCTTTATGGCAAGATGACATTTATGGCAATGAGCTTTTCACTCATTTTAGGTGCGATACAGGGGTGTCCATTTTAATCAGACAGCGTGCCACGGTTGAAAACACACTGTAGCCTACAGTCAACATTTCCTCCAAACTGAGTACTGCTCAGATATTTCATGAACATTTCCAAAAGGTTGCTGCTGCACATAAACTTCAGAGATCAGTGCAGAAGGTAACAACATTTCATGGAACATTGCATTCAGCTACATAGTCCAGGAAATATAGTATTTGGATTAAAGCAATCTGCAACACAAGGGGCGTCAAATAGTGGACAACCTATATGTACTTCACAGTGGAGAATTCACACTCCTGAGCACGAATGAGTATTTTAACCCAAATTAAGTCTTCAGTTTGTTTCAGTCCCTGCCATTTGAAATCAAGAAACAGAGTGTTATGGCCCAATAGTCAAAGATAGTCACGGCCGGCACAGTGGCCAGCACTGCTACCTCATAGCGCCAGATACCCGGGTTCGATTTCAGCCTCAGGCGACTGTTTATGTGGAGTCTGCACATTCTCCCTGTGTCTGCATGGGTTTTGTCCCGTTTCCTCCCACAATCAAAAGATGTGCAGATTAGGTGAATCGGCAATGCTAAAATGCCCATAATAATCAGGGATGTGCAGGTTAGGTGCATTAGTCGGGGTAAATGTAGAGTAATAGGTCTGGGTGGGTTACTGTTTGGAGGGTGGACCTGTTGGGCCAAATGGCCTGTTTCCAAACTGTAGAGATTCTATGATTCGGTATTGGTTTTACAATAGAACAAGTAGTCAAAAGCACAACAAGTCGAAGGTTTACCAGTCTCCCTGAACTCGTCATAGAAGTCAATGTTGATTAGCTACGATGACAGATGTAAATTTATCTATACCGTCAGCAAGATGGAAACATGTGACCAAACCGGATTGGCAGAAACGTTTGTCACTCCCATCAACAAAAAACATTCAGGCTGCTGCCATTTTCAGCAGGTTTTATAGAAAAACACAAGCAGGCATGAGCTGCATACCCTAGTGAGTTAACTGACAAATCCAAAATAAATATGTACCTCCAAGTGCAACACTGCTTAGTGATCAGTGATATCAGATGTTGACAAGGAAGGTTCAAGCAGAATGTTTGATTTCTTTAATGTCCAGGAAGAGACAGAGAATGAACAAACAAACAAACAAACAATCTGCCCTTAACAAGTTAAAGAGGCAAACATGTTAAACTCACCAGTAATGCAAACAGGAAGAGCAAATCCAAACTCATCATCACATTCAAGAGTCCACACATTTCACAGATTTACTAAAAATAAAAAGCTACTCGCACAGATTGAAGATTTGGTGCATCATACATCTTTTAAGTGAATTGATCAACTTCCACAGTCAAGAATAAAAAATTGCATACTTTGGAGATCCAGAACACTGTCAAAAAGACAAAGTGATCTGGTCCAAAGATTCAAGATCTCGCAAACAGAAACGCCAGCTTCAACAGGATGCCGGAGCACCAAGAAGGAAACACATGAGATAAAAGTTCCTCCAGTTTAACATGAACTTCCAGACCTCTCACCATCAAGAGCAGAATCAAAACCATAATAGTTAAGTTAAAAATCTACCAAGATTCCAGGTCTATGGTGGTGATCTCATCAGACATGTACACAGCATGGAAACAGTCTAACTCGTCCATGCTGACCAGATATCCGAAGTTAATCTTGTCCCTTTTGCCTGCACTTGGTTCATATCCCTCTAAACCCTTCCTAGTCACATACCCACCCATATGCTTTTTAAATGTAATTGTACCAGCCTCCACCATTTCCTCTGGCATCTCATTCAATACATGCAGCACTATTTGCATCAAAACGTTGCCCCTTAGGTCCGATTTAAAATCTTACCCCTTTCATCCTAAAACTATGCCCTCTAGTTCTGGACTCCCCACCCCAGGGAAAAGACTGTCTATTTATCCTATCCTGCCTCTCATGATATTATAGACCTCTATAAAGGCCACCTTTCAGCCTCTGACCCTCCAGGGAAAACAGCTCCAGCCTATTCAACCTCTCCCTATAGCTCAAATCCTCCAACCCTAGCAACATCCTTGTCAGTCTTTTCTGAACCCTTTCAAGTTTCATAATTCCAATTGTTAGGAGTTCAGAATTGCACACAATATTCCTCAAGTGTCCTAACCAATGTCCTGTACAGCTGAAACATGACCTGCCAGCTCCTATACTCAATGCTCTGATCAATAAAAGAAAAGTTAGTCAATGCCTTCTTCACTGTCCTCTCACTAAAACTCCACTTTCAAGGAACTATGAACCTGCACTCCAAGGTCTTTGTTCAGCAACACTCCCCAGGACCTTACCATTAAGTGTAGGCATCCTGCCCCGATTTGCCACTCCACCTGCCACCTCTCAGGAGTGCCCATCTGATGTAAATCCTGTTTTACTGTGAGGTAACCTTCTTCGCTGTCCATTACACCTCCTATTTTGGTGTCATCTGCGAACGTACTAGCTGTACCTCCTATGTTCACATCCGAATGACATATGGCCGTGGACTCGGCGCCCATCTGTGTTGTACACCACGGGTGGGAGACAGACAGACAGACAGACAGACAGACAGACAGAGTCCAGTTTGTCCACACAGACCAGATATTCTAAATTAGAGTCGAGTGTGGGGTACTGGAAAAGCACAGCAGGTCAGGCAACATCCGAGGAGCAGGAGACCTAGCTATCCTAAATTAATCTAGTCCCATTTGTCAGCATTCGGCCCATATCCCTTTAAACCCTTCCTATTCATAGTCACCCAGACGCCTCCATGTTATTTTTGTACCAGCCTCCTCTACATCCTCTGGCAGCTCATTCCTTACACGCACCACTGTGTGAAAAGGTTGCCCCTTAGGTCCCATTTATATCTTTCTCCTCTCACCTTAACCCTATGGCCTCTAGTTTTAGAGGTGCCCAACATAGGAAAAGACTTGGGACAGACTGTCAAGTTGAAAAATAAATTACATATGCAAATGTATAAACATTGACAATGGAAAAATAAGCATGGGAGGAAATGTATTAGAATGTAAGGATCTTAATAGGTTAGTACAGAGGAGTGCCTGAAGCATGATCATGTCAGACGGACTTGATAGAGGATTAGCTTCAGATCTCGAAGGAGTAAATCCTACCAACTGGGTCTTCCTCATAAACATCCTGATGGAGACCATGACAGGTATCTAGCGAGTATCCTATAATCAACATTATGCAGTTTATGACAATAGCCTCTCCTCATTTGGCTACCTTTTGGTTTTCGTCTCCCACACTACATCCATACCAGAAAGAGGATTGTGACTGTGAATCTGACAGCTCAAATGATATGCAATGGCATGGGGAGAATTCATATTACAACAACTATAAACAGCAATTACTCCACATCCAAATGAAATAGCAGTGTTAAAGAATTCCAGAGATTCACTTGCCTCAAAGAAGAGACCCGATGCATTTAAATTACAAAACTCATTATATGACAGAGCTGAACGTAAAGTTGGTTTTTTTGAAGAGATATGGATGTGCCTTTATAGCCTGCCTATCCTTAGCTGGACATGGGAAACCACGGGGGTGGGGGGGGGTGGGGGGGGAAAGCACAATGGGGAGTTGGTGAGAAAAAAGACGAGGTCATTTACTCCTGACTGTGGCAGCCATTCAGCTGGTCACCTACCCCTAAGGTTGGCCTTGCTTTGTATTAACTGAAGGCCCACCATTCCATATAACTATGAGACTGCTGATCACATTTTACCCTCATGGAGTTGTGATGTTCTGATATTTAGTTAGACCAGTTACTAAATTATAAAAGGATTGTAAAGATTCTTCATTTACAGTTTGCGTAAGTAACATTTGTAGTAAATCTCATCTCATTTCAATGATCGCCTGTTTCTCTTGCCACTCACAAATTGGTTCACTCTGGTGATATAACTTTCATTTAGCCGAGCTCCATCGCAGAATCAGACTGCAGCATGACCTCTCCTCTCAACCTAGCTAGTCAAAGTGCATCTCCCTCTCAGCTGACCTGAACAACTGATCCCAAACTGATCATATTTTTTTTAAAGTAACCTCTCACCACCGCAGAGACTCCTGTAAGATCATAATAGGACCAGGTGGTGGTCATTTGGTCCATCAAGCCAGTCTCCCGTTGATATCACAGCTCATCAGATGCTGGTTAATCCACTGTCTGCCTGCTCCCCATTGCCCTCTACCAATCAGTCGATCAGGCTAAATCAATAATCCAGCTACCACAGGAGTTTTCATTCTCATGCCTCACCATAAACCCTTAATATAAACAGTGCACCCGAGTTCTCATTCTCCCAGCATCCACTGCTCTCAAACTCCCTTAGAATCTAATGTTTCAATAGGATCACCTCTCATTCTTCTGAATTCCAATGCATACAAGTCCACCCTGCTTAAAATTTGCTCACAAGGCAACCCCTTCATCCCGGTGAACTCTCAGGACTACTTTCTTAGCAAACATATTGCCTACCTTAAGGACGGCGGTCCAAAACTGCACACAGTCAGTATTCCTGATGTGGACTCACCATTGCGTTATACAGTTGCACCTACTTTTATACTCCATCTTCCTTTCAACAAAGGCTACTTTTCTTCTGCCTTCCAAATTACCTGCTGTGCCAGCATGTTAATTTTCTGTGGCTCCAGTACAAGGCCACTTGTCTGTCCAAAACTTAGTTAACATTAATTTGTAAAATTACAAGCCCTTTTTTGTCATCAAGCCAGGTCAGGATCTCCAGAGAGGGGAAAACAGGCTAATCTACAGTGGGTAAATATTTAGCAGAAGCTACTGAATACTGTATGCGAACGACTTACCCATTAGTTTACAATCAGATAAAAGGTAGCTATTTTGTCCAAATCTATTTGCATACTTTTTGTTCTGAGCTCAGCTATATCTGCCAAGTGGGAAAGAGCATACTTAAGGCTTAAATGTTAATTTGTCAGAATCAAGTATAAACATATCGACTCATTTGAAAGGAAACTCCCCTATATACACACACACTTATCGCAGTTTATTTTGACATGTTTTGCATAATTACTTGCATGCTACATGACTCAAACCCACAGCACCGTGGCTAAAAATCAGCAACTCACTCACTCAGTTATCACCGTTATATTCTTAAATGCAATAATAACTGTTTAACAAATGCTGGCATATCGCAAGAATGAAAATTGTATCGACTTTTGCTTCATCATATAATTATCTCATTTTCTCTAAGTAATAGCATCATAGGGATATTGAGAGTTAGAATATTTCACAGAACATTTCAGACAGTAAATGTTACCTTGGCATCAAAGTTCCCTTCCAGTTGCTCCTTGTACTGCTTAATCTGTTCATATTGATCATGCCTTAGCTGCTGAAGTGCCTCAGCTAGTTTGTTCCCACATTCCTGTTGACTACCAGCCTTGATTTCTTGGAGTCTAATTTCATAACGCCTCTCGATTCCCTTGATTTCCTGTGTGAATAGACATTAACACAGTTTCAAACAAAAAATCATAAATATTTCCAAATATGCAGAACATTAAGAACTGTGCAAGGAACTGTCCAAGTTAATGGGAAAATCTTCTGTTGTGTAAGGTTTTGATTAGTTTTAACCAATTTCCAAAATTTTCTACTACAAATGGAGCATGCTGGCACATGATATTGGATCACCAATGCCAAGAACCATGGGCTAGGAGATGCCAATTACATTGCCCACTGTACTGAATTGCCACATTTTAAAGCAAAAAGGAAAATTAGCTGCACACTTCTATTATTTTGCTGGCAGAAGGATTGATATGTAGGGAGTAGGGGTGACCACAAAGTTTATTGACAGAAAATAGTAAGCATTCCTATCAGAGAAGTGAACAAAATAAAAGCCTTGATAATGGCATTCAAATTTCATTCTTTCAACATTTAGGACTGAGAGGAGGTGAAATTTCTTCACCCATAAGTGGTTAAGCCAGTGCAAGATCCTCTACCACAGAAAGCAGTTGGGACCAAAGCATTGACTATTTTCCAGAATGAGTTAGATATAGTTCTTAGGGCTAAGTGATCAAAGGGTTTGGGGAGAAAGCAGGAACAGGGGCCAGAGTTGGATGATCAGCCATATTCATATTGATGGCAGGGCAGGCTCGGGGGGCCGAATAGCCTATTCCTGCTCCTATTCATCTGTGTTTCTATGTTCAACTCAACTACTTCAAATAGGGAAAACAAGAGTTGGTTGGCAAGTAAATTTGAATAGTGACCTCAACATTAAGTAGAAATATCAAGTAGTATTTAACACCCTACTCCTCGTGGGGAAGGGGAGGGGTAGGAGCCTTGCTGCTTAGGAGACTCTGCCCTGATGAAGTCTGCAGTGGGAACTGGGTTCTCAAGAGCCTCATGTGCTACCGTTGGTATTCACATAGCGATGAGTGGAGGTCATAAGCAAACCCAGCAGGGCTTCTTTTGGGGGCCTCCATGGCAACTTTCACCTTCCTTCTGTGTCCATGAGGCAGGGTAACCCTAGACCTGAGGCAGGTGCATTAACAACGAAGACCTCAGTGTTGGCAGATCTTAGCGGGTGGAGCTGCCACTCAAGATCCTTGAACCAGAGTTGAGCCACCACTGCCCCATTAAGAACTCAACACTAAGGCCGCCTTCTCATAAAATGATGTAGTGGTCTCAAACCCTCATCACCTACATTAATTCCCTCCAACCTCTGCCATGTCAAGTCATTTCATAATATTAATGGGCTCAATCAGATCCCTCTCAATCTGTTCAACCTTTTCTGTGCAGAACTCTATTTTAGTCATTGCTTTCCCTCGTTGTTACATTTTGAGGCTGTTTCACCATTACGCAGCAATTTATTCTTTTACAACATTGACAGCATTGGCTCATTCTTTTTAAATAAGGGTATTTTGTTGTTGTTTGCAGTAGTGAGTTCTATCTAGGAATAGATGTTACATTTACTTTGCAAGCTTAGGATTGAATCTTCTAGGTTTTTGGCAAGGTGTGATCCATACGGAATACTGCAGAATAATTTCAGCCACACAGCTGATTGAGTCTTTTTATTGTATCTTATGCATTTCATTTCAGAATGGCATTTCAGTCCTCGTGGCAAGACTCACATCGAATTCCCTGCCTCTGTTTACCTGCTGCTCTGACCAGCAGCCCTTGCAGATGTGCCAACTCCTGTAGCCCACTGCACAGCTGCAGGCCTGCTGCCATCTGCAAGCTGTGCTGAGTGGCTGTGGAAGGAGTGAGGAGAGATGGAGAAGGGGAGGCTGGCATCTCACTTCTCCAAGAGGGTCCTGCACAGTTCTTGTGTATGGGGCAGTGGAGAGGAGTACTCTTCTTGGCGGAGGCTGCCATGCCATTCTAGTCAGGGATGACCACCCAGGTCAGTGCCATCTCCAGGGGTCAGGAGGAGTGGAAAGTGCAGGAAGGTGGCCAGTAATCATCTTCCCTCTGCCAGGGATCTGCACTCTGGCACCTCATATATATCTATGCCACATTACCCATCTCTCAATGTTTGCCCTCTGATAAAACACCTTCCCGCACTTGCTCTCATCACCCCCTCCTCTCCTATACAAGTAACACCCACTCACCCCTGTGCACCTCCTCCCTCTTTCAGGATCCCTTACATACCTCTGTTCAATGGACACCCCAACACCTGTGCCATTCATTTCTACTTTACACACTGGACATCAAAGTGCACATGCAAGGGAAGACATCCTGTGACATAGCACAGTGACATTGGACAGATGGCAGAGTGCCAGATATCTGTGTCCTCACTCCCTCAGAGATAAGGATACTCACCCTTGCAGAAGACAGGGCTGCTCCTGGGGGGCTACGGAGACATCTATGCCCCAAATTAATTGAATTAAATCAGGTTCGTCATGTACTCATGAGTACAGTGAAATGTTTACAAGTTGCCACTTACAGCACCATCAGAATAACTGTCCTTCCACAATAGTACAATAAATCAAAATTAAAAAAAAAGAGAAATGAAAACAAACACAAAACAGAAGTTAGACCATTTCACAGCTCTGGGATAGAGGACTCGACCACCCCGCACCCCAATGGAATCTCGGACTGGATACCCATGATGGCGAAGCAAAGCCACTGGCAGTCACAGATGATGCTGAAGCTGTCAGCATGAGGATTTGTCATCTCCCTGCACCAGTCAGATTAACCAGGCATCAGGCTAACCATGACTAACCAGCAGCTGCAATCCCTTCTGCCTCATGTGTTTTACAGGTTCATTCGCCCACCCAAGGATCAGCCCATCTCCTACAAAGGGACTTTGTCAACCTCCCCCAGATGATCCCTCCAATCCATCCTCACTATCTTAAAAACCACTTCCTAGACTTCTCAGTAGGGTACACAGTGAGTTTCACGACAGCTCTGCAGATGGGTGAGTAAGAGATGCCCCAGGCCATTAACAATGAGCACTGTTGGAGACCAGGCGCCTGCTCAAATTCTGGCAGATGACCCAGTAGTCTCGGTCAGGAGGGACATTGTGCAGATGCACAATAGCAGAACCTACGTCATTGCAACCAATCCCTTGATGCTCTGCTTGTCATCGCTAAGACTCTGCAGCCAAGCTTGTGACCATCCGTCTGCCTCCAAGGACGAGTTGGCAACTGCTCTAAGACAGGCCCAGCAATTTCACCAGCCACAGGAGTCACTAATACCTGCAGCATACTGTGACATACATTGGTCCCGAGGACCCAGGACTGTACAAAAGTAGGACAGGAAGCCTGGAGCCTATTTCAGGCGTCCACTCCCAATCACACCCATTTGCTCCTCAAGGAGACAGGGCAGAGCCAAGGGGCATCCAGCTGGAGGAATTGCCACTCACAGGCCCCTCAATAGTCTGCATCCATGGGACTGTGGAGGTGTCAGAACCTCCCTCTCCAACTTGCCTGCCCACATCGGAGTGTTGACTGTTCCAGCTGAGGAGGGTTAATTTGCCACTGGCACTGTCTGAACTCAAATAGCCCTCGTTACCTCAGGGTCAATGGCATCCATTACAGAGCAGCCTCTGCTCTATCGATGGGCTAACAATGCAGGAGGGAAAAAAAGGAGAACAGTCTAATAACGATACATGAGGGCAACAACTGAGAGACATGTAAATAGCTGCAGCTTGCTTCAAAAGGTTTGAACCAAAAATGATGCTGTCAATTGTTACAATATTGTATAAACTGATGAGTTTCACTGGTCACATGCCTGTCTGTGCATCTGTTTTACCGACAGACCATTAACTTGGAGCAATGGTTGGGGATGTATGGTGAACAAATGCATCATGGGAGGAAGGAAAGGTGCAATGGCTGTGCATGACATTGACCCATTCCGAGTGATCCCCTCCCCCAACTTCTCAATCGCCTACTGTTTGGCTGGTTGAGAGCGTTGGCATGTACATCAGTGGGAATTCCCCAGCAGCGACAGTGACGGAGGGTTCAATTGAGACGGTCAAAGCTGCAGGTTAGCCGGGGAGTAGCGACCCTGTGTGCTGGTATTGCCAGAATAAAGTTTGAGGGCTGTATTGCTCCCATGTGAATGCCCAGTGACTGGTTACAGATGCAGCCTCCTCCCTTCCGAGCAATCCCACTTATCCTGCTGACCACCAGCCCTTAACACTGTAATCGCTTCATGACTGGAACTACCGGTGTTTTTCAGCCTCCAACAAAAGACAGCTGGGACCACCCATATCAGCTTCTCCAGTTGAAGAGCTCACTCAGTTACAGCCGCAGGACCTCACACTTCTACACGCCATCCCCAAGCTGTGTACATGCTCCAACAACTGTCATCCCTTCCTCCCACAACCCTCTTAACTTCTGCAAATTAAAATAACAGGATGGCTGTTACCCACCTGATATATCAATGCCAGCCCAGACCTGCCCTTACTTCTGCCTGGGGGCCACATTTGGCCTTATCAAATGGTGCTGGGCAATTGCACCAATTGCCAGTACCAGGCATGTAATCCCATAGACACAGGGTTATCGAGTGTGAAGACAGCAAGGGAGCAGCCCTGGGAACCAGCCTGATCCATGTTGCGGACTGGGTTCTAGCCTAGTGTGTCATTAACTGTACCCAGTACAACAATACACTGATGATTGGTATGTCAACCAGTCTGCCTTTGCAGGACGCAATCCAATACATTGGAGGATACCATGATGGTAGTGATGATTTCCTGAAAGTGGAGTAGCAATACCTGTGGTGGAAGGATATGTGCTGGTGGATTGTGCTCTGGTCTGCAGTTTGTCTGTCAGCAAAGCGGATGTCTTTTGGGGCAAGCAGCAAGTTGAACCTGCTTTGGTTTCCACATTGAGTTTTCCCATCACTCGCTTGTGGAGAGTTTGGCAAGTCACAACTCATGGAAGAGTTGGGCTATTAATAAGATACTTAACAAGCAACGATGATCATCATTTGGGAACTGGTTGCTGCCCGACAAGAATCTCGCCTGGTGGTACCATTCAGCTCACCATAGCCAAGGTCATTTCAAGTTGGCAAGACTCTGTGCTCCATCATTGCTCTTGCTCATGCATTTCCCATCCTCCCTCCACCAAGCCTCATCACTGTGTCCCTTTGATTAGATTAGATTTCCTGCAGTGAGCAAATAGGCCCTTTGGCCCAACAAGTCCACACCAACCCTCTGAAGAGTAACCCACCCAGACTCATTTCCCTCTAATACACCTAACACTACAGGCAATTTAGCATGGCCAATTCACATGACCTGCACATCTTTGGATTGTGGGAGGAAACCCACGCAGACACAGGGAGAATGTGCAAACTCCCCACAGACAGTTGTCCGAGGCCAGAATCGAACCTGGATCCCTGGTGCTGTGAGGCAGCAGTGCTAAGCACTGAGCCACCGTGCCACTCCTTTAAGTGGTTTTACTATTTCTGCTGAATTATCTTCTTTATTACATATGATCCAACTGACCCTTTACTGATATTGCAATTTGATTTTGATTTGACATGGATATCTTTTTCACTATAGAGGGTTACATGGGATATTAAGAATCAAATAATCCAACTAGCAATGCCAGGCACTGGAAACCTCTTCGAGTTAAGGGCTTCACTAGATGTTTTGAACAGCTGAATGCTGATGACAGAGAAACAGATGGTGACAAAAAAATATGTAATATATAGAAAAATGAAATAAAGTTTACTTTCTCATATATCCCAGAGGGGAAATAAAAAGTAGTTTAAAGAAAACAATACCACTTGGAAAGTAGTCTATTTTAAAAAGGTACACAAGATGAGTCAGAGCATTATTGATAAGTTTTAATCGTGCTTTCCCTGGGATGGCCACAGTTTTGTCGTCAGGCATTCAGTAGCATTGGCCTGCACAAAACAGCCATGTGTCACTGGGAAGGACCAGTCTGGTGAAATAAAAATCTTAATGTTCACTTTTGTACTGGTTTTGTATGTCTAATATAAAATGGACATGAACGAAATCTGGATATCATATTTCCATAACATAAATGAGGGAGGAGATTCTAGCTAAGCTACTCTGGGAATTCAGTTCCACATCAAGATCTTTAAACACAGTGATTGATGCAAGTTCATTCTGTCAGGGAATGGAACACGGTTGTAACTCAAAGATAAGATGCATACCTTCTCATGTAAGCTTTTCTGAAAATCCAGCTTTTCCTGCAGCGTTCGTGCTCTGTGCGCCAAGTCCCAGTTTTGTAACTTTTCATCTTGGAGCTGTGCTTTAGTGTCGCTGGCAACTGACTTAACCTAAAGGAAAATGAAGCAGAGGACACCATTATTTTGTTTTTGAGGTGGGGTGGGGACATTGCTGATAGTGCCATGCTTACGTTTGTGAGCTCAGCTTTGAGTTCGGTGAGCTCATTCTCCAAGGTTGCTTTCTCGCTTAGCGTTGTCGCCAGTTGAGCTTCTTTGGAATTCAGGCAAGTTTCCAAAACAGTCACTCGGGCCAAAGCACCTTTCAACTCGAATTCCTTTTTTCCATTTCTGAAGGAATATTAAAAAAAATTGTTTATTGTTCAATTGATTTTCACTTCAGTTAGGATTTCCCTGATTGGTTCTAAACTTAGCATCAGAAGCAACTTCCTACTTTTAGTTAGATTTACACCAGGTGGGAAAAAGGGACAAGGCTAATAAAGAAAAAGACTCACCTTATATATATAAAAAAAAAACACAGATACTTCCACCATCTCCCTAGGGATTATATATTTGAATACTGCAATGTCGTTTACATACATTAGTTCTGAATTTTTACCCCTCCAAATATTCTTGGGTTCTACTACGCAGGGCAAGACTGAGTAGTTTACCCAGGTCCGGTTCATTGAGAATCCCATCAACAGTCACTATGGACAATTTGCAATCCTTGCTTTTCCAGATAGAAAATGACTAAAAAGAAAAATTACCTGATCCATACTCCCATCCATTACTTTGGTTTCTTTGTCGACTGGGTGGCTGGTTTATGATTACGTGATAAAGGTTCAATCCCAGCACCAGTTGAGGCTCCCATGAAGGGCTCTCCTTCTCCCCTCACCTGAGGGTATGGTGACCCTCACATTAAACCACCAGTCATTTCTGTAATGAGACAGCAGCCTTATGGTCTGGTGAGACTTTGAAACTTTACCTTTTATTCCAGTGTTTTACAATTTTTGGGAAAATGAAGCTGTGTGTTTGGGAAGCCATGCTATACTCTATCCATTCAATAGCTGTTCTACCCTCCTACTGCATTGTGACAGTCAGGACAGTACTCTGAATACAGTCAAACAAGTACTTCATAAAAAGTCAGGTTTACCCCTCAGTTTTGAACTTTTACTAGGTGCCATCTGATACCTTCTGCTCACTGCTGCTGAATGTTAATCTGTTTAACATATCAATGCCATTATACCCCATGAAAAACACAAATGTGATTTAAAAAGTCACATAAGAGATATGCAAGCTGCTTTTATTGAAAAGTTCAGCAATTCACATTGATGCTCAGACAAATGCATTTCATCTGAAAACAAATTTAAACACAGCAGCTAGATCAAGAGATCATTTCAATTACTTTTCCAGCAAAGATACTTGAAAGCATCCATACTGATGAAACGCCACTCGAAATTGTGGTGCATGTTAACCAACTAGAGACAGGAGGAATAGTGGGTTTGCTTGGGGAACTGGACAATGCATGTCACAGAACTATCAGAGCATTGGAGGAGGTCATGTAGCCCACATGCTTCTCCCAGTTCTATTACCAAGTGTCAATCACCTGCCTTTCCCCCATATACTTGTATACTTCTTTTCAAATATTCATTCACGCTCCTCTTGAAAGCCTCAGTTGAACCTGCTTCCACCACATTTTCAGGTCGTGTGTCCCACATCTCAACTACTTGCTTAGTGAAAACATTTTCAGTCAGATTACTTTAAATCTACTTCCTCTCAGTCATTTATCTAGCAGGAACAGGAACAGCTTCTTTAGTAGCAGGACCAGCTTCTTTCCAGCTACTAAACCGAACCCACTTGATCTGAAAAACCTCCATCAAATTTCCCCTCAGCCTTCTTTTCTCCAAGGAGAACAGTCCTAATTTCTTCCATCTGATCTCATAACTGAAGGTTCTCATTCCTGGAAACATGCTTGCAAATTACTTTTAATCCTTCTCCAACGCATTTGTATCTCTCCTATAATATCATGCCCACAACTGTACACAATACTCCAGCTAAAAGTCTACCAAATGATTTGCACCAGTTCAGCATCAATTCCAGTGCTAGTACTCTATTAAAGCAGAGGCCATTGCATGTTTTCTTAACTGCCATTTCCACCTTCAAAGATCTGTGCACATAACATACACAGGTCCACCTGTTCCTGCACCCCCTTTAGAATTGGAACCCCAATTTTATATTGCCTTTCAAAGTTCTTCTGACCAAAGTGGATCACCTCATACTTCTCAGCATTAAGCCCTATCTGCCCACTAACCATCCAAGCAACCAACTTGTCAATGTCCTTGTTCATCATTTGCAGTGGATGTAAATATGTTTTATAGCAGTCACAGTCATAAAAGGTGACAAAATCCCATTAGCAACTCTAACATGAAGTTGGCAAACCCAGGACATGCTGAGATTTGGAAGTTCATAAACAGGTTAATAATACGATGTCTACTTGCAATTGCTGTCAACTCCCCAACATCAATTGCCAAATCCTTATTTATACGAGAAACTGCCTACGGAGGTTGTGCTGAGAGAGTTATAGATTGGGAGATATTTAATGGTGTCATGGTTTGACCTTTGGGAAGGTGTATTGTATTAAGTGCCAATCAGGCACTCACCTGAACAGCAATCTCTCTTTCTCAATGTTGGATCCCTTGATCAGCCACTGTCTGATTTCGAGTGAGTGACTCCCCATACTCCCTATTGCAACAAAGGGCCACAAGCAAGGAGCAGCTTGGAGTTTCCAGCATGGTGAATGCTTAAGCCTGGGTCAATATTAGCAGTCTCAGGATGAAGCCTTTAAATGGGACATCAATTCTTCAAATCAAAAGTCTCAATTCACAGGGAGACAGAAAGCCCATGCATGAACCTTTCTGCTCAAGTATTGAGGAAGTAGGGTCCAAGTCACCCTCCTGCCTGATCAAATAGACTCACAAACTCTCTTCAGAGCATTAGATTCCACACACTACCTAAAAAAAAAGAGGTGCTGCAACAACACCTGAGACAGGATAATGTGAACACAATATGGCACGTATACCCTGCATCAAGAAATGGGGAGGAATATTTGCTTTTAAAAACATCAGCAGGGCACCACACAGACTTAATTCAGTTTGCAGAATTGGTTAATACTGATTAACAAATGAGATCAAGCCAGAAAGTTAAATATGAAAATTAGAGGATGACTAGAAAGTACAGTGGTGATATCTTCAGCTTAAGCAATATAGAAAATAGTCTATCAGCTCTGGTGTCACAACTTGGTCATGAGAGGGAAGTACTTTTGGGTTTTTTTTTGTAAGTGGATATCTCGTCTTCCGAAGTCTGCAGCCAACTGAACAGATGATAGTAACTGCACCTTAAACATTGATAATTAAAGTGACTTCACTGTTTTTGGTGTTGTACCTTTATTTGTGGGAATAAAAATTGTGGAACCAGTTGTACTCCATTAGCACACTGGCATGACACTTCAGTCTACAGAAATTGTAGATAGAATAATGAAGAAATACAAAAGGTGTCCAAATTAATCATTCCATTTGAATCTTGGTGTGTATGGTTTTGTCAGACCACTGGGTATTTGATTACATTCTATTGGCTGAAGCTCTTTGGTAAGCTTTCTTCGGAACGGCTGTGCTTCCACTGGGAATGATGCAAGTTCAACACGGAAACAATTACTTGGTTTAAATCCACGAAGTTCAGCTAGGTGAGAAACTGATCACCTAAAATTGCTCACACCTCTGGAGTCAGACCAGCAACCATTAAAATGTTGCATGCAGCAATAATCCAAGTACAACTCAAGACAAAAGCTATTGCTGCACTCCCTTGTGTTCACAAGCAATGGTATAAAAATTTCATGAGCTAACAAAACACTTTAGTTGAAACCCAAGTGACATTAATGGAATCCATCCCTAAAAAAACAAATCCATCAGTTCTAGCTGCGGCTCAACGATAGTCTTCATGCCCAAGTTAGAAAACTGTTGATTCAAGCCCCAATCCAGGAATACGAGCACAAGGGGCAACCTTGTGAAATAGTAAACTGCATTATTTAAACACAGTCTTTTATTTGTACAAGCATATAGAATGCCAACTTTAACCCTATGAGACAATCAATTTAGTTAGGTGAGAACAATACCTGTATTCTATTCACTTCCAGGGAATATTTTAATTTTCCCCAACTAATATCTTTTGCAAAGTTCTATACTGCTTTTTGCTTATATCCCATGCTTTGTATGGGATCAAGAATTTTACTTGTGTATATCTGTAACTTAAGTTTTTACATATCAAGGTAAGTAATTATGTCAGGTTACTCTGCATTAAATAGAACTTGCCACCAAGTCAGTCCATTCTTGGAATATGCTTACATCCATGTGCATTATCTTCCGGGTCTGCCATCCCTATCATTTGGGATCAGTAAATTTCGGTATTATTTTCCCTCAGCCCATGTCCAAATTGTTTGTGCATCTGCAA